>NC_064646.1:432946191-433249221 GCF_023864345.2 Schistocerca serialis cubense
CGCGTGGTAAAAATGAACACTTATATCTTTCTGTACGAGCTCTAATTTTTGTTATTTCATTATGATGATCGCTTCTCCATAAGTAAAGTGGCGACAGCAAAACACTTCCTCTTTCAGAGGTGAGAGTTCGGGACTGAAATTTCGTGAAAAGATACGGACGCAATGGATGTTAATGTTTGTCATCCAAATTCGCGTATCATAAATGTGACACTCTGTCCTCTATTTTGCTATAATACAAATCGAGCTGACCTTCTTTGAACATTTCTGATGGCCTCCGTCTATCTTGTGTGGTGGCAGTCCCATATAGCGAAACAGTACTCCAGCAGACGACGGACAAGCGTTGTGTAGGCATCTCTTTAGTAGACCTGTTGCATTGTCTAATTTTTCTACCAGTTAAACGTAGTCTTTCGATTGTCTTCCCCACATCATTATCTATATGATCGTTCCAAGTCGTCTTCCCGTTATTCGTTACTGTAATTTCTGCATTCGAATACGCACGTGTTTGATATACCCATTTTAATATATATAATATGTAAATAAATATGTGATATGTAACGGCGAAACGTTATAATCAAAAATCTCAATAAGTTCTTGGCTGATTTACTTCAAATTTTTACACAGTAGTCTGATGAACATTTGGAGGGACTATGTATAATGTTAACAAAAGGGAAATTGTATTTATGGTTGAAAAATGGTTCAAATGGCTCTGAGCACTATGGGACTTAACTTCTGAGGTCATCAGTCCCCTAGAACTTAGAACTACTTAAACCTAACTAACCTAAGGACATCACACACGTCCATGCCGGAGGCAGGACTCGAACCTGCGACCGCAATGGTCGCGCGACTCCAGACTGTAGCGCCTAGAACCGCTCGGCCACTCCGGCCGGCCAAAGTGTATTTATGGTTTCTGGTCTTATGTTTAGAGTACTACTACAGACAACAATAAGCGACGCTCAAGCCAGAGAGCTAGGGAAAGACGAGATGAACAGTGAGGTTGGAGGACATGAACATAGAAAGCGGAAAGGATGCGATGATCAGAGAGACGTAGAAAGGGGGAGATGACAGAGAGAATGGGAAAGGAGAAGGTGATAGAGGGAGATGGCCAGAGACAGGACATATTAGAAACACGTATGTTCTCTTTTCTTTCTTTTCCCTTTAACCAGACTGAACCAATAATAATAATAATAATAATAATAATCATACACTCCTGGAAATGGAAAAAAGATCACATTGACACCGGTGTGTCAGACCCACCATACTTGCTCCGGACACTGCGAGAGGGCTGTACAAGCAATGATCACACGCACGGCACAGCGGACACACCAGGAACCGCGGTGTTGGCCGTCGAATGGCGCTAGCTGCGCAGCATTTGTGCACCGCCGCCGTCAGTGTCAGCCAGTTTGCCGTGGCATACGGAGCTCCATCGCAGTCTTTAACACTGGTAGCATGCCGCGACAGCGTGGACGTGAACCGTATGTGCAGTTGACGGACTTTGAGCGAGGGCGTATAGTGGGCATGCGGGAGGCCGGGTGGACGTACCGCCGAATTGCTCAACACGTGGGGCGTGAGGTCTCCACAGTACATCGATGTTGTCGCCAGTGGTCGGCGGAAGGTGCACGTGCCCGTCGACCAGGGACCGGACCGCAGCGACGCACGGATGCACGCGAAGACCGTAGGATCCTACGCAGTGCCGTAGGGGACCGCACCGCCACTTCCCAGCAAATTAGGGACACTGTTGCTCCTGGGGTATCGGCGAGGACCATTCGCAACCGTCTCCATGAAGCTGGGCTACGGTCCCGCACACCGTTAGGCCGTCTTCCGCTCACGCCCCAACATCGTGCAGCCCGCCTCCAGTGGTGTCGCGACAGGCGTGAATGGAGGGACGAATGGAGACGTGTCGTCTTCAGCGATGACAATCGCTTCTGCCTTGGTGCCAATGATGGTCGTATGCGTGTTTGGCGCCGTGCAGGTGAGCGCCACAATCAGGACTGCATACGACCGAGGCACACAGGGCCAACACCCGGCATCATGGTGTGGGGAGCGATCTCCTACACTGGCCGTACACCACTGGCGATCGTCGAGGGGACACTGAATAGTGCACGGTACATCCAAACCGTCATCGAACCCATCGTTCTACCATTCCTAGACCGGCAAGAGAACTTGCTGTTCCAACAGGACAATGCACGTCCGCATGTATCCCGTGCCACCCAACGTGCTCTAGAAGGTGTAAGTCAACTACCCTGGCCAGCAAGATCTCCGGATCTGTCCCCCATTGAGCATGTTTGGGACTGGATGAAGCGTCGTCTCACGCGGTCTGCACGTCCAGCACGAACGCTGGTCCAACTGAGGCGCCAGGTGGAAATGGCATGGCAAGCTGTTCCACAGGACTACATCCAGCATCTCTACGATCGTCTCCATGGGAGAATAGCAGCCTGCATTGCTGCGAAAGGTGGATATACACTGTACTAGTGCCGACATTGTGCATGCTCTGTTGCCTGTGTCTATGTGCCTGTGGTTCTGTCAGAGTGATCATGTGATGTATCTGACCCCAGGAATGTGTCAATAAAGTTTCCCCTTCCTGGGACAATGAATTCACGGTGTTCTTATTTCAATTTCCAGGAGTGTATTATCCTGATGTAAAACAACATTAGAAGATTTGGAAAGGAAGATAGAAGTTAGAATGGCGAATGACGGTTCGCTTTACGTTTGTTGATCTGCAGAAAGCGTATTTTACAATCCCACCAAGCAATTTTTGGGTACCAGTATAAAAAATTTTGGTATATGTAATTAGCATGTCCATAAAAATGTGCAGGCGTGATGCAGTGGATGCTTCGAGCGATGTTCGCCTGGCTGACGCTGTATCTGATAATGACTTCGGACCTGCCGTAACAACAAACGTGATTCATCCGACTAGGCGCCACCTATCATTAATCTACGACCCTTCTCTGTGATTCCGTCCCCACTGCAATCGTAAATGGCGATGTCGTTGGGTCAACGGGGCAACACGTTGGCGTATTCTGCTACGGAACCCGGTATGCAACAATCTTCGGTGAACGGTGTGCTCCAAAAAAACTTGTGCTTGCACCAACATTGTTCTCTGTTGTCAGATCTAACACAAGTCGCCGCCTGTCATACTTCAAAGAGCGGGCAAGTACGATCTCCACGTTCTGTGGTGAAGCATTAATGTCCAACACCTGACGAGGCTCGTGACTTAATCGCCGTTCAATCACTGTCCATAGCTACTCGCGCGCGAACTGCCGACCATCTTCGCCGTATGGGAGGTATTCGTTCCTAGGTTTTGGGCCTTAACTATCTGCACTTTGTCAAAGACGCTTGTGTCAGTTGGTTTCCCCAATTACATGTCGTGTCGTCACTGTAATGATACCCCAGTCGTCTTTACTCCGCTTATATACGTTTGTTAGTACGTGACGTGCTCACAGTGCCAACTTACGTGACTCAGTCTCGCGGTGGGCACTGTTTATAATGTTGTGGTTCACCAGCCATATAGGCCTACACCTCGTAAAAAGACCAGTCACAAAAGTTTGGAAGCATGCGTGGCTTACTAATGGTCTTTGTTCCCGCGCACCTCCCTCGGTAGACTATAAGTAATGGAAGGAGTAAAAGTAATAACTCACGGTGTAATCGAAGCTTCGAGAGGTCCATGATAACTAACGCAGAAAACGCACACAAAGAAACACACCTACGTTCTTAGCTCACTAGACTAGATTGTACCGGCACTGAAACTCTACTGGGGATATGTAACTGTTTGTATATATTGGGGGATTGGGGGGGGGGGGGGGAAGTGTTTTCTGTATTAGTTGGCTCTCGGCACTCACCGTGTCAGTTGTACGATGAGTTGCTGCCTTAAGTCCTACCATTAATGGTTCATTATCTTATATCGAGGCAACGGCCTTGCCGCAGTGAATACACCGGTTCCCGTCAGATCACCGAAGTTAAGCGCTGCCGGGCGTGGCCAGCACTTGGATAGGTGACCATCCGGGCCGCCATGAGCTGTTGACATTTTTCTGGGTTCATTCAGCCTCGTGATGCCAACTGAGAAGCTACTCGACCGCATAGTAGCGGCTCCAGTCAAAGAAAACCATCACAACGACCGGGAGTGCGGTGTGCTGACCACATGCCCCTCTTATCCGCATCTCAGCTGAGGATGACACGGCGGTCGGATGGTCCCGATGGGCCACCTGTGGCCTGAAGACGGAGTGCTTTTTTTATCCTATATCGAATTTCAGTCTGTCTGTACGCCCGCGCTCGCGACGGCAGTATTCGGATTTAATCCGACATTCGCAAATAATTTTAGTCAGTACTTTGCACTTCGTTTGCCACTCTCAAAGGAAATACGAGGGCTATCCACAAAGTACATTACGTTTTCGTTTGTGTCCGTTAGGGGCAGGGCTAGCGCGGCCATCTTGGTGTCATGGCATTCCGACGCTCAGTCGGCATCCTCCCGTGCAAGTGAGAGGTTCGTGCTGTACTCCGTTGAGTTACTGTGACAGTTTGAAATGTCAGCGTTAATTGAAAATGCCGCGAAGTGTGAAGTGCGTGCTGTAAAAAGGTTTCTGACTGCAAAAAAACTGTACACCGATAGAAATCTATCGGCAGCTTTGTGAAGTGTATGGGGACAACATAATCACTGAAGGTGGAGTGCGTCAATGGGTCATAAAATTTAAAAATGGCCGAACTAACGTTCACGACGAAGAGCGAAGTGGAAGACCCAGCATAGTGACTGCCGAACTTGTCGAAAAAGTCGATGCCGCGGTCCGTGAAAACCGTAATTTCACAATAACGGAACTCGCTATGAGTTTTCCACAAATTTCACGAAGTTTGTTGCACGAATTCATTACTGAAAAGCCTGGTTACCACAAGTTTTGTGCAAGATGGATACCAAAAATCTTGACTGAGATTCACAAAAATCAGCGAATGGCTGCAGCGTTAACGTTTTCGGACGCTTACGAGAAAGATGGCGACTCATTACTCGATCGCATCGTTACTGGTGATGAAACATGGGTTAAGCATGTGAACTGCGAGACAAAATTGCAGTCACTGCAGTGGGGGCACACAAATTCTCCCCAAAAACCCAAGAAATGCATGCAGACAATGTCGGCAAGGAAGGTGATGGCGACTGTCTTTTGGGACAGAAAAGGTGTGATTTTTGTGCATTTCCTGGAAAGAGGCACTACAATAAACTCTCAAAGGTATTGCCAAACTCTGCACAACCTCAGAAGAGCAATACAAAACAAGCGCAGGGGAAAGTTGGGCTCAAAGATCTTGCTGATTCACGACAACGCCAGGGCCCACACGGCAAATGCCACTCGTGAAGTTCTCGAATCTTTTAAGTGGGAGTTGTTTCCTCATCCGCCGTACAGTCCCGACCTGGCACCGAGCGACTTCCACTTATTCCCAGCAATGAAGAAGTGGTTGGCTATGCAGCGTTTTGATGACGAGGCACAGCTTCAAGAAGAGGCAACCACGTGGTTGAAGGCGCAGGCGGCCGAATTTTACGACGAAGGAATTTCCAAGCTCGTCCATCGCTACGATAAGTGCCTTAATTTAAATGGCAACTATGTAGAGAAGTAGTATTGAAGTGTGGCTTTCATCTGTATATAATTTAAAAAAATTCCAATACTTTATTTATTTTTAATTCCAAAACGTAATGTACTTTGTGGATAGCCCTCGTACAAGGTTGAACACGTGTCAGCTGCTGCCCTGTGCTGTTAGCCCAGCAGCGGTGCCGACGCCGCCTTCCTTCGTCCCTCGTCCCTCGTGCATGAGTGGCACGTGGTAACTGCGATGGAGCCGTTCCCCAGCCCCTTCCCTGTGGCACGTGCTGTAATCCCCGCCAAAGCCACCGCCACCGCCACCGCCTGACGTCGAACGAGCAACAAGAGGGAGGGAAGCACAAGACACAAGCGCAGGACCAAGTAGAGGAAAAGAAAATAAAATCACCCGCCTGGGCTCTGCTATCGATTGCAAACTTCGGCCAGGGCTTCGCGTCTCCTTCCACGTGGTAGAGAAAGGGGGGGGGGGGGGGAGACACGATACAGTAGAGGCGGCGAAGTTTAGTCGACGGCCGACTCCCTGTTTTCGTGGCTTAATGGCACGGAATGCCGTGCCTGCAGAAATATGAAACCGGTGGCGCTCGTATCTCGCGTGCGACTGTTGCGCAAGGCAGAACTGTTCGGACGGAAGGAGTGGAATGTGAGCGAGTAAACTGCTGGAGATCACGGCCGGAAACGGCCAACGCAGCAAAGTCAGGGCTCTAACGTGCTGGCCAAGCCCTACGATCTCAACTGTGCTTCAGCGTAGTGAACGGGTCAGTCTCAAGACCGGCAAGTCACGAGATATCATTGCAATCCCCGCATATAGATAACCATTTCCAGGCACCAGTTCACCTCCGGAGAAGTTCAAGGTAGGGAGACCACTTAACCCAGCCGAGGCTGGTGACAGACAGCTTTATTGGGAACACGCATATTTTACTCTGATAACCTCGGCGTTGAGCGCCCGTAAGTCTCAAAACACACACACACACACACACACACACACACACACACGCACACATGCGCTCGTGTATTTCAAACAGAAAGCGGGTCCCTAACCAAACCGTTGTTCGATCAGCATGGGATCCTTATCAAATGACATTACCCTTCCACTGAATTTTTAGGGTTCCGTGCTTCTATTCGTAAAAATCTAACCCTTGTAGATCGCTTTGTTCTCCGTCTGTTCTTCTCTCTGTCCGTCGCACTGTTAAAACCTTTCTCTCAAGAACGGGTTGAGGTATCAAGTTTAAATTTGTGTCACGTACTAAGGTGGACGGTCGCTTGGCATTATAATAAATATAAGATTTGATGTCTATAGAATCAGAAGATTCGGCCATTTATGTCAAATATTTTAATACTCTAAAACTCATTCATTAAAATTCGTTGGCCTAGAATCATGAAATTTGTCGAGAACAAGATTGCACAGTGCAAACAAAGCGGGAAAATCAGAAAATTATTAATTTAATTATATCAACGAAAAAAAATTATCTCGTCATTTCTTACCCGACTTTAAACTTAAAATTATCTTGCCTATATCAGTGTCGATAGCAGGCAAAAATCTGCCGAGATTCTCAACTCTCGGGATGACTGAACTGTCTTAAGTTTGTGCAGAACCGGCCAGTTTTCTTTTCTCAGAGTGACAGACATTAAATGTCTCGTGATTTTAATTACTGTCGTTGTCGGAAGTAAAAGTACGTAAAAAAATATTTTGCAACGATTCGTTCTCGAATGCGGTGTCGCGTGCGACATGCAGTGTTATTCATAAGTATTTCCTGAATGTCAGAAGACATTGCACGAGAATTACAAGTTGTATAGAAAACACACACACACACACACACACACACACACACACACACACACACACACGCACGCACGCACGCACGTGGATAGAGTCACATTACAGGTGCCCAATATGGACGCCGTCTGTGACGTGGCAAACGTCAGTACGAGCGTGCAGTTCTTTGGCACGAACTGTGCGGGAAGGCGCAACGGCAGCCCGCTTTGCAAATCTGTTCCATTGGGTTGTCTAACTGCAGGCGCAAACTATTGCTATCGGACAGTACAGAGCATATGATTTGTCTACATCTCCTGACATGCCTGCCCCTTGGCGCAACTACGCAATGGCGGGTATTACAATCGAAGCTTAGACGGATGATATATCTGCTGATATCTATCATTTTTCTGCATTTATTGCAGTTTCCGGACGTTCGTCTTATGAAGTTCTGGAGGTACTTCATGTGTCCCACCGGTATTTTATGTGACCTATGGTAATAACGTGAGTGACGATCCTGTAGTTTTATTTATTTGTATCTGTACTACTAAACAACGACAAGTCTCTCTTAAACATTGTTACCAAAAATCTCGAAAGGTATTTGACTGGTTTGCTGCAGTCTTTTACACGATACTTTCATGAACATCAAGAGGAATGCATATATTTATTAAACTTTAAGACATACGAAAAAGAAACTTTACACATATATTTACGAACCTCTCAAGTTTAGATTACAGGTTTCAACATGTCCTCCATCAGCGACACTAACAATATCACATCGATACCCAAATTCCTCCCATACTCGGGCAAGCATGTCCTCCGTTACTGATATTATGGCAGTACGGACCCGGTTCTTAAACTCTTCCAGGTTCTCTGGGAGTGGTGGTACATATACGTTGTCGTTAATGAAACCCCCCCAGCGCCTTGACGACCAATCCAACGGTTCGGTAGAGTTTAATTCAGATATTCATACACATTGCGACTTGAATGAAGTAGGTGCCCCGTCTTGTTGAAAAATGGAGTTGTCTTCGTGCAGCTTCGGAAACAACCTGTTTCGTCACATAGCGAGATACTGCTGACCGTTAACCGTGTTTCCAAGAAGAATAGGCCGTAAACAGATAAGCGGGGTATCGCACAAAACACGTTGACTTTGGGCGAATCTCGTACATGTTCAACAGCTGCATGTGGTTTCTGCAGGCCCCAAATTCGAACGGTGTCTTTGTTTACCTGACCACTAACATGGAAAGTCGCTTCATTACTGAACACGAAAGTGTAACCTTTGTCAATAGCAGCCAGAATCTTGTTACAAAATGCCACACGTTTGACTTCGTCATCAGGACGCAGAGCTTGTAACTGCTGTAACATGTACGGCTTCATAACCAACCGACGTCTCAAAACACGCCAAATTGTTGTTGTAGGCAGTTGTACCTCTCGACTGGTACAAGGAGTTGATTTTGAAGCACTACGCTGGAAAGCAGTTTGAATTCGTGCAACATTTTCTTCAGGAACACGAGGGCGGCCAGGACTCTTTCCTTTACATACACGTCCTGTATTTAGAAACTGTCGATACGATCTGCGAATGTTCCACCCATTCAGAGGATCAATTTGGTACCCCAACCGGAAACGTTGAGGATCAATTTGGTACCTCAACTGTAATTACGGAATTGCACTTCGCAAAGTCGAGAACACAAAATGATTTCTGCTGCGGAGTAGCCATTTTAAACATATGGCGGTTACCAAGCAAAACAGAAGACAACTGAAATCTACCGGCTATTAATATAAACTAGACTATGTATTCGTTCCTCCAAGAGCCGAGCCGAAGCGCAGCGATCGATAGTTTGGACAAAGTAATGCTTTGTAACACGTATATTCTTTTTGAAACACCCTTTATGTATTATGAAAGGGGAAACGGTATTACCAATGATCTCTAAACGAATTTCACTGATTTCCTTCAAATTTTTACGCGGTACTCTCATAAATCTTTGGATGGACGTAAGATACATACACTATGTGATCAAAAGTAACTGGACACCCCCAAAAACATACGTTTCTATGTTAGGTGTATTGTGCTGCCGTATCAGCGGCCTCCGTAGTCATTGGACACCGTGAGGGAGCAGAATGGGGGCTCTCTGTGGAACTCACGGACTTCGAACGTGGTCAGGTGATTGGGTGTCACGTTTGTCATACGTCTGTACGTGATATTTCCACACACCTAAACATCCCTAGGTCCACTGTTTTCGATGTGATAGTGAAGTGGAAACGTGAAGGGACACGTGCAGCACAAAAGCGTACAGGCCGACCTCGTCTGTTCACTGACAGAGACCGCCGTCAGTTGAAGAGGGTCGTAATGTGTAATAGGTAGACATCTATCCAGACCATCACACAGGAATTCCAAACTGCAGCGGGATCCACTGCAAGTTCTATGAAAGTTAGGTGGGAGGTGAGGAAACTTGAATTTCACGGTCGAGCGGCTGCTCATAAGCCGCATATCACGCCGGTAAATGCCAAACGAAGCCTCGCTTGGTGTAAGGAGCGTAACCATTGGACGACTGAACAGCGGAGTCACTGTGGAGTGACGAATCACGATACACAATGTGGCGATCCGATGGCAGGGAGTGGGTATGGCGAATGCCCGGTGAACATTTGCCAGCATGTGTAGTGCTAACAGTAAAATTCGGAGGCGGTGGTGTTACGGTATGGTCGTGTTATTCGTAGAGGGGGCTTTCACCCCTTGTTGTTTTGCGTGGCACTATCGCAGCACAACCTACATTGGTGTTTCAAGAACCTTCTTGCTTCGCACTGTTGAAGAGGAATTCGGGGATGGCTATTGCGTCTTTCAACACGATCAAGCATCTGTTTATAATGCACGACCTGTGTCGGAGTGGATACATGACAATAACACCCCTATGATGGCCTGGCCTGCAAAAGAGTACTGACCTGAATCCTGTGGAACACCTTTGGGATGTTTTGGAAAGCTTACTTCGTGCCAGGTCTCACCGACAGACATTGATACCTCTCCTCAGTGCAGCACTCCGTGAAGAATGGGCTGCCATTCCCCAAGAAACCTTCCAGCACATGACTGAACGTATGCCTCCGAGAGTGGAAGCTGTCATCAAGGCCCAGGGTGGGCCAACACCATATTGATTTCCAGCATTATCGACGGAGGGTGCCACGAACTTGTAAGTCATTTTCAGTCAGGTGTTCGGATACTTACAATCACATAGTGTAGAATGCAATCATTTGCTCTGCAAGCGGGATAAGAAAAACAATAGCAATATATGATGAGACGTCTAAGGAGCTGAGGGCTAACAATCAAACTTGAATACAGCACAAATTACAGGAGCAGTCTGTAAAACCCCTGCAAACCGTTACTATCCTTGCCTTTACCACTCCGACATTGATACACAGCAATAACAAGCAGCAAATTCCCACTGGTTCTCTGATAACCTTTCGCGGGAAACGCACCTCCCAATGGTAGGAGTTAACAGAAAAGACGGAAAAGATACAAAGAACAACTGCACAGTTCCTCACAGATATGTTTAGTTGCCGTGGGATTGCCGAAGGAACTATAAGTATGCTGTGAAGTCAGAAAAACAAAATTTCAAATGGCAATCATAAGAAAAGGAATATTGCCGTAAATGGAACAAAAATACAACATTTAGCACAACATCCACGAAACCTAGCACTAAAGATGCCTTACAAAGAATAAAGGCGGTACGTGTATGGCACCAAAATTGCTTCATGCAGTTGCAATTAGAAGCTCCAAAAGTAAATATTATCAACGTTATGTACAACATACGTTGTCAGTCCGGTTTGATACCGGTTTCCACACTTTTAGTGGCGGATTCGATTCATGCACAAAGAAAGTGAGGCTCAATTTGTGACATATCGTTGAAGACATTACGAGAGAACTCTCGCCTCTGTCATGGCACTCTTAACGAAATCTTCTGCTCGCAAAATGATACTGCATCGCTTCTACGTAGTCGTTCCCCCTTTCGCAGAGTCATGTCCCGCTCGGCCGCAGACGGCGAAATGCCGCCGGCTGACCTGAGCGGCGAAAGTGCAGACACGGCTCGTGACGTCACAGACGAGCCTACTGCCCCCGTGGGCGTGGCGCACGTGGTCTCTATGTAGTACGCGCGAGCTCGTGACGTAACGCAGTCGCACGTGAGTCATAGTTTCCGACGGAGTTCGCCGGGCCACCGCTTGGCGGCGTTCGTTCTTGGGTAGGTGCTGCCCTCTCTTGTTGGGTGGCTGGAACGTGCTGCCGCGTGGTGTTACGTTTGGGAATTACGTGCAAGTAATTGTGTGTTTTAGAATGAACACTCCGCGTTGCTATTTTATTTTCCGCGAAGAATTTGTTATACACTGTACTCAAGACGGGCTCGTGAGCTTCAGTAAGCCATATCGTCACCTAACACCCGTCGACGTGTGTGCCTGGGAGGACAATGGTGTATTTTGCATCTGGTTATTATCGTATCTGTGTATGACGTATTTCTGTGTGATATTTTGTCAAAAGTGTTTCATTCTACGTTCGCCCAGAGGCTACTAACGTCATCTGTTCCCATCTTAATTAACTGCAGTTCCCCATAGTCGGTCATTCTTGCTATTTACCTGTGCAGCTACATCTGCATCTACCACCCATACTCTGCTAATCATTGTGAGGAGCGTGGGGGAGAATAGTACTACATCTATCATCCCTTTGGAGTCGCGTATGGATCGTGTGAAGAATGAGTGCTTCGCAAAAAGGAAAAAAAATTCTAAAATTGCTACTTTTGACATAACTGAGACGGTGTGTGAAAACATCTTCTCTTCTTCTTCGGTTATCAACCCACAGGTTGGTTGGCAGCAGCACGCCATTCCGTTCTTTTGTCAACTTTCTTCTTCATATCTGCATAGGTCTGGCACCCGATGTCATTTATTACTTGTTGAATGTAGCTTAATCTAGGTCGTCCTCGGCGAGTTCTTCCTTCAATGATTCCTTCTAATATTCTCTTAATGAAATTGTTATGCCGTAAAATGTGACCTATGAAGGTTATTCTTCTTTTCTGTATATTTCGCCAAAGAGATCTGTTTTCTTTCACTCTTCTGAGGACATCTTCGTTTGTAGCCTTGTCTCGCCAGCTGATTTTTTCCATTCTCCGGTAGCACCACATTTCGAATGCCTCTAATCTTCTCTTTTCTTCTTTTCCACTAGTCCAAGTTTCACATCCGTAAAGGGCTGTACTCCACACATAGGTTTTCATGACTCTCTTTCTTACGTCTAAACTAACATTTCTACTCGTCAGTAAGTTTCTTTTTCCATTGAATGCTATTTTGGCAAGTTGTATTCTGTTTTTAATGTCACTTTTGCTCCTTCCATCTGCTGTTATTTTGCTACCTAAGTAGTTAAATTCTGTAACCTGCCCTAGTTTCTCTCCCTTTATTGTTATTCGTATGGGTTCATTGTAGTTCAGGGCGCCACTCACCATCACTTTAGTCTTTTTCTTATTTATTTTCATTCCATACTGTTCTTTTAAGGTGAAAACATGCCGTGCCTAAAAAACTAAATTTCGAGAAGCACTCAAAACTTTTATTGTTTCAATAATTTCAGGTAGATTGTTTTGATACCCAAACAGTTAGCGCGGTCGTAACTAGATGCTCCGTTTTGTGTCACTCGTCGACACCTGACCTGCTACCTCAGGAAAATAAAGATTAATGGCTTGCGCTTGCCATATGAACCTGGAGGTACTAACCAACCCAACAACATAGAACTCCTAATAGCTATAATTATTAGTCTCTAAATGAAGTAAATACCGATCTAATGTTGACCAATACACCGTCCTCAGTCACCATTAAAAATGTCTGCACTTTACCCCTAATGCCCTGTATAAGGTGGAAACTGAATATAAAAAATGTGCTACAGAGAAAGAAAATCATGACCGACTGAGCAACAGAAATAGTCAATACAGATGCCATATTAATACTCCTCGAGGTGCAAAAACAGGAAATAAAGCTTCCAAAAGGCAGATATTTTTATTGGGGAGTGGCGACAGTGTATCGGACAACATTACATCAGTATTTACGTCATTTAGAGATTAATATTTATAGCTATTAGAAGTAGTATGTTGTCGGCTTGGTTAGTGCCTCTTTGTTTGCAACAATACTTCGCAACTGATCACGTTAATGGACGATTCCATTACTTTCATGCTATTTTGTAATGTTACCTGGCCTAGCTTATGTCCTACAAAATGTGATTCTCGAAATCATCTTCGAATCGGCGGGAAGGATTGGCCTTCAACAGCTACCTGATGCTAAATAGAACGCGTGCAAAAAAATCTGTTATCGTCCCGTAATTTCTCTTGTGCCCAGTGGCAGAACTGTACACGACGTTCAAAGTCGTCGCCATGCAATTCCTGGTGCATAGAAATATGGTACGGGTGCAGTCGATGTTGATGTAGCATTCTCAAAACCGACGTTTTTGAGATTCCCGATTCTCGCGCAATTCGTCTGCTACTGATGTGCGGATTAGCCGCGACAGCAGCTAAAACATCTACTTGGGCATCATCATTTGTTGCAGGTCGTGGTTGACGTTTCACAGGAGGGTGAACACTTCCTGTTTTCTTAAATAACGTAACTATCCTGCGAACGGTCCGGACACATGGATGATGTCGTCCAGGATACCGAGCAGCGTACATAGCACACTCCCGTCGGGCATTTTGATCACAATAGCCATACATCAACACGATATCGACCTTTTCCGCAATTGGTAAACGGTTCATTTTAACACGGGTAATGTATCACGAAGCAAATACCGTCCGCACTGGCGGAATGTTACGTAATACCACGTACTTCTACGTTTGTGACTATTACAGCGCCATCTATGACAAAGCGAAAAAAGTGACCCAACTAAAACATTCATATTTCTTTACTTAATACACGAATATGTAATAAAAAATGTGGGTTCCTATTTTAAAAAACGCAGTTTATATCCGTTTGACCTATAGCAGCGCCATCTAGAGGGCCAACCATAGCGCCGTCTGGTTTCCCCCTTCAAGCTAGACGAGTTTCGTTCTTTGTTGTTCTTTCGTTTGATGCTTATTTTGTGAGATACTTGGTGGCCAAGTCACCATCAATGGACCACCATATATATAATATATATATGCAATTTTCTTATGATTAGAGATTATCATTAATCATGGGAAACAAACACGAACAGAAAGCACCAGCATACTGCATGCAACTTTTTCTCACAGGAGACGTTCAAAATGTCTTCCCCGGGCGCTGATACTTGCATCAACCCATCGTTGTAGTGAATCTCGGATGCGCTGATGTATTCGTGACACCAGGGTCGTCGTCAACTGCATGAAGAATTGCCGCCTCTCGTTGTGGTGTCCCCGTCCTTCTAGGCCTCACCAGGTCGTGAGTGTCAGTCTTAAATGCCCCACGTTCCCTGAATCGTCTACCTGTCAGTACACCTTCGTCCGGGAAACTTCTCCCGGTACAAACGTTGAGTGCGAGCGCCATTGCCGTCAGCTAAGCCACACATCAAATGGGCATCTGCCATCTCTGCCAGTGCACGAACCTAGCCAGTGACTCTACGCAGTAACCTGTGTGCTTACAACGGTCGTATTGATCGCTGGAACATTTGATGTTAGCCGGCCGAAGTGGCCGTGCGGTTAAAGGCGCTGCAGTCTGGAACCGCAAGGCCGCTACGGTCGCAGGTTCGAATCCTGCCTCGGGCATGGATGTTTGTGATGTCCTTAGGTTAGTTAGGTTTAACTAGTTCTAAGTTCTAGGGGACTAATGACCTCAGCAGTTGAGTCCCATAGTGCTCAGAGCCATTTGAACCATTTTTGAACCAACATTTGATGTTACCTGTAAACAAGCAATGACGTACGTCACATGGCAACAGGGACGTGTAATACAAAATAGTGGCGGTGCACAACGTAACCACACGTCACCAAAAGTGCATGTTCTTCGTGATTCTAACGTTCTGTTCTTGTGTGTTTCCATGAGTAATGAGTTAGAGAAAATGAGATGTAACATGGAGACAAAGCGTTCCAGACCCATGTTCATGTAACATAATTTCTTTAACAGGGGTGGGTCGAAGAGAGCTCACTGCAGTGAGGAAATGGGATTCACTCGTAAAAAAAGCGCGAATATGTCAAGATGTTTTGATTTAAATATCTTTGGAGTTGCCAGTTACCTTCTTTCACATCCCTAAGTCTGCCCAGGACATATTCGCCTTTTTTGTGTTAAAATGGAAGCTTTGTTCATTCCGGTTTCCGACTTATACTCGACCATAATTTTGACATTAGACCGCAATAGCTTGGCAACCGATGTGGATTTTTGTCGAGTCGGGCGACTGCTGATCCGGTATAGAGTCTTTTGTTGTCTTTAGAACCATGCTTTCACAAAACAACAAAATGACCATTAATTACATCCATTTGTTTACCTTTTTAAAAAACTGGAACCGATTCGTACAAGTCTGAATCATAGAAGTGAAGCGCGTAAAAAGAAGTCACAGGAAACGCGTTTTTGCGCGTAAAATGCGAATGAAGCTAGATTTTTGAAAACGGGTCTTCACTTTTATCGTAAGGGTGCATTTTGTTTTTATTTGATTTCTTTTGCGCGCATTCAGCTCACTTAAGAAGCAATTTTACGTGGTACACAGCTCGACTATAAACAGTCTTACCTCGACAACGTATAAAGATTATTGGATAAAAAAAATTCGGTTAGACTTCATTCATTTATCTACCTTCGTGCAAAGTTTGAACTGGTTCGTACAAGTTTACAGTATAGACGTGGAGCGCTACAAAAACCACTCAGAACTTGTGCACATACATATGGCGGCATTAGCTGAGCATTGATTTCAGCCCAATCAAAATCTTTTGCAAAAGGAATTTAGCTATTCGGAGAATTTGCGTGGGAAAGGTCCAATTCGTCGTTCAAAATTTGCTTAATGTCTGTAACATAGCTACAGTAAGCCAGATGCTCGATTGGCTATGCAAACGTCCGCTGCTGCTGGTTAAACCAACAACTTCTTCTCCATGTTCCTAACTCATACAGGAGCCAAGCACCAAGAACCCGCGGCTATTTCAGCATATTTGTTACGGAGCTTCGGCACTGTAATGATCGATTAGTAAATATTTTATAAAGTGGCGCTATAGACAAATTCGAATAAAATATCCTATAAACATTTTTATGGGTTACAGAGCTACAGCTGTTTGAATGTATTTCAAACAGGCACTCACAGAAGGTGTTAATCAGTGACAGATGATTACGTTCAAGGTTCTATAAAGCAATTTTGAGTCCACAGTGCAGTTTGCGTTGATATAAAATTTTCCAGAAGATCTGTGTGCTAGTCCGAGACTCGAACTTGAACACAAGCCCGGAGTCGTCCTCGTGCAACTCAGCTAACTCTCGAGAAAATCGACTTTGATGTTTAATTCACTGAAGATAATGTAACTTGTTAATGTCTGTATGTCTTTGTGGTAGAACGTCTGCCTGCCACCATGATAGCCTGGATTCGATTCCCAGCCGCTGAAAATTTTGAAACAAAGGTGCGTCTTCTGTGAGCATTTCTATGAAGCGTAAAATATATAAAGATGAAAAAAAGTATCGGTAGAACTCGAGACTAGTAATCGCTGGTTCGAGTCTTGATTCTGACTGCAAATCTGTACGTCAGTCTGGTGATTCGACATATTGTGCTGCCATTCATGAACAACATTCCAGGGGGTGTTTTCCAACAGGATAACACTCGCCCACATACCGCTGTTGGAACCCAGTATGCTCTACAGAGTGTCGGCATGTTGCACTAGCCTGCTGGATCACCAAATCCATCTCCAGTCGAGCACATATGGGCCATCATTGGACAACGCCTCCAACATCATCCACATACAGCATTAATCGTCCCTCTATTGACCGACCAAGTGCAACAGGCATGGAACTCCGTCCCACAGACTAGCGCCCGGCACCTGTACAGCACAATGCATGTGCGTTTGTATGCTTGCATCAAACATTCTCACGGTTGCACAGGTTATTAGTGTACCAGCATTTCAGATATGCAATGGTTTATCTCGCTCTTGCATTAACCCGTGATCTTGCAGTGCTAATCATTTACTTAAGTTACCTACACAAATGTATTCCCGAAATTTCGTTACTGTACTTTAGTTATTTTTTTATGTTGCGATTTTTTCCGTCAGTGTATTTACGACATGAGTCAAATGAGTAAATGGCCGAAGAGGGACACTTAAGTCTAAAGTAAGGGAGGGGGGAGAGGAGGGGGTGTCAAATCACTGTAGATGCTGTAAACGGACAAGCGTTTTTGCATGGTCCTTCAGTGTTTTGTGAATGTGTTCTCAATTTTGCTTCAGATATTGATGATGCTAATACACATGGTAATGGATTGGTTACTGTAGCTGTATACGGGATCCAGGAGACAAAGTTTCTAAGTAGGAGGACTTGCCAGTTTCAGTGATCGAGACATTATTGCGTATCGCACATTCCAAATATGTGAGGTGTACAAAAGGGACATCGGAAGATCGTATTATATGTCTACCATTCCTAGGACGAGGAATCATCGTAAAATAAACGAGACTCAGTCTGCGTATGTTATAAGATTAAAGTTGTTGGTAATCTAACTCATTATTATAGAAATTAAATAAAGTTCCCTTCCTTATCTCCTTATCTATTAAAAAAAAACTACACATTGATCTTGCCAAAAGCCGAGAAGCGATTCTTCCTGGTGTTGTAGCCCTCTGGGACAATCTGGGATGCTCTCTGTGTGGGGCATCTCTGGGCTCTCATTGCTATTAGTGACTTGAGGCGTGTGGGGGGGTGGGGGGAGGGGGGGGCTGCCAAATGATATGTCGCTTGTTTGGAGAAATGCTCTCTAAAGGGCCTTGTTTCTAGGACACGTCCTGAGTTATCAAGGAAAAGTTTAAGCTGGTCACGGAGGGAAGGCTGTGGGGGGGAGTAAAAATTATAGAGGGAAATCAGCGTACAGAAGGATCAAGTGGATGTAAGTATCAGTAGTTCTGCAGGGATGAAGAGGCTCACACAAAACAGATTAGCGTAGAGTGCTGCGTCCTGACACTGAAGACCACAACAGCTACTCTGCGATGGTCTGAACTAAATCCACCGAACGTGTTTTTCTGGAGAAATTTGAGTTGAGGCAGACAAGGACTTGCTGGGTAGGACACATGCCACATGTGATGTTCACAGGCAGCTGGCAGACTTCGGCTAATCGGTAGCATACTGAAGTTTTGACAGTCTTAGATGGAACCACAGTCGTGATGATGGCAACTCCCTGAGACTGGGTGGTGGCGGCCGGACATCGGCGACTGCCCGCGGCTTTCCCTGTGGTTTGCGCTCGCGGCGTGGCGCCAGTGCATGAAGAAGTGCCTGTCAGTGCTGCCTGAGTTATGCCTCGGTTGCTTCGTTTGTCCCGTCTGCGCTAGACGCCCACACGGCTGGCGGACAGGAATCGCCTTGAGACTGCGAGCATAATTCACTCCCCTCCCATCGTTACTCATCTCTTTGTCTTCCGCAATAAGCCAGGCACCTGGCTGTCGCCGAGTCGTTTGATAGCATCAGCCTCCGACGTGTCTGCTCTGCGACCAGCTACAGGCTGCTGTAGTGGTGTGCATGTAAGAAGTCGGGCGGTGGGGCGGTGCGCAGTGACAAGGACCTGACTACCGAGTGACAGTCGAGCCAGTAGCGACTTTCTGCAACGTCTGACTGTAGCTTGCCCTTCGGATTACACGTAGAACGTTTAGCGTTCAGTGTTACGTATGGTGAATTTACTTAGCCGCTCTAATGGGTGTTACGTGTGGCATAAGCCAAACCCAAGTAGTGCATTAAGGATTTTACAGCATTACTTTTCCGAGCATATAAATTCTGCTAGGGAGAGTCACAAGCAGAATCAGTGGCCCGACATGCATTCGTTGCCAGTTACCAGAGTAGGCAATGGATAGAACGTGAGGCGTGAGTCGGGCAGAGAGAAAACACTACGGACGCCACAAAGTATTCTCCGTTTCCTGTCTCTGCTCAGATCGCATTGCGCAGCCGCCTTCTTACGTGCACAACTCTGTAATGACCTTGACCTCGACGGGATGCTATAATCTAATCTTCCTGCCGCTGCCTCCTGCTTTCTCTCTCTCTCTCTCACACACACACACACCACACACACACACACACACACACACACACTCAATATTTCAACGTTAACGTCCAAAACAAAAGGTAGTTTTATTTTCCTTTCAAAGAAATGTTAATGGGGTAGGACGTCAGACGGTACGACTTGGAGCAGGAGAGACACCACAGGACATTTTAATTTCCACTGTCTACACTTTTAAAAATAAATTCGTAAAGCTTTATCAGAATGACCAGAAAGGATTCAGGTTTTACCCTTATAGCGGTGGAAGTTCAAAAATATAAGAAAATAATTTATTTTTTTGACATTTGTATTTCACCTTTTTTTCACTTACCATTGGCTGGATTGGTTGCTGTAGGTACACTTTTCTTCATAAGTAAGGGAGATTCTTCAATGAATTTTGCACAGCGTACAAACCATACTTACAGGTATATGAAACTCTAGAATTTTCCAAATCTATTAAAAACCGTGGTAAAAATTGAGATAATTAACTATAAAATTTGAGTTTTTTCTAAACATGAAGTTTAAAATATAACAGCACATTCATTTTTTCATAAATTAAATAATTTGTAGAGTTACATACACCTGTAAGTATAGTTTGTATGCTGTGCAAAATTCATCGAAGAATCTCTCTTACTTATGAAGAAACGTGTACCTATAGCAACAAACGCAGCCAGTAGAAGTGAAAAAATGATGAACTTTCACATGTAAAAAAAATTTATTTTGTCATGTTTTTGAACTTCCACTGCTATGATTGTGAATCCTGAATCCTTCCTGGTCATGCTGACAAAGTTTTATGAATGTATTCGTAAAAGTATAGACAGTGGGAATTAAAATGTCCTGTGGTGTCTCTCCTGCTCCAAGACGGCCCGTTTGACGTCCTACCCCCCTTAATTGTTCACACTAACGACATTACGTATACACACACACACACACACACACACACACACACACACACACACACAGAGAGAGAGAGAGAGAGAGAGAGAGAGAGAGAGAGAGAGAGAGAGAGAGCGCCGTAATGCGTCCTTTGCGGAACTACCAAACCAGCCCCTCCCCCTGAGAAAAACTAACCTTTCTGCAGTTTTTTAAACACAGATATAGAAAATTGTCTAACTTTTGAGGTAGGTTTAGTAAAAATTAAGCGTTATTGAAAAATATTGCACATTACTAATCAAATGTATCATTCCATTGAATAAATGACAGATTGTGCAAGCTTCTAATAGAACTGAAAGTAAAACAAAACTCTTTTATTGTTTGTGGCAAGTACTGTGTCATGTACTAGTTCATGCACAATGGTAACGAGAGGTGGGCTACAGAGAGATACAGCAGCTGTCATTGTAGGGAAGCTGTACGTAAGGTTTACTTAACTTGTAGCTTTCTCCAAGCATTGCAAAGAAATTTTACAAATGAACAAACAGAAGTAAAGTTCAGCTATTACAAGAAGCAAACTGAAGAACGTCATGCAGTCTGAGGCTCCTACTACTAATGCACGCATGATCTGTTGAAGACGTTGACAGAAACTAGAAGCTGTTGAAGGCCGAGGCTGAGACTGGGCCGCGTAGGCGACGACAGAGGGCGCTCCGGAGTCGGAGCCGGTGAAGGCGTGGCTCAGCGAGCGCGTATCATTGGATTCACCGAGTCCCCGCGCGATCGCTATCAGCGACTATCGTAAACATACGTTTCCGTTGCCAGCTGTGAGACGCCGGTGAGGGTGGTATCAATATACACTGAAGAGCCAAACAAACTGGTACAACTGCCTAATATCGTGTAGGGCCCCCACGAGCATGCAGCCCTGCTGCAGCACGACGTGGCATGGGCTCGAATAGTGTCTGAAGTAGTGCTGGAGGGAACTGACACCATAAATCCTGCAGGGCTGCCCATAAATCCGTAAGAGTACGAAGGCGTGGAGATCTCTTTTGAACAGCACGTTGTAGGGCATCCCAATAATGTTCATGTCGGGGGAGTTTGGTGGCCAGCGGAAGTGTTTAAATCCAGAAGAGTGTTCCTGCAGCCACTCTGTAGTAATTCTGGACGTGTGGAGTATCGCATTGTCCTGTTGGAATTGCCCAAGTCCGTTGGAATGCACACTGGACATGAATGGATGTAGGTGATCAGACGGGATGCTTACGTGCGCGTCACCTGTCAGAGTCGTATCTAAAGGTAACAGAGCCTCCACCAGCTTGAACAGTCCTCTGCTGACAGGAAGGATGCATGGAGTCATGAGGTTGTCTCCATACTCGTACACGTCCTTTCGCTGGATACAAACGTTTCCATTTATAAACAGTCCAAAATCGGTGTTGACGGGCCCAGGCGAGGCGTAAAGCTTTGTGTCGTGCAGTCATCAAGGGTACACGAGTGGACCTTCAGCTCCGAAAGCCCATATCGATGATGTTTCTTCGAATGTTTCGCACGTTGACACTTGTTGATGGCCCAGCATTGAAATCTGCGGCAGTTTGTCCAAGGGTTGCACTTACGTCACGTTGTACGATTCTCTTCAGTCGTCGTTGGTCCCGTTCTTGCAGGGACTTTTTCCCGCCACAGCGATATCGGAGATCTGATGTTTAACGGGATTCCTGATATTCACGGTACACTCATCAAATGGGCGAACGGGAAAATCCCAACTTCATCGCTA
This sequence comes from Schistocerca serialis cubense, assembly GCF_023864345.2. Taxonomy (NCBI): domain Eukaryota; kingdom Metazoa; phylum Arthropoda; class Insecta; order Orthoptera; family Acrididae; genus Schistocerca; species Schistocerca serialis. The sequence goes on from NC_064646.1 coordinate 432,968,289, forward strand.
CCTCTGAGATGCTGTGTTCCATCGCTCGTGCACCGACTATAACATCGCGTTCAAACTTACTCAGATCCTGATAACCTGCGATTGTAGCAGCAGTAACCGATCTGACAACTGCGCCAGACACTTGTTGTCTTATATAGGCGTTGTCGACCGCAGCGCCGTATTCTACATATTTCTGTATTTGAATAAGTATGCCTATACCAATTTCATTGGCGCTTCAGTGTATGATACCACATACTGTACTGTAATTTTATCAAGAGGTACAATAAAGAACAGTTTTTATTTGCTCCTATTAAGTTATTAACAGTGTATGAATCATTAACAGTAAATAAAAGGAAAAGGGCTATAATTGTTGAAAACACATTCCCTTACAACAGCTGTGTTTTTATTATAATTTTGCTCTCCATTTGGTTTCTTGAGTGCAGCAACCTCATTGACAGTGTCACTGAAGTCAAATTTAGTAACTGTATCGTATTCTGTCGACAAATAGCTGAATTTGACGGTCTGGTTCCCCTACACCTTAAGTAGTCTTTTTATCATTTTTAATTTACTGAAACGGTGTTCAAATTCTCATAACTATCCTGAAAGCTATTTCGATGTTTGGATAAGCATCACATAATCGATACATCGAAAATAAAATAAAATTCGAAAGATCCAAACGAGAATCTGTGTCGGTGCTCTTAATCAGCTCTTTCTGCTGTAATTTTGAAGCAGGAGTTTCGTTAACCAGCTTTCATGTATCGATATTTCTGTTATATTTGGCACCAAAACCTGCTGCATATTTTTGAAAATGAGATTGTGAGCTCTCATTTAATGTTTTTCTGGCAGCAAATTAGAGTGAGATGGAATGATGTGCAAACATGAGATTTGTTTTCTATTTGACTTAATACTCTGTCAAATATTTCGAAGCAGTCTACATAAATAGTTTCACTCCAGTCCTCAGTTGACAGAAATCGGCAAAAATAGGAAGTTTTCGCCATAGCCTCGTACAGCCCTTCACACACACACACACACACACACACACACACACACACACTGCAAGCAGAGCGCAATTAGCACTGTAACACATGTTATGGTTTCTTTCCGTTCCAGTCTCGCCTGGAACGCGGGAACGTGGAAAGAACCATAGATTAAACGCCAGCCGCGCGGGATTAGCCGAGCGGTCTCAGGCGCTGCAGTCATGGACTGTGCTGCTGGTCCCGGCGGAGGTTCGAGACCTCCCTCGGGCATGGGTGTGTGTGTTTGTCCTTAGGATAATTTAGTTTAAGTAGTGTGTGAGCTTAGGGACCGATAACCTTAGCAGTTAAGTCCCATAACATTTCACACACGTTTCAACATTAAACGCCTCTGTGCAGGTTGTATTTAGTCTAATCTTGACTTCGCCGCCTCTGCAGGAGTAAAATGGTAGCGGCTGAAGTGCAGTGTGTGGGTGAACATTCCGAAACTATGTCCGCCCCTGGTAGCTGAGTGGTCAGTGCGACAGAATGTCAGTCCTAAGGGCCCGGGTTCAGTTCCCGACTGGGTCGAAGATTTTCTCCTCTCAGCGACTGGGTGTCGTGTTGTCCTAATCATCATCATCATTTCGTCCCTATCGACGCGCAAGTCGGCGAAGTGGCGTCAAATCGAAAGACTTGCTCTCGGTGGTCTACCCGACGGGAGACCCTAGTCACACGACTTTTTTTATCCTAAACTATTAAAACCGACACAATTATATGGTTTTGTCTCTTCAACCATAAAGATATAACATGCTTAACGTGAAATATTTCAGCACATTAACTCATTTGCAGAATACTCTGACGTGGGAGGTCGACTCCTTAAAGAATCGAGGCTAGCGCAAAACGGAGTCCCTGTTACGCACTGAGATGACAGAAGTCATGGGACAGTGATGAGCACATATACAGATGGCGGTAGTATCGCGCACACAGGGTATAAAAGGGCAGTGCTTGGCTGATCTGTCACTTGTACTCAGGTGATTCATGTATTATGGCCGCACGGTGGGAGTTAACAGACGGAATAGTAGCTGGGGCTAGGCGCATGGGACATTCGGTTTCGAGAATCCTTAGGGAATTCAATATGCCGAGATCTACATTGTCGAGACTGTGCCAAGAATACACAATTTCAGGCATTATCTCTCACCACGGTCAACGCAGTGGCCGACGGTCTTAACATAACGGCTGCTACGTTCGCAGGTTCGAATCCTGCCTAGGGCATGAATGTGTGTGATGTCGTTAGGGTAGTTAGATTTAAGCAGTTCTAAGTTCTATGGGGCTGATGACCTCATATGTGCTCAGAGCCGTTTCAACCTTTACAACCTTCGCATAACGATCTACAGCAGCGGTGTTCGCATAGAGTGCGGCGAACTTTGGCGTTAATAGGCCATGGCAGCAGACAGAGTGCCTTTGCTAAAGGCACGACATAGCCTACAGCGCCTCTCCTGCGTTCGTGGCAATATTTATTGGTCGCTAGATGGCGCGAAAACCGTGGCCTGGTCAGATGAGTCGTGATTTCGGTTGGTAAGAGCTGATGGTGTGGTTCGATTGTGGCGCAGAGTGCAGGAAACTATGGACCCAAATTGTTAATAAGGCGTTGTACACGCTAGTGGTGGCTTCATAATGGTGTGGGCTGTGTTTGCGTCGAATGGACGTTGCTCTGGACCAACCGAACCGATCAGTGACTGGAAATGGTTATGTTCGGTCACTTGGAGACCAGAATGAGATTTTCACTCTGCAGCGGAATGTGCGCTGATATGAAACTTCCTGGAAGATCAAAATTATGTGCCGGACCGAGACTCGAACTCGGGACCTTTGCCTTTCGCGGGTAAGTGCTCTACCATATGAGCTACCCAAGCACAACTCACGCTCCGTCCTCACAGCCTTACTTCTGCCAGTACCTCGTCTCTTATCTTCCAAACTTTACAGAAGCTCTCCTGCGAACCTTGCAAAACTAGCACTCCTGCGGAGATATGGCTTAGCCACAGCCTGGAGGATGTTTCCAGAATGAGATTTTCACTCTGCAGCGGAGTGTGCGCCGATATGAAACTTCCTGTCAGATTAAAACTGTGTGCCGGACCGAGGCTACAACTCGGGACCTTTGCTTCTGTAAAGTTTGCACGGTAGGAGACGAGGTACTGGCAGAAGTAAGGCTGTGAGGACGGGGCGTGAGTCGTGGTTGGGTAGCTCAGATGCTAGAGAACTTGACCACGAAAGGCAAAGGTCCTGAGTTCGAGGCTCGGTCCGGGTCACAGTTTTAATCTGCCGGGAAGTTTCACTTGGAGACCACTTGTAGCCATTCATGGACTTCATGTTACAAACAACGATGCCATGTCACAGGGCCACAACTGTTCGCGATTGGTTTGAACAACATTCTGGACAATTCGTGCGAATGATTTGGCCAGTCAGGTCTCCTGACCTGAATCCCATAGAACATTTATGGAATATAATCGAGAGGTCAGTTCGTGCACAAAATGCTGCACCGGCAACACTTTCGCAGTTACGGACGGCTCTAAAGACATCATGGCTCAGTATTTTTGCAGGGGTCTTCCAACGTCTCTGAAAGTGGTCTGGGTAAATGGAGGTCTGACACGATATTACGAGGTATCCCGTGACTTTTGCCACCTCAGTGTATACAAATTGAACGGTACCGATTTTAAGGAGGCGAGCATTCGTTGAAAATGCAACGCATTCACATTTTCTGACAGAGAAGACAAAGTACCAGCTGTCAATTGTTATCGAAACAGACATGTGTTCAGTAGGCGTTTTTCTCTTTTCAGGCATTAGCTTACGAGCGACATAAGATGCATACATTACCATGCCGTAGTTGACGAGTTATCGCCATTTCGCATCTTAACTTCAGCTGCTGCCGTATTCCACTGCCGCGGCGCAGTGCGTTTCTTGTTTCCGTAGGAGTGCTCGGACAGTGATGGATGAGAAGTACAGCCTCAGCGTGAAAGGCGACCTGCAGAATTATCCGCTCGAGTTATCTTTCGCGTGTTATTCGCCACCAAGCAGCGGCTACTGAGAACACACTGTATATGATATATGTCGTCGGCCACGGTCTTGTCTCAAATAATCTAAAATCACACGAATGACGGTCAAGTTTTATGAGGCCTGGAGGCGAGGCACGTAAAGTGTAGCGTGAGGCTCTCTGAATCATGGGGCTGTGTGGATGGAAATAAGAAAAATTCTACTGCTCAGCGCATGTGCGCAGCTCGGACGCTACTAGCGTTCAGGACGATTCCTAGACAAGAAACGTACAAGAGGCAAGCAGCTTTTTCGAAATATATTTAATCCAGGCAGTAATCGTCCAGAAGCAAACAGAAGAGATAAGACGGTATTGCTTTAGCAACCCGCTGTTGTTATCTTCAGTCCAGAGACTGGTTTGACGCAGCTCTCCATGCTACCCTATCCTGTGCAAGTTTCTTCATCTACCAGTACCTACTGCAACCTACAGCCTTCTGAATCTGCTTACTGTATTCATCTCTTGGTCTCCCTCTACATTTTTTACCCTCCACGCTGCCCTCCAATGCTAAATTTGTGATCCCTCGATGCCTCAGAACATGTCCTTTCAACCGATCCCTTCTTCTAGTCAAGTTGTGCCACAAATTTCTCTTCTCCCCAATTCTATTAAATACTTCCTCATTAGTTATGTGATCTACCCATGTAATCTTCAGCATTCTTTTGTAGCACCTCATTTCGAAAGCTTCTATTCTCTTCTTGTCCAAACTATTTATCGTCCATGTTTCACTTCCATACATGGCTACACTCCATACAAATACTTTCAGAAACGACTTCCCGACACCTAAATTCATGCTCGATGTTAAGAAATTTCTCTTCTCCAGAAACGATTTCTTTGCCATTGCCAGTCTACATTTTGTATCCTCTCTACTTCGACCATCATCAGTCATTTTGCTCCCCAAATAGCAAAACTCCTTTACTACTTTAAGTGTCTCATTTCCTAATCTAATTCCCTCAGCATCACCCGACTTAATTCGACTGCATTCCATTATCCTCGTTTTGCTTTTGTGGATGTTCATCTTATATCCTTCTTTCAAGACTCTGTCCATTCCGTTCAACTGCTCTTCCAAGTCCTTTGCTGTCTCTGACGGAATTACAATGTCATCGGCGAACCTCAAAGTTTTTATTTCTTCTCCCTGGATTTTAATACCTGCTCCGAATTTTTCTTTTGTTTCCTTTACTGCTTGCTCAGTATACAGATTGAATAACATCGGGGAGAGGCTACGACCCTGTCTCACTCCCTTCCCAACCACTGCTTCCCTTTCATGCCCCTCGACTCTTGTAACTACCATATGGTTTCTGTACAAATTGTAAATAGCCTTTCGCTCCCTGTATTTTACCCCTGCCAAAATCTAGCTTCTAAGATAAGTCGTAGGGTCAGTATTGCCTAACGTGTTCCAACATTTCTACGGAATCGAAACTGATCTTCGCCGAGGTCCGCTTCTACCGGTTTTTGCATTCGCCTGTAAAGAATTCGTGTTAGTATTATGCAGCCGAGGCTTATTAAACTGATAGTTCGGTATTTTTCACATCTGTCAACATCTGCTTTCTTTGGGACTGGAATTATTATATCCTTCTTGAAGTGTGAGGGTATTCCGCCCGTCTCCTGCATCTTGCTCACCAGATTATAGAGTTTTGTTAGGCCTGGCTCTCCCATGGCTATCAGTAGTTCTAAACGTCGGTGCTGAGAACGCTACATCAACATCGATTGCAACCGTAATCACGCTGTAACAGTATGCGTTCTCAGAAATGATAAGTTCACAAAGGTACGAGTATCACATTGGAACAACCGAAATAAAATGTTTAAACGTACCTACGTTCTATATTTTTATTTAAAATACCTACCTGTTACCAAGTGTTCTTTCAAAATGGTTCAATTGGCTCTGAGCACTACGGGACTTAACATCTGAGGTCATCAGTCCCCTAGACTTAGAACTACTTAAACCTAACTAAACTAAGGACATCACACAGATCCACGCCCGAGGCAGGATTCGAACCTGCGACCGTAGCAGCAGCGTGGTTCCGGACTGAAGCGCCTAGAACCAGTCGGCCAATGTGGCCGGCTAGCATTACGAGTTTCGACCTTCCGCCCGTCTCCAAACGGCGAAATAGATATTTAAATCTTCAATTAGCGCATCGTTAAAAATATCGACTGCAGTTTGGACGCTGCAGCTTACTTTATATTCTGCTTGTTGTTGCCTCAAATTTCCGCATTTATAAGCAGGGCATGTACACTTGTTTTTTGTGTGCTGTCCCGAAACACCGCAGTATCCGCCATGTTGCCATGTCAGTCGGCCAACTACTTGGGGCCGTGCGTTCCTGCTGCACGTAAACGACATATGAATCTGGATTAAAAGAAACTTACTCATTACTTTAGTGTATAAAACTCAATGTGTTTTTGTTTCAATACGTCAAAATAATGTGCAGGTTGCATGTTTGCTTCAAAATAAATATAGCGTGTATTTCTACGGCACTGAATACGTGCCACACTAATTATGTCTCAATTTTCGGATTGTCTGGATTTTCGTAGGTGCGGACAGCCGAAACATGCTGTACTGCTTCCAGTTCACTTTTTGGTCTGAATCGATACGACAATCAACAGTGACCTGCGATCGAGAAAACTGGGAAGAACAACTAAGGACGCCGTGCAAATACGGCGCATAAAAACCATAATCAGCTCGTCTGTAAACTCGAAACTCTTGAGATATGGAAAGATATTTGTATTTGCTCGGTGTTAACGACGTAAGATGATGATGATGATGATGATGATGATGATGATGATGATTATGGTGATTGGTTTGTGGGGCGCTCAACTGCGCGGTCATTAGCACCCGTACAAAGTTCCTGTTATTTTAACAGGCCAATTTCTACACAGTCTAAACTAGCCACTGTCACAAATGATGATGATGATGGTGATGATGGTGATGATGAAATGATGAGGACAGCACAAACATCCAGTCGCCGGGCAGAGAAAATCACCAACGTCGTAAGAAGAAAACCACTTACGGGGAACAGAGAACGGAAAACTTATAGGACAGGAGAGTGTGCAAAGCGTCACCTCGCTGCTATAATAAGAAGTGTGTTCATGTTAAAACTGAAATGTTTGTTTTTTGGAATGTAATTTATTCATTCGTGTACATCCATGTTATAGCCTTCAAAAATGATACCCATCAGTTGTTATATACTTAGGACTACGCTTTTTCCAATCACCGAAACATCTCCGGACTCATAGCTTTTAGGTTTCTCAGCGATAAGTTTTTAAGCTCATCTATGGTCTTTAATGTTCACTTTTGGTAACAAAAACAGCCACACAGGACAGCCACTGAAAATATGAAGTCTGGGAATCACTACACTATTGTGTGTGTCCAAAAAACCACGAACAAACAAAAAGTATGTATTGTGACAGTGAAGCCATTAAGTTTTTCGCCACAAATCTGAACTTTTTCTCAAAATAATCCCGCAAATGGAGTTGAACCTTAAGTAGGAGTCCTTGCTGGTCTTTTAACTGTGGGACAACCAATCATATGCACTGTGCCGTTAAAATCGAAGAGCAGAGGGAGCATAACCTTTACATCTAACCGCACTTGCTGACCTCTTCTCGGCCGTGGCGATCCACAATCCTTCCACTGGGACGATAAAGCCCAGTTTCGACGTCATATCCGTAAACACGTATTTCGTGATCTGTATTTCGTTATTGACTTAATCTGTCGTTATTCACTTAATCTGTCGATTCCTGAGCAACTTGCATTCACCGCCGCTTTTGTTCGAAATTTTGCTTTGTGCAAAATTCTACCAAGCTGCTACCTCTTTCATTGCTCTCTCGGAGTTTCTTTTCATCTAATATTTTTCCTTCTCTTTTTTTTCCTACTATCGAATGACAGTCCCCTATCACAATTAAATTTTCATCTCCCCTAACAGACAGAAAGCTTTCTCTTACCACAACATACTTCAGCATCACAACGACGAAAATACTGCACGAATCGGATTAATATAACGTGCGAAATTACTAAATTTCCGTTACTCTGTGAGCACATCGCGGCTGTTCGAGTGACCAGTGGTGACGTGGAGCCCAGTAGTTTCGCGGGCCGGAGAGAGCCGTAGGCTGGAAGCTGGAGCCGGCAGGCGTGGCCGCGCCCGCCGCCCACCGCGCCGCCCACACGGGCACCACCTGTCGCGCAGACAAAACGGCGAGCGCGGCCCACGCGTGACCCGGCAAGTTCCCGCTGCAGCAGCGCGCATGCGTTCACAACACTCGCCTTTCTCCTCAAACTGAAGCGCGCAACTGATTCCGAGTCTCAGCTGGCGCACGAAGTCGAATTCACGACTTGCACATACGAGTACGTTGCCTCACAGAACGAGACAAACACCGAGAAGGAAAGGTAATGAAACTCCGCCGCATGAGAATGTAAGTGACGCTGTTTTAGTGACTATTGCGGTATCGCCCAGAAATCGCGATGCCATACCAAAGATGACAACACGTATCGATACCACAGACGTTAGTTACCGATCTTTTTACAAGACTATGATTTTATATCTGGCATTTCCTGGGGAGCCAATATTTCCTTATTGTTAAGTCATAGATTGTTTGGGCTCTCAGCTTCCTTTTTTAAAATTATTTGAGAATAAAGCTTTGTGCCTTCTGCCTTTTGAAAACTTATTGTAGTTGTGTTTTAAATCATTGGCCTTCAGCCCTTAAGGATGTTGTGCCCTTAAGCCCTTGTGTGACATATTCAGTCGATAGTTAAGCTCCGATATTTGGGCTGTAATGTTTGGGCAACTAAATAAAGTTGTGTGTGTTCGAGTGTAACTGACAGCCGCTGATTTTTGGCCCCTTTCCACAATTCCAACTACCTGTTCTGTCCTGCGGATTTAACCAGGCGTTTCATCAATATTTCTCTTAATTTATGGCCAGTCTTGACCTTGATAGCGTGGAATTTATGTTAATGACATAAATGCAATGACTTTAAAATGGCATAAAAAGCCGAAATCGCATAAAAGACCGAAATCTAAGTCGTAATTAAATAAACAGCAATACAGTCAAATGGTGGTATGTTCTTTTAAATACTACTGTGTGACTGTCGCTTAACAACATCAAAAACTGTTTTCATTGAACATGGTGTGGTTGTATGCTTGGGTAGCCAGCACTTCTTCCCTTGTACAAGAACGCCGTTACCTCAAATCGCCGATGCCATCTGCAAATGTAGTAAGTATTTGTAGGTCCTCTACTGAATCAATGACAGAACGAGAACAGTTGTATTTTAACATACAGAGTGCCTCTTGTACGGTATCTGCCCTCAGCGTTTCTCTTAGCCATCACCCCGCATGCGCCGGCTTCCGATTCCCTGTGTTTGCGCAACGATCGCAATTCTGAACTTTCTGTTATCCTCTGCTCTCTCCCCCCCCCCCCCCCCCCTCCCCAACCCGACCTCTTGCGAATCTGGAGTGTGGGGTTTTAATTCCTTACAGAGTTCTCGAACTTCAAGGAGTAATTTTCCGCGTTTCTCCTTAACTTTTGGTTTAGCAAATTGCAATACCTACAGAAATTCGTCTTTGCGGCATGACACGTCTCGGAACTGTCAAAAATGGTTATTATACTGTCTTGCAACTCATTGGATAAATTTTTCTGGGCGGTCATGAATAGTTATCAGTACAGCCGCTTGTTATCGCTTTACTCATTTCGAACTGTCCTGTAATACTGGGGAACAAAAACAACGTCTTTTGCCTATCTGAATGAACGCTGCAAATGCATCTCTGCTGTGTGGTTGGTACCCAAGTACCGTGGTCGTGTGAACGGAAATAAGAATTTGGCAGTGCATGAGAGGTCTGTTTGTTGTTGACAGAAGGCCGTGTGGGCGGACAGAGCGCAGCGAAATGAATAGCGTCGGCTGCGGCCTCGCCAGCTTGCAACTGTTTTTAATTAGCGCGAGACAATGGGCGAGTCGCCCTGGGGACACCTGGTGTCAAGGGCGCTCCCACCGCCTGGGGAAGGACGCGACACCCGGAGAGAAGAGGAGAGGCAAACGCCAGCACCCAGTGGCATGCTGCCTTCCTGCCGCGCCGCCAACACTGTTACGAAACGCTGTATGAACACTGTCATGGAACTGGCCACTGTCTCATCTTTATTTAGATTAGTTCATATCATATCAATGCCACTCGGAGTCAAAGGACTGTTCCGATTGATCGACTGCTGCCTACAAGGCAGTACGATCGTGGAACATGTCTAGTAAATAGTCTTCACGGGTTGGCCGTCGACTCACGTCGCACCTAGCCACCAGCAGGTTCAGCCATCTGAAAATGATGGACAGTTGCTCCGAGCAAATAGTGTGGAGTTTGCACAACGTCATCCGACGGCAAAACCGTGAATACTACACCACTGGTCATTAAAATTGCTACACCAAGAAGAAAAGCAAATGATAAACGGGTATTCATTGGACAAATACATTATACTAGAACTGACATGTGATTACACTTTCACGCAATTTGGGTGCATAGATCCTGAGAAATCAGTACTCAGAACAACGACCTCTGGCCGTAATAACGGACGATACGCCTGGGCATTGAGTCAAACAGAGCTTGGATGGCGCGTACAGGTACAACACGGTACCACAGTTCATCGAGAGTAGTGACTGGCGTATTCTGACGACCCAATTGCTCGGCCGCCATTGACCAGACATTCTCAGTTGGTCAGAGATCTAGAGATCTGGAGAATGCGCTGGCCACGGCAGCATCGAACATTTTCTGTATCCAGAAAGGCCCGTACAGGACCTGCAACATGCGGTCGTGCGTTATCCTGCTGAAATGTAGGGTTTCGCAGGGATCGAATGAAGGGTAGAGCCATGGGTCGTAGCACACCTGAAATGTAACGTCCACTGTTCAAAGTGCTGTCAATGCGAACAAGAGGTGACCGAGACGTGTAATCAATGGCACCCTATACCATCACGCCGGGTGATACGCCAGTATGGCGATGACGAATACACGCTTCCAATATGCGTTCACCGCGATGTCGCCAAACACGGATGCGACCATCATGATGCTGTAAACAGAACCTGGATTCATCCGAAAACATGACGTTTTGCCATTCGTGCACCCTGGTTCGTCGTTGAGTACACCATCGAAGGCGCTCCTGTCTGTGATGAAGCGTCAAGGGTAACCGCAGCCATGGTCTCCGAGCTGATAGTCCATGCTGCTGCAAACGTCGTCGAACTGTTCGTGCAGATGGTTGTTGTCTTGCAAACGTCCCCATCTGTTGACTCAGGGATCGAGACGTGGCTGCACGACCTGTTACAGCCATGCGGATAAGATGCCTGTCATCTCGACTGCTAGTGATACGAGGTCGTTGGAATCCAGCACGGCGTTCTGTGTTACCCTCCCGAAACCACCGATTCCATATTCTGCTAACAGTCATTGGATCTCGACCAATGCAAGAGGCAATGTCGCGATACGATATACCGCTGTCGCAATATTCTACAATCCGACCTTTATCAAAGTCAGAAACGTGATGGTATGGATTTCTCCTCCTTACACGAGGCATCGCAACAACGTTTCACCAGGCAACGCCTGTCAACTGCTGTTTGTATATGAGAAATCGGTTGGAAACTTTCCTCATGTCAGCTCGTTGTAGGTGTCGCCATCGGCGCTAACCTTGTGTGAATGCTCTGAAAAGCTAATCACTTACATATCACAGCATCTTCTTCCTGTCGGTTAAACTTCGCGTCTGTAGCACGTCATCTTCGTGGTGCAGCAATTTTAATGGCCAGTAGTGTATTTACAACATATTCGCAGGGAAATCTGTAAAAGTCACAGTTCCTCATTTGTCCTCAAGAGGCTGAGCGGACACAGTTCTGGACTTCCCTACCTCAGAAAAATCTGAGGAGAGATACTGGGAATCGAACTCGGGTCCATCCGCCCAAAGGCAGCGAAGCTAACCATTCTGGCACGGAGGCGGTCAGATTATACACAAATTTATCATCCGCATTGAAGTCCGGTTTCTGCGCATTATCTTCGGGTTGGTTTGATGTGGCTTGCCACGATTTCCTGTGCTGTACCAAGCTCTTCATCTCAGAGTAGTGGCGGCACCCTACGTTCTCAATTGTTTAAAGAAAAGTCAACAGATTTCACCCTGTACACCACTCTTTAGTACCACGGGAGTTATGCATAGCATATGACAGATCATCCTTTCCCTCTTCTCAGTATTTTGCATATGTGCATTTTATCGAATGTTCTACGGAGAACCTCTTGACTCCTTACTCTATCACTCCAAATAATTTTCAGTATCATTCCACAGCAACGTATCTCAAGCACTTCGATTCTCTTCTTTCCCCATGTAACTACACCCCGTAATTCGCTACCATGCATCAAACGTACATTATCAGAAATATCTTCCACAAATTAAGGCCGATGTTCGATACTAGTACATTTTTCGTGGCCAAGAGTATCTGATTCTAGCTTGTTTTATATGTCTTCTTTGCTTCGTGAGTTTCGTCTTATGTTTCTAATTACACAGTGCTGTGACCGCCTTTATTTAAATTTGTCAGTTTGTTTTATTTGCGATTATTCATACAATTATTATCCAGGTGCTCGGTGTTCAGTCACCTGGTGGGAAAAAGACAGTCCGGAAAAATCATAAAAAACTATAGAGTATGCTTAAAGAATGCAGACTGCTTTGAGATTACATACGACAATGTTATTCTCTTTTTCCATGAAGGCGAAGAAAATAGTCTCTTGTATTTCAAGTCTTAATTTTACTATTTAAACGGTATATTTAACAAAAATTACATATTGCTATCATCTACAACAAATTTCAACAAATCATTCATATCATTAATACAAATGTTACGTGTTTACATGGAAAACTGTAGGGTCAGAGAAAGAGTGGAACTTGCAAAACAGACTACGTAGGGTGTTCGTTGTAATATTCGTGTCGAGGTGGAAAACTTAACACCAGATACAAAAACGAATGAGGGAAACAACAAACCAGGCACAACACCATTTAAAAACTAAAGAAATAAAATCTTCCCTTTGCGGGTCAGGGATTTTCTCTGCCTCGTGATGACTGGGTGTTGTTTGATGTCCTTAGGTTAGTTAGGTTTAATTAGTTCTAAGTTCTAGGGGACTGATGACCATAGATGTTAAGTCCCATAGTGCTCAGAGTCATTTAAACCAATCTTCCCTTTGCAAAAACCGACATATTGTCTGATGGGATAACCGCAATCACTGGCTTTTCCAATGTTATATATAACCCGTCTTGATTGCAAAAAATGTTTAATCACATGAGCGGTGAAGATGGTTCTAGATGAACCGAAACCGGTTACAGGAGTAACCGAAATTGCAGATCTGAAGATGGTTCTACATGAACCGAAACCGGTCATGTGATTAAACATTTTTTGCAATCAAGACGGGTTATAAATAACATTGGAAAAATCTTCCCCGTTGTTGTTGTTGTTGTTGTTATCTTTAGTCTGAAGACTGGTTTGATGCAACTCTACGTGCTACTCTATCCCGTGCAAGTCTCTTCATCTCTACATAACTGCTGCAACCAACATCCATCTGAATCTGCTTACTGTGTTCATCCTTTGGTCTCCCTCTACAATTTTTTATCCGCTCCCTCACACTTCCCTTCCATTAACACACTGACGATTTCAGGAAGTGACCTGACAACCGATCCCTTATTTCAGCGAAGTTATGCCGTATGCCACTTTCTCCCCCAAATTCGACTCAGTTCCTCCTTAGTTAGCTGATCTACCCAAGAGTTCTTCACAGTTATCCCGTAGCACGATGTTTCACTTGTCTTCTTGTTCCTTACAATTAAATTTAAATTCCATATTAACAAATTTCTCTTTTCCAAAAACGCTTTGGCTTGCTACTGAACGTCTGCATTTTCTATCCTCTCTACTTTGGCCCACGTGACTTACTTTGCTGCCCAAATTACAAAAGTCATCAACTACTTTTAGAGTCTCATTTCCTAATCTACTTCGCCAAGCATCATCATCTCTGTACATGAATTTTCTCAAAAGTTAATATTGTTATGCATTGTGAAACCTGGAGCTAAATGAAATATTTCAACTTCTTGGGCCGTGAAGATGTGGCAAATATTTTACTACGTATGTTAAATTGTAATGGTGACTAGATCATAGGTATAAGTTTTGTATGATAAATGTACATTGCTTCAAAATCTGTTGGGCCTTCATTGTAAATAACAAAATTTAAGACGTTGATACAATGGAAAAATTAACAATTTGTGGGGCTATTTGAATCGTTAATGGGGCTACGTGAAGCACTGTGAACTGCCACAGAATTATACATGGAAGATCACACTTTTTAGTCGTTTCAGTAGCTATTTCACTCATTTTCAACAGAGGAATTGGTTAAAACCTGCACCCCCATAGATACTTGGTGAAACCACACCTTGCACTTACCATACCTGAGCCATTGCCCTTTCTTCACAGTTCTTGGATCGCAATATTTGGTGTTGCAGAAGCGACAATATACGTTTTCTTGCTCCGACTCAGATTCAGGTGGCAATGAAGATGAATCCTTTCCTGTATATGAAGGTTTCTCTTGAACTCCAGCACGTTTCTGCAACCCTTGACCTTCTTTCTTTGGGAGTTTTCAAAATGCAATTTTCTTTTACCTCTTGTAAAACCGAGATGAGCCGGGGGAGTCAGATGACAATGAATTTTTCTCTCTCGTTGCACATGTTGTACCGGTGGTTTTCGTTGGGTCTGTTTCCTTAAATAACGTAACTATCCGGCGAACGGTCCGTACACCTGAATGATGTCATCCAGGATGCCGAGCAGCATACATAGCACACGCACGTTGGGCATTTTGATCACAATAACCATACATGTACACGATATCGACCTTTTCCGCAATTGGTAAATGGTCCATTTTAACACGGGTAATGTATCACGAAGCAAATACCATCCGCACTGGCGGAATGTTACCACGTACTTATACGTTTGTGACTATTACAGCGCCCTCTATCACAAAGCGAAAAAAGTGGCCCAACTAAAACATTTATATTTCTTTACGTACTACACGAATACGTAATAAAAATGGGGTTTCCTATTTTAAAAAACGCAGTTGATATCCGTTTGACCTGTGGCATCGCCATGTAGTGGGCCAACCATAGCGTCACCTGGTTTCCCCCTTCAAGCTAGACAAGTTTCGTTCTTTGTAGTTTTTTCGCTCGACTTTGTACACTGGTGTGGACAAGGCCTTAATAGTACTATGATCCACAGCCACGGAGTACAACAAGCAGTAAAATGGATGAACTGAGGTTCACTATAATTTTTTGAAGTCTGCGGGTTGTTCTCTGCTTTTGTAACAGGAAAATGTTTTTAAATGTCTCGACAGCATGAAGAAGCTTTAAAGCGTCTTTCTCTTTAGATTAAATTATCCGAAAGTTCAACCTGTATTACAACCCTTACTCCCGTGTAGCCTGCGTGGCTCAGTTATCTGAGAACTCATGCTACGCTCGGCGCCACACACAGTCGGTCTGATGCACTGTACCGCCGATCCAGAACAGTGTAGGAAGCAGACAGAGAGCTCCAATCGGCCTCCGGCAGCACGCCACGTATCAGCGGCGCGGAGGCGACGCGAGTGCGGTGGCCACCTTCCGGGTGCGTCGTCCCTCAGACGGTTTACGGCGGCCGGCTTCCGCTTCCGCAGCCGTCACTCTGCGAGGCTATCCAGGGCTGGCCGGCCGCTGAAAGCAGTCGCTCTCTGGTCGCTGGCGCGCCACGCGGTCGCTGGAATAGACCGAGCGGTAGATACGGCGGCCACTTCAGTTCCCCGCATAACCGCAGCAGGAACCGTCCACATTGGAGTGGAGCTGCTGTTCACATCTCATATAGTTTCTACACCGCTGAATCTACACCACTGCCCATTTAAATTGCTACAACAAGAAGAAATGCAGATGATAATTGGGTATTCATTGGACAAATATATTATACTAGAACTGACACGAGATTACATTTTCACGCAATTTGGGTGCATAGATCCTGAGAAATCAGTACCCAGAACAACCACCTCTGGCCGTAATAACGGCCTTGATACGCCTGGGCATTGAGTCAAACAGAGCTTGGATGGCGTGTACAGGTACAGCTGCCCATGCAGCTTCAACACGATGCCACAGTTTATCAAGAGTAGTGACTGGCGTATTGTGACGAGCCAGTTAATTGGCCACCATTTACCGGACGTTTTCACTTGGTGAGGGGGTCTGGAGAATGTGCTGGCCAGGGCAGCAGTCGAACATTTTCTGTATCCAGAAAGGCCAGTGCAGGACCTGCAACATGCGGTCGTGCATTATCCTGCTGAAATGTAGGGATTCGCAGGGATCGACTGAAGGGTAGAGCCAAGGGTAGTAACACATCTGAAATGTAACGTCCACTGTTCAAAGAGCCGTCAATGCGAACAAGAGGTGACCGAGACGTGTAACCAATGGCACCCCATACAATCACGCCGAGTGATACGCCAGTATGGCGATGACGAATACACGCTTCTAATGTGCGTTCACCGCCATGTCACCAAACAAATATGCGACAATCACGATGCTGTAAACAGAACCTGGGTTCATCCGAAAAAATGACGTTTTGTCATTCGTACACCCAGGTTCGTCGTTGAGTACATCATCGCAGGTGCTCCTATCTATGATGCAGCGTCAAAGGTAACCGCACCCATGGTCTCCGATCTGATAACCATGCTGCTGGAGACGTCGTCGAACTGTTCGTGCAGATGGTTGTTGTCTTGCAAACGTCCCCATCTGTTGATTCAGGGATCGAGACGTGGCTGCACGACCTGTTACAGCCATGCGGATAAGATGCCTGTCATCTCGACTGCTAGTGATACGAGGCCGTTGGGATCCAGCACTGCCTTCCGTATTACCCTCCTGAACCCATAGATTCCATATTCTGCTAACAGTCATTGGATCTCGACCAACGCGAGCAGCAATGTCGCGATACGATAAACCGCAATCGCGATAGGCTACAATCCGACCTTTATCAAAGTCGGAAACGTGATGGTACCCATTTCTCCTCCTTACACGAGGCATCACAACAACGTTTCAGCAGGCAACGCCTGTCAACTGCTGTTTGTGTATGAGAAATCGGAAGGAAACTTTCCTCATGTCAGCACGTTGTAGGTGTCGCCACCGGTGCCAACCTTGTGTGAATGCTCTGAAAAGCTAATCATTTGCATATCACAGCGTCTTCTTCCTGTCGGTTAAATTTCGCATCTGTAGCACGTCATGTTCGTGGTGCAGCAATCTTAAAGGCCAGTAGTGTATAAACGTGAGCTAAAACATTTTCACCATTGGCCAACAGGAACAGGCCACAGAGGATGCTCCACTGAACAATTTGAGGTTCGGAGAAGCCTGCTTTAGGAGATAATAGGAGTGAAATCACATTACTGTGTACTCTTTTACAAATATCTTACAAAATGTGCCGAAACTGACGCCCATCAACCTCAGTGCAAGGATGACATCGGCGAACAGTCCGCCCCCGGTAGCTGAGTGCTCAGCGCGACAGACTGTCAGTCTTAAGGGCCCGGGTTCGATTCCCGGCTGGGTCAGAGTTGCGCTCAGGGACTGGTTGTTGTGTTGTCCTAATCATCATCATTTCATCCCCATCGACGCGCAAGTCGGCGAAGTGGCGTCAAATCGGAAGGCTTGCACCCGGCGAACGGTCTACCCGACGGGAGGCCCTACTGACGTGACATTTACATTTATCGGCGAACAAGATTCTGATGCCTTCTGACAAATATCCCTGGTATGTTCCTAATGACATCACAGGCACCTGCAATTCTGGCATCTAGTTTCATCTCCGTATCCACTGGGCTCTCATAAACAAGTGACTGTAGGTATCCGCACAGGAAAGAATCACGGGGATTCAGGTCAGGCGGCTTCGCAGGCCATGGAATGGGACCTCCCATTCCAATCCAGCGCCAAGGAAATAGAGCACTGAAGTGCTTGCGGACATTCACACTGGAGTGAGGCGGTGCACCGTCATGTTGTACCCAGATTCTCTCACGAAGGGCCAAGGTACGTTCTCCAACAACTCAGAACTCTTCACACGAACCTCAAGCACAGGTGGGCATTCAGACCGCCACGACGAAGCCAAGTCGAAAATTTATTCGTTGTAAGTGCTACTTTTAATTAAATAGTCTTGTGGCGCAACATCTCTAATACAGTCACATCTTAAATCTAGAACCCCAGTTATCAGTTTTGTTCTGGTCATTAATTTTTTTTCAAAACATTTTTATTTTAGGCCATTACTGCTTTAAAACGAATATAGGCATACGCGGGACTGTAGTGCTCGTGGTTGGAGACGCCGTAAATTACATTTAAATTAATTCAGTCATCATTTTGAGAAAGGGTACAGCCACAATAAGACATTCCAGTGCAGACCCAGTAAAAGTAAAAAAGCCCACACACCATGAAGGAATTATTGGTACGGATATTGGTACATGTGATGTACACTACAAAGACAAACAAATGATCACAATTTCAGGAATATTTGAAAATTTGTTCAAGAGAAAGAGCTTCACAAACGGAGCAAGTCAGTTATACGGTTTGGCATTGATTTATCAAGTTGTTGGATGTCCTCTTGTGGGATATCGTGCGAAATTTCGTCCAATTGGTGCTTTATATCGCCAAAATTTCGAGCTGATTGGAGGACCCTGCTCATAATGCTCCAAATACATTGAACTGTGGAGTGATACGGCGATCTTGCTGGCCAAGGTAATGTTTGGCAAGCACGAAGCCAAGCAGTAGAAACTCACGCCGTGTGCGGGCCGCCATTATCTTGCTGAAATGTAAACACTTGCCATGAAGGGCGACAAAACCGAGCGTACAATATCTTTAACGTACCGGTGTGCAGTAAAGGGACCGCGGATGGCAACCAAATGGGTTATTCTATGAAAAGAAATGGCATCCCAGACCGTCACACCTGGTTATCGGGCTGTCTGGAGGATAACAGTCAACTCATGTCCCACTGCTGTCTAGGGCGTTTCCAGACACGTCTTCGCTGGCACTGGGACTCAGTTCGAAGAGGGTCTCATCACGGAAGACAATTCTACTTCAGTCAATGAGATTAAAGGCCGAAGACGGGTCTGGAGGCGCGCTGGACGGCAGTGGAATACCGACGTGACTGTAAACTGCCCTATGGCCCGACAGCCATGAGTGATGGTCTAGGCTGACATTTCTTTTCATAGCATAACCCATTTGGTTGTCATCCCCCTGTATCCTTACAGCACACCGGTAGGTCGAAGACATTGTACGCTCCGTTTTGTTGGCCATCATTGAAAACCATCCTGGACTTAAATTTCAGCAAGATAATGCTAGCTCGCACACGCTGGAATATCTACTGCTCGGCTTCGTGCTTATCGAACCTTAGCGGCCGGCCGCAGTGGCCGTGCGGTTCTAGGCGCTGCAGTCTGGAGCCGAGCGACCGCTACGGTCGCATGTTCGAATCCTGCCTCTGGCATGGATGTGTGTGTTGTCCTTAGGTTAGTTACGTTTAATTCAACCAAAATGAGAACCTACACAAAGTTATCTCCGGCAAGTCATACATCATTGGGAAAATTTTTTCGCATTGCTTGGTGAATATACAGAGAAGGATCAACTCCATAGCCAAGTGTTATGGTCGCAGCTAAAATTTCTGTAATTGACACTTGAAACTTAATGACTGATCCAATCCCAAGTTTAGGGATATTACTGTGAAAGTCAGGATTTTCACCCAAATCCGACATACATTTTCCCCCCTTGCGCAAAATGATGTTGTCGGCTCATTGTTAAACAGGAAAAACACATGTCATGTCAGCACTGTAGTGTTGCTCTCGCTCTAAATGCAACTACACCCTCTGCTTCCAAACACAGTTTCCAACAAAGTTCCGGCCCTGATTTCCCGCTGCGCAAACTCATATGGATTCTTTTTTCTTTTTAGTGTTAAAAGCTTGATGAACAGTGGCCACACACACACACACACACACACACACACACACACACACACACACACACACAAAAGGCATGCGCACAGATTTCTGATAGAGACAAGTTTAATTGGGATTATGTTGCGCAGAAACTTCTCGAGAATGAAAAGGGAGGATCTGAACATAAACAACGCTGGTCCGACCCTCGCGAAATTATTACACGTGGTGCAAGAACAGCTGTCTCGTCTTAAATACCAAATGCATGTTGAAAGTCACCGGATTACGTCTAACATGCTTTTAGCATATGTTCGCAAACAATTCACAAAGTTATTGAGTGAAGCCATTGTTGCTTTTGGCTGAACTAAATACACAGAAGTCTACACAGCACACATGTCTGATTTCGGATGCAGTGGTCATTTTAAAGTGATCTGTACGTCCATCTGTATCTTGAATATGTACAAGGTGTTTACATTTCGTATGTAGCTGCGCGCAAAAACATGAGCTGCTCGCTTATGCACATATTCAGAGGATAATTTGTCGGCAAACGGTGAAGTCCAGTAATGAAGGTCGTTATTCGACAAAATTTTTGGTGTTGTGGATTTCTTCCGAATCTTGATTATTTGGAAGTCGGGATGGCTCACAGCGACCACCACAGGAATCAGGTATGAAGATAAGAACTGATACAAGCAATAATGATGATTTACAATTTGTACTCAGAATCGTCTATAGTGATTACTTTTGTTACATGGTGTACTGGTAATGAGGTACCGAATCGTTGTTAGCGAGCAGACAAGTTTGGTGACAGTACGGACCGTGTTCGTATTAAACTTGATGTAACAAGTATTCTTGCGTTGCGTGAAACACCCTAGATCAGATTTCCTGTAGAAAATTTAAATTGCAAAGGTTCGACTTCTCTCGGGTATACAAATGTGCGTGCAAACACGCATGGTTGGCGGGCTAATCGACACGCTTCTAAACTGATCTTACAACTTCAGTTACGCACATCGTTAGTGAAAAGGCTTTAAAACAGTGCTTTTTTAATGAAATATTGGGAAAACATGAACTATAATTATTACTATCCAACTCCTATAGTATACGTACAGAGGTGCTTACATGCTAAGCTACTGCAAGCCACAAGGCTAACGGAGAAGTGGTGACAAAAAATAGGAGCCGAATTGTGCCTCTCTTATTTACAAAAGAATGTTGTAATTCGTATTACCGATTACTGCAAGAATGTGATAGTAATATCTGAGTTTCACATCGAAATATCTTCTTATACTTTCTAACATGTAAATTTATATGTTAATATGCTTATCTTCCCTTCAGAACTGCTTTTCTTGCTATTGCCAATTTGCATTTTATATCTACCTCACTTCTGTCATCATCAGTTATTTTTCTGCCCAAACTGCAAAACTCGCCTGCTATTTTCAGCTTATTTCCTAATACTGTTTCCTCAGAATAACCTGATTTAATTCGACGACACTCCGTTATCATGATATTACTTTTACTTACGTTCATTTTAGAACATAGTCATGTCAATCAGCTCCTCTTCCTAGTCCTTGGCTGTCTCATCTACGAGCACTACGACGTCACTGGCAAGCATTAAACGTTTGAATTTTTTCTTTCTGAACTTGAATTAGATTTCAAATTTGTCTTCAGTTGCTTTTACTGCTCGCTCAGTGTACATATTGAGAAACATAGCGAACTCGCTCGTAACCATGTCTTTCTCCCTTTTTAATAGCTGCTCCCTTTCCAAATCCTTCGACTCTTACGACTACGGTCTGATTTCTTTCTGTGTATTACATCGTAATTTTAGCCACTCACTTGGAACATGGTGCGTAACAATTTTCATTTGTTTGTAGGTGGGTCATATACACCTCTTTCTGTTTCCATTTTGTAGCCGTTGTCGTTCCAAATTATAGGCTTGAGAAACCTGTTCTGCCGTAATTGCTTTAATTACTCCCTCGGACTGAGCACCGAGTGGATACCATTACGTCGTTCCGTACATCTGGCAAGGAAGTTGCATTTGTTGCAGGCTACCTTGTAACTTGGTTTTAGAAAACACGCAACATCGTAAGTATGTTCAGACGTCTTTTATTGACCGGCTAAAGATTCATAGTGAGAAAAATCCTTTGAAAAGATTATGATTCGTGGAAGTCAGTGATGCGTCAAAGGCTCTCCTGTATTCGTCCATTTATTCTGCCTTTTCAGTCCATACTGTGTCACTCACTTCCTACTCTCAAGTTGGTCTTTACTTTACTCCCTCCTTCTTGCACCGTATCTTTCTTTAATTACTGTTAACCACATGCTCCTATTACTCGTTTCCGAACTGCTTTTTTTCTCCACATCCATCGTTCCCTTTTTCCTTTCATGTATTTCTCGTACCTCCTACTAACCGTTCTCTTTCTTCCTGTACGTCATTCTCCGCCTTTCTAGTTATTTCCCTTTCTTCCTTCTTTTCGTTTTTTCTTTCTTTCTCTTTTTCTTTCTAGGACCCAGTTTTCTCAACTTTCTTCAGTATTTCTCCTTCTTCTGTGATATTGGATGATTTTGACGAAGCAAGACAGAAAGCAAGTCGTCCACAGCTGTTGACACTGTAAGTCGTTCTTTAGGAGTCTTCCCCTCTTTTGGTACCTGCCTTACATTTTTGTCTAGCACCCGCATTTCTCACTTCGTTAGCGTGTACACTGTCTTACGTAATTTCAGCGTTTCCAATTCTACTTAATTGCAATATATTCCCCGCTTATCTAACATTCAATCAGTTCTCGGTTATAAATTCGCACTGTTCTACGAGTATTTGCCTGAGTCTCCCTTTCATGTTGTCGTCTTATCCATTTTTATCTCCTTTATACCTCTCTTCTGCCCTTACGTTACGCTACATTCGAAAAATCTGTCACCTTCCCTTTGCCTGTGTGTGTATCAAGCCGTGAGCCACTGTCTCCCTGGAAGAGTTGTGTTTCTTTGGCATTCTTCCAACAATTGTCCGTCTGCAGTCTGCCTTTATTGTAACTAGTTTCATATGGCCATTCCATTTCAAACTGCTATGGATGCATAATCGTAGGTATTTCACGGTTGTTACTCTTTCCAGTGATTTATCGCGAATCACGTAAGCGAAAAGACTTGGATCTCTTCTCCGATTTTGCCGGCCGCTGTGGCCGAGCGGTTCTAGGCGCTTCAGTCTGGAACCGCGCGACCGCTACAGTCGCAGGTTCGAATCCTGCCCTCGGGCATGGATGTGTGTGATGTCCTTGGGTTAGTTAGGTTTAAGTAGTTCTAAGTTCTAGGGGACTGATGACCTCAGATGTTAAGTCCCATAGTGCTCAGAGCCATTTGAACCAATCTTCTCCGATTTATGGGCACTACGTTACATTTATTTGTTTTGAGCGTTAATTCACCAGTTCCTACACGTCTTCCCGCATTTCACTGCCACTCCCTGCCGTTGCGACTTCCTTGTATACGCCTACCATGAACCACTACCCGCATCTTCCAACGTTGTGCAACATATCACCTAGATACGGTGCGCACAGTGGCAGTCCTATAACACTGCCTTGGGGACACCAGGCTTGCTTTCGCAGTTTCTCTGCGTTAAGTACTACGTGCCGGGTACTGTTTCCTAAGAAGTCGACAGTTCAGTTGTAAAGTCAGTCCGACCCACAGTAAGCTGGTATTTTCTTCAATAGCGGCCATCCTTCAACTGTACCGAATGGCTTCCACAAGTCAATAACAACGCTGTCTGAAACCTTGGCGCAGCCCTCTGATGCCTTCTGGAGACCATAGGCAAACAGAGGGATCTAATTAATCTAAGATTTTCTGACTGGAAAGCTGCGTCTTGTTATAAAAATATGTTACTGAATAAATAACACCGACGTTTCTGCCACTGTTTCAACTGAATTCCTCTGACAATGGAAGAGCCGCACGAAAATACGCTTATAATATAAACGGCTCCCAAAAACAGTGATGTGACCTATTCGCATGCAAAACCGCGCGTCTTACCGCGATACATATTTGGATGATCGCCCATTCAAGATGTAACAGAGGATCTTTGGTAACGCAAAAAAATAAAATATCGATAGAATAGGAACGAAAATTGTTGATATGTATTTCTTTATGCAGTATAAACTCTACGTGAGAAGGGTCTTTGATTTTGTAAGACTGCACTTTGAAAAATCACAGTTAAACTTAAGGCGATCATCATTTCATCATCAGGCTTCACTGTGTGGTATGCAGTCAACTTTCTGCACCGAAATACATGTATGTGTTAACAGTATGATGGCAAAAGGCAGGTTATAACACTGACATATCAATCGTCGAATGAAATTGTAAGTAGTGTCGACTGCTTGAATGTAGAAGTGATGCTGAATGCGAAAAAGTGACCTTAGTCAGATGAGTATTTTGTTCTGTTCCACTTTGAACGCTTCATTGACATCACCACACACTTGCACTTTCAAGAGTAAATAGCTATGCAACGCTATCAGGACAGCAGGAATTTGTTGTTCAGTCAGCGTAATTATTTTAAGCAGAGGGAAATATAACAAGAAGTCGCGACATTGAAATGTGTGTGTTTTTGGTCCTATTGTATCGATATTTTTTTCTGTACGTTACCAAAGTGTCTCTCTCTGAAACCTTGAATAGGCGATAATTGAAATATTTCTAGTGGTAAGATGCGCAGTTTTCTATACGAATGAATCATACTGTTGTTTCTGCGATGTGCGTTTTCGATTCTAAGCGTATTTTAATGCAGTTTATGAGCGTCCGAGATGACACACTTTCCTTGTGAGTGTACCAAATGAGTTTCTTAGTTGAGCCACAGGTGTTCCACTGAAACCGTGTCGGAAACGTCGGTGTTACTCTTCAGTGACGACTGTTTTATATGTAACAACGTACTGCTCTTCGCTCAAAAAACTTTTGTATCAGCCGACTCCGGGTACTGGAGGCGCTGCGTTCGTGCAGAGAGCGAGATACGTTTCTGGACGAGCGCTGTTTGCGTATTTCCACATCGACCCCTGGGGAGGAGATTTTCTGTGATCGTGGTTGTGCTGCTTTCCACAGCGCTTGCCCCGCTGCCAGGGCTAATTCGCCCGTGGCTGTGTTTCCAGAAGTAAAAGGACGCGCCAGGACAGGACGGAGGGAACAACACGGCGCGGTAGCCGGTAGGAGAAGCCGTTTCCCGGGTGCCTCTACACGCCGGATATTTACATCGCTTATGCGAGTCGCTGAGCGCTGATGAATAATGAATGACGGCGCGCCACGCAGCTTGCGAGGTACACATCCCAGCTGTCTCTCTCTCTCTCTCTCTCTCTCTCTCTCTCTCTCTCTCTCTCTCTCTCTCTCTCTCTCTCTCCCTCCCCATCACCCCCTCTGCGCTACTCGACACTCCCTGCACCTGTTCAGTTATTCTTCACCTCGTTACCTCTGAGTTATATAGTGCTTAATAACTTAACTTCGCCATTATGGATACATTTTATTGACTCCTACAGCCCAACTGTCAATGGAAAAGACTACTTTGAAATAGTTTGCAAATAGCGACTGCAAAATGTGAGCTCCCCGCCGTTTTCGTCATTATTGTCGTTCTTGCGGTCTTCAGTCCGAAGACTGGTTTCATCTAGATCTCTAAGCTGTCTATTCTGTAAAAGCCTCTTCATCTGTGGATAACTGATGCATCCTGCATCCGTTTGAACCTTCTTATAGTATTCAACTCGTGGCTCTATGCCCTTTATCGTTCCCATGCTTCTGTGACTAAACTGACGAATCCTGGATGTCTCCTATCTACTAATGTGCACGTTACTCAAATTGTGTCGTAGATTTTTTTTTCCTCGGTTCCGCCTGCTTATCTGAGTGGTAACGTGTTTGCCTGCCATACAGCAGGTCCGGGTTCGATTCCCGACCGGGTTGGAGACTTTCTCCGCTCCTGGACTGTGTGTTGTGTTGTCCTCATCATATTTTCACTGTCGTTACCGACGCAGAAGTCACCCAACGTGGCGTCGATTGAAATAAGACCTGCAACCCGGCGACCGAATTTCCCCGGATGGGGCCTCCCAGCCAGCAGTGCCACAGGATCATTTCATTTCACTCTTCCCCCCCCCCCCCCTCCCACCACCTCCCCGCTTACATTCCGTACCGTATCTCTGCAGGATTCTTCTGTAACACCACATCTCACAAGTTTATGTCTTCTTCTTGTCGGAGACATTAATCGTTCACGTTTCACTTCCCGACAAGGCCACACTCCAGACTAATGGCTTCAAAATGTTTATTCAGTTACCGGGCGCGTTAACGTGGAAGGGGGAGGCTGATTTCAGTCAGGTCACTTTTACACTTAGTAAACAAAATGCGCTGTGCGCCAAATTTATCCCAGCGACACGCCTGTGAGCTACAAGCCAGTTCACACTCAGTTTGTGACCGTAATTTAAGTCGAAGTGGCGTGCTATGAGTATTATTAGTTATTAGATGTGGCCCATCAAGTTCTGGTCTTATTCACGCAGTTGTAAACATCCACTTCCAAAGATTCCACTGTTTTATTATTATCTCCTTTTTTTAGGCAACAGATATTGTAATCAGCTTCAGAACATAACGTGTCATGAATTAATAAAACTTTCAACAATAATTACACATCGTATGCGGACGAACATCAATGGAATACTGACAGATAACGTAAATAAGTAATTCCGTTGGTAACGGTGAATGTTCACATTCCTTCGATGATACGCTCCTGCAACGATGTCACGTTTCATAAGTGAATTGCTTACCGTCTCCATGGAACCGCTCCTAATATACAGGGTGATCAAAGCCTTTGCCGTAAATACCTCTCGATGATAGATCATGTCACGGAAAAGAACTTTGTTAGAGACTAAATGTTCGTCACGCTTCCCGGCGACACCAAGTGTCGTTTTATTGAATTCCTCGGTCCTGGGAAGACGAGATTTTACGAAACTAGCAACGTCTACTAAGTGTGTCGCATCTGCACAAGAAAACATTATGCATGAATGTCTCTGCGCAGACAAAGATAGTTTAGAAGCGAATTAGGAACTTTGACTTTACTAGGACTATCCCATTTCATATGAAGCAGATCACTGGATTACAGGCAACACACAATGCATACGCACCCCACAGGCAGCCTACACGCCGCCGCCTCTCAGGGGCATAATAAATACAAAAGGATGCCTAGCGTCGCCTGGAAATACACTCCTGGAAATGGAAAAAAGAACACATTGACACCAGTGTGTCAGACCCACCATACTTGCTCCGGACACTGCGAGAGGGCTGTACAAGCAATGATCACACGCACGGCACAGCGGACACACCAGGAACCGCGGTGTTGGCCGTCGAATGGCGCTAGCTGCGCAGCATTTTTGCACCGCCGCCGTCAGTGTCAGCCAGTTTGCCGTGGCATACGGAGCTCCATCGCAGTCTTTAACACTGGTAGCATGCCGCGACAGCGTGGACGTGAACCGTATGTGCAGTTGACGGCGAGGGCGTATAGTGGGCATGCGGGAGGCCGGGTGGACGTACCGCCGAATTGCTCAACACGTGGGGCGTGAGGTCTCCACAGTACATCGATGTTGTCGCCAGTGGTCGGCGGAAGGTGCACGTGCCCGTCGACCTGGGACCGGACCGCAGCGACGCACGGATGCACGCCAAGACCGTAGGATCCTACGCAGTGCCGTAGGGGACCGCACCGCCACTTCCCAGCAAATTAGGGACACTGTTGCTCCTGGGGTATCGGCGAGGACCATTCGCAACCGTCTCCATGAAGCTGGGCTACGGTCCCGCACACCGTTAGGCCGTCTTCCGCTCACGCCCCAACATCGTGCAGCCCGCCTCCAGTGGTGTCGCGACAGGCGTGAATGGAGGGACGAATGGAGACGTGTCGTCTTCAGCGATGAGAGTCGCTTCTGCCTTGGTGCCAATGATGGTCGTAT
Source organism: Schistocerca serialis cubense (assembly GCF_023864345.2). Lineage (NCBI taxonomy): Eukaryota > Metazoa > Arthropoda > Insecta > Orthoptera > Acrididae > Schistocerca > Schistocerca serialis. Next base: position 432,996,142 of record NC_064646.1, read on the forward strand.
GCGTGTTTGGCGCCGTGCAGGTGAGCGCCACAATCAGGACTGCATACGACCGAGGCACACAGGGCCAACACCTGGCATCATGGTGTGGGGAGCGATCTCCTACACTGGCCGTACACCACTGGTGATCGTCGAGGGGACACTGAATGGTGCACGGTACATCCAAACCGTCATCGAACCCATCGTTCTACCATTCCTAGACCGGCAAGGGAACTTGCTGTTCCAACAGGACAATGCACATCCGCATGTATCCCGTGCCACCCAACGTGCTCTAGAAGGTGTAAGTCAACTACCCTGGCCAGCAAGATCTCTGGATCTGTTCCCCATTGAGCATGTTTGGGACTGGATGAAGCGTCGTTTCACGCGGTCTGCACGTCCAGCACGAACGCTGGTCCAACTGAGGCGCCAGGTGGAAATGGCATGGCAAGCCGTTCCACAGGACTACATCCAGCATCTATATGATCGTCTCCATGGGAGAATAGCAGCCTGCATTGCTGCGAAAGGTGGATATACACTGTACTAGTGCCGACATTGTGGATGCTCTGTTGCCTGTGTCTGTGTGCCTGTGGTTCTGTCAGTGTGATCATGTGATGTATCTGACCCCAGGAATGTGTCAATAAAGTTTCCCCTTCCTGGGACAATGAATTCACGGTGTTCTTATTTCAATTTCCAGGAGTGTATAACATTTGATCTCCAACGAAAATTGTTCCCCATGACGTCTTCCATCACCCATGGACGTTTGATGCAAAGACTTTGAAACACCCTGTGTGTACAGTATGACCCAGGAGGGATGTGAGAGGAAAGATCATTCGAAGTAATGTGAAACACATCTCTGACATTGCAAAAGTGCTAACATCTCTTAAGGTATGCAGTTTAGAGTCGACATTTACTGGAATTTTTTTCTTGTTTTAGTCTATGCTGCCACATCTCAAAATATGGAAAGCAAAGAGCGTGCTATAAAACAGATTTGCTTCACTGTTTCGAAGATGGAGAAGTTCTCATAACTCTCAACGTGTGTATTTTAGAGCCCATGTTTGTGTACTTTTCTGCTTAGAATGATCGTTCTGTTTACATCCCTGAATATTGACCGTTCCTCCTGGGGCACCCTGCATACAGGGTGAACATTAATGAAACCGAAAAACTGCCGCGACGCATTCCTGACTGCAAACGAAGGAAGAAGAGCCCTATGAACGTGTGTTCGGAAACTCAAGCGATGACGAATGACAATTCCTCTGACCACGTGCCGTGCGTTCCTCGTGTGTTGCAGGCTGTGTGATTGACGCAGCAGAATGGTCCTTTATTCATGGCAGAAACAAGCCGAGATGTTGTTTGTGTAGGGCCAAGCAGATGGAAACGGTCGAGAGGCAAGCACGGCTATACCAAAACAACTGCCTTCACAGACACCAACCACATCACATGACATTTCAAGCCTTTTTTGGGCATTTGCGTGATCATGGGTTCTTTCAGACAGACGAACGTGCAGGGGGGCGGCGGATTTTGCGTACACCAGATCTGGAGTACCGGGTTCTACAGGATATTGAGACGAATCCTAGTACAAGCTCCCGGCAAGTGACCCGCCAAAGTACGATTGTGTGTATCGTGCATGGCAGCAGCTACAATCCCTGTCACGTGCAGTCCCATGGAGGCCAATTTGATCATCTGTAGTGACGTGTAGAGCCCATGCGATGCAGCTTTATACTGTGTTCCGGAACGATTTGTTGTCGTTGCACGTGCGTCGTTCAACTCCAGGCAGATGTTCATAGGATTCTTTTTCCTCCATTTGGGATCAGGAATCCGTCCCTACAGTTAGTCAGTTGTATTAATGTTCAGTCTGTATACCGAGTTTCTCTCATAAGAGTCGTCAGGCGCATTTTCTCTGATATTTCGGCATATATTTGCAATTTCGCTCGTCCAATGTCTGTCTGGAGTCGCCCCGATAAAAAACTGCACATCACATCTTCCACGCAACGCCCTAAGTCGACGGAGAAGGTGGGTTTGTTTCCCTTAACAAACAAAATTATTTTTAAAGCGGAATTTTGTATGCCCATTCGATAAAGCGGCCACAAATTAGACTAGTGTGATATTCGTTTCATCGATGTGTATTAGCAAGGGCATTAAAATACCAATAATAACGGTCTCTGTTACGTATGCATAGAACAAATATCCCACTAGACTCGTGTGGTATCGCTCTGTTAATGGGCACATAAAATTCCGTTTTAGAAACCGCCTTGTTCGTAACGGAAAACAAACCGACGCTTTTCGCCGATAGTGGGCGGTCGTATGGAATACGTAATTAGAAGTATTTGTTTGGGATGACACCAGCTAGGTATAGCAAAAGCGAAATTGCAAATATCTGCCAAAACACCAGAGAAAATGCGACTGAAGACTCGTAACGGGGACATACATTACATACGTTGATCAGGCAGAACATCACGACCACCTACCTAACAGCCGGTGCGCCCATCTTTGGCACGGATAACAGCGGCGACGCGTCGTGGCATGGAACCGGTGAAGCCTTGATAGGACGTTGGAGGGAGTTGGCACCACAGCTGCACGCACAAATCACCTAATTCCCGTAAATTCTGGTAAGGGGAATGAGCTGTGGCGCCACGTTCAGTCACAACCCAGATGTGTTCGATCGGATTCAGACCTGGCGAGGCGGGGCCAGCACATCAATTGCAAGTCACCATTGTGTTCCTCGAACCACTTCATCTCACTCCTGGTCTTGTGACATGGCGCATTGTCTTGTTGAATAATGCCATTGTCAGGAAACAGGTGCACATGGTTTGCAACCAGTGTACGATACTCCTTGGTCTTCGTGGTTCCATGCACGAGCTCTACTGAACCCATTCATGCCCACTTGAATGTTCCCCAGAAAATAATGTAACTGTCGCCAGTTTGTCTCCATCCCGCAGTACGGGTATCAAGTGGTTGTTCCCTTGGAAGTCGGCAGATTCGCTCCCTCCCATTGACGTGATGAAGAATGTGTTGGGATTCATGAGATCATTGCAGCACTCTGCCACTGCACCAACATCCAGTGCGGATGGTCACGTGTCATTTCAGTTGGCGATGTCGTGATGTTAGCATTGGCACACGCACGGCTGCAGAGGCCCCGTCATTAAAAGTGTTCAGTACGCTGTGTGCCCAGACACACTTGTATGCCTAGTATTAAAGTCTGATGTTAGTTCCACCACAATCCGCCGCCTGTCCTCTTTTATCACTCTGCCCCGGCTACGACGTCCGACGTCTGTACTCAGCGGTGGCCACCCAACCCCACGACGCCTGGACGCGGTTTCGCCACGTGTTGAGGACTCTCATCACAGCAGTCCTCGGACACCAGACAAGTCGTGCAGTTTCCGAAATGCTCGTCCCGGGCCATCAAAATCTGCCCTCGGTGAAACTCTGATAGATCGCGCGCCTTCCCCATTCTACACAAGGACAGCACGCTCACTGATAATACATGCACCGCGCATGGGTCTGACAAACAACCATTGCTCGCCAGATGATGCTGCTATCGCCTGGGCGAGATTATGTCGATAGTAGATTCTTGATAATAATCTTCTGGCTGATCAACGTATATACGCTGTCCCTGGAGGAATGGATGTGACACGAAGGATCATTCGAAGGAAAAAAAAGTCTAGGAAACATTATATGTAAAAAGCATACATCAACGAGCAGTTCTTCATCTTCGATACTGCAAGCTCTTTTCTTTCCATGTTTTGAGACGTCATAGTGTGGGCCAGAGCAAGTCTAGTAAACATGGGCTTTAAAGTGCATACACACCTTCAGTTATGAGCACCTGTTCATCTTCGCTATTGTGAAACACATCTCATTCTACGGAACTAGTGCTTATTGTTCTTCATGTATGCATTTTAGAGCCCGTGTTTGCTAAATTTTTTTGTGGATTGATCGTTCCTGTCATATCCTTGAATGAATGCTGACCGTTCCTTCTGGAACACCGTATGTATGGTATCCATTTTATTCAAACGACGGAGGAATTTAATGAAATCATAACGTCTTTTAATTTTTGATTTCCATTAATTTGTTATGTAGTTTGATTGCTATTCTTGTTCATTTGTTTTTACTTTGGACCTACTGATTGCACTATAGAGTATTGCAATCTAAACACACATCTTTGCCGACGTCATCAACGCAGGTGGTGATCACGATGTTACTGCTGTGTTTTTTCCCACAAAGAGTCACATTTTCCGCGCGGGAACGTGGAGCTGTTGCTCCTCTGTTGTTGGCGGCCCTACAGCTGCAGGCCAATACCTCCGGCGGTGTTCGACCGGGCGCGGTCCACTTGAACGGCGGCCAGCCGCGTCGAACGCCGCAGGACCGAGGCTGTGAGCCCGCTATTTCGGACACCAGCCAGACCGCCGCAGCTACTTGGCGCTCCCTTCCGGCTGCCTGCCCTCACAATAATGCCAAGAGTAGCCGGCGTCCGTCTGCTGCCATTATCGCACGCTGGGGCACCATGCCAGACGGAAACCTAGTGAGAGATCCATCGTGGCTCGCTTCAATACGGGCCTCGGCATCGTACCAGAAATAAGCCTCTCCATTCGTTTATAGAGCGGGACGAGTTCGCCTAGATATTCATGAAAGGCTGTTGCGTTTTGAAACATTCCAGTTACGTTACCGCATGATAATCAAGGCCTCGGGTGTGAATCGCAGAGGTGTATTAACTGCCCACTTTCGTCGGACACCTGTCTATAATACAGACCGCGCAAAAACGATGACACAACACACATACAGGAACGCACGGGCAGTGACGGTAACGTTGTAACAGTTTCGAGTGAAAGCAGAAGTGAAGTGAGTGTTGACATATACGTAGATAGCGATATTTACGTCCTCCTCGTCTAGATTAGAACCGCTAAAAAGGTATAAAAATTACTGTAATCGTAACTTGATTGAAGAACTCGAGGCAAAATCAGAAGGTAGCAGATGCGAAACTGGGAGATTTCGGTTGGTTTATAGCTCTTACATGGGTATGGTACAGTGAAGTAGCTCATAATCTAGCTGAGAGCAGCTCGCTCATTGAAAACAGCAAGCTGCAGAAAAATACGTATAAGCGCCATAACGAACAAAACTAAGAGAAGAGTTTAGAAACAAATGGAAAATTCAGTGGCAGTGAACTAATAACGTGGGAAACGCTAAACCGCATTTTTTTACAATCCGCCAACGTTTGACGATTAAGCTACCAAATTTTGCATTCGTGTTAACAGGCCATAGTAAACTGATATACTGTTGTAAACGATCCGAAATAATTGATGACGCAGTGTGCATATGTAATAGAGAAGACCGAACTATTGTCCACCTGATTTTAGAATGCAGTAATTTAACAAAAGAGAGGGACACTGTCGGGAAGCAAATAAATGAAAAGAGGTCGATGGCCCGTCAATAAATCAGGCTTAGTTCATAAATTAATAACAGCTTCTTACAGCGTTTTGTAATTCAATACGATTTTCAGTTGTATGAGAATTCTTTGGTGTTAACTGTAACTTCACACTTATCCTGAAATGTGAAATGCTGGGAGTCTTTTAAGTGTTTGTTATTATACCACAAGATAAGGATCTGTACATGTAGATGTAAACGTGATATTCCAGTACATTGTTAAGTCTTGATACATTCTAATTTTGTGTATAGATAGAAGGGTACCTGTTGTCTTTGCATGAGTAATTGTAGATATCTTCTTTTTTATTTTTCACGTAAAGCAGGTTTATTGTATAGGTCACATTTCAAATTAACCTTGAGCCATGTACTCGCAATGGTACAAGGCACGGAAACATATTATATAAATAACAAAATAATACCGAGATGTGTTTATTCTACCATCCATCAAGGTCACTTACCTGTAAAACTCTCAGTTTGTGTACAGACGACATTCGAACGTTAACGAATAGAATTTAGAGAAGCAAAAGGCGCAGATGAGATAATACCGTGCAACTGACAGCTATGATCAGCATATTTACAAGAGCCATAAATGGGGTATTATCTGAGCAAAAGTTAAACATTTGCATGAAACAATACATGCCAATACGTATAGTATTTACAGTGTCATGTTCCCCAAAAAGGAGGATTAATGAATCTTCTCAACCTTCTGGTCAGTTGTTACACGGTTCTGTTCCCTTAACGAGTTGTGCTTCTGCAGTCTCTAGATAACTTTCAAACGACCACTGTAGACATACACAGAGCTATACAGGCAAATAAATGTACTTGATGGGTAATAGAACAGCCATATCGCCGTACCGTAGAACTGTTTTTGTTCGATTTTAGGCATTGGAACTGGTTTAGTTTCGTTGTTAGTGTAACGTCTTTCTGTTTCGCAGTTGCTTCGTGTGATGTACTCGCCAAGCATTTGAGATAGTTCTTTCTGGTCAACTGAACGTACTGATACCGGATATCGACTCCGTCCCGCGACTGAAAGTTGTTGTGACGTGTGACGTTATAGATGTGCAACCGGGAAGAGAACAGAACACTGACAATCCTTTTTTAAAATATATATTAATATAATAATATTATGGTAACAGTCCGATCTGTACCCTAGCCCGAGATCAAAGTTAGTTAGGAACGAGAAAATTTGGTAGTGAGTTGGCGAGGCCAACGAGTGTGAATACAAAATCCTAGTTGTAGCGACAAACTGTATGGCAGTCCGAGGTCAGGGTTTGGTTGAAAGGTGACACCTAAGAGTAAGCAAAGTGGTATCGAAGGCTTCACTTAATTTCCCCCCCCCCCCTGTTTTTTGTATGTGCTGGCGTTCGATTGCGCAGTAGTTTTCTCAGTCTGTACTCTGTCGATGCTGTCATGCTGCATTGCAGTGAGTAATGGCCTGCTGGCGTCTGTTATCTTAGATGTGTGTTCTTAGGTGCTGTTACGAAATTGAATAATTAGTCTGAGCTGGCCACGCCCTTCCAGAGGACGCGGTATTGTTGTCAGCGTGCAGTCGCGGCGTTGTCTCAGTTATGAGTGAGTAACGCGCCGCACCGGGGCGGTACACACACGTGCGGACGCACTACACTCGTTTATCACAAAGTGTGATCGCCGCGTCCAGCCGACTGGGCGTGGCTGGCCGCCTACCGCGCCGCACTAATTCGCTGCCGTGGCTCGAACAAAGCACACATATCGCCAATACTGTCTCTGCCCGATCGACCCAGGTGGCACAATAGCAACACAACGGTCCCGTGTTCCAGTTAACACCAGCTGCTAGTCTGCGATCAGATTTCACGTGCACCCGATCGCCCGATACGTTATTGGATGTCAGTATAACAGCGGCATGTGATTAGCATACAGCTTTCTCCGACTGTTAATGCCACCTTATAAAGATAATCTCTTACTTCCCCTTCAAATCGCTTGTCACTTACCTCCGTGAAGCCAAATGCACCCCGGTCCCGTCTTCCTACCAATGACACAATCCATTGTTCCACCCGAAATTGAACAGTCGACTATCTTCCAACTTTGGTAAGTTTACGCTAATAAATCGGCGCGTTCTCGAGTAACGTGCACTAGTAGCCAGGGAGAACTGTGCCTCCTTTGCCTGCCCACCATCAGTTATTTTTGCTTTCAGGGTAGTTGAATTCCTTCGTTTATTACATGGGCCCCACTTTCGATTCCAAGTTTGTCGCCAATCTCATATCTGCTGGTGCTTTATATTTTAGTCCTAGTTTGGTTTGCTCTCGATCGATAGTCCCTTCAGCTTCTTCTTCTTCTTCTTCTTCTTCTTCTTCTTGCGTTACGGGCTCTGTAAGACCATGGGTAACCCCTTCTTGGACTGCATTTTCCTTTTCTTCTCCCACAACCTCTTTATTCTTTCTCTTCTTCTTTCCCGCTCTTCTTCCGAGATCTTCAGTGTCCTTTTCTCCTGTCGGCTCCACTGGTGACCCCCTGATCTTTTCCTGTATTCTTCTCTGCCGTTGATCACCGGCACATTGGTCGATGTATATTTGTTCCTCCAATTTTCCTTTCTTTCCACCTTGATCCCCAATTCCAACCAGTCCTTCCGAAGTTCGACAACCCACTTGGTTCCTGTCTTTCCCCTTGTCCTCCCTGTTGCTTCCCACACTCTCTTCGTCATTCTGTCCATACTCATCCTAACTACATGTCCAGCAAACTTTGCCCTTTTGAGTCTGATTTCCCCAGATATTGTTCTCATGTTCTGGTACCACTCTTCCCTAGGTCTTTGTATCCACCTCTTTTGGGACCTAGTATTTTTCTCAATATTTTTCTCTGTTCTTTCTCTAGTTGTTCTGCCTCAGGCTCAGTCCCTTCTCAGTAGACATCACTGTATCGTGCATGTCCTGTAAATCTTCCTCACTTTCACACAAAGGATAGCAGCATCATCAGCGAATTTTACCATTGATATCGTTTCACCCTTAATTTTAATACCTCTTCAGAATCTTTTCCACAATGGGACAGATTCTGAAATAGACGTAAAAAAATCTTTTTAGGTTTTCAATTACTTAAACCAGAGACAGTTCCTAATTGTTGGTGCATTATGGTTCTACAGTACTTAGTGTTGTGGATTGGCAGGAGAGCCAACCCAGGAATACTAGAGGAAGCCGAAAGGCGCGCGTTTTAGCTCACGCAGGCTGGCGTTAGGTCTGGAACAGGACAGGGAAATTAGACTTTAGAAAAACGGACGTAGCTGGTGGAATACTTAACTTTAATCCATAAATGGTGAACGTCGGTCTGACGGTACATGATTAACAAGATCAATGGCAACTGATAATGGCGCCTTGCTAGGTCGTAGCAAATGACGTAGCTGAAGGCTATGCTAACTATCTTCTCGGCAAATGAGGACGTATTTTGTCAGTGAACCATCGCTAGCAAAGTCGGTTGTACAACTGGGGCGAGTGCTAGGAAGTCTCTCTAGACCTGCCGTGTGGCGGCGCTCGGTCTGCAATCACTGATAGTGGCGACACGCGGGTCCGGCGTATACTAACGGAGCGCGGCCGATTTAACGGCTACCACCTAGCAAGTGTGGTGTCTGGCGGTGACACCATACTTAGAACACGTGAACCACGTTATCCAACGGACAAATTAACCTAAAAAGGGGATGTGGGACGTACAATAGGACATTCTTATTGTGTCAGGAGCTACAATACCCATCCTCCGCAGCCTTTGCCGGCTGCATGTCGATGATGAAAATCTGTTCCATCACCAGTTTATAACTGGTGAACTCTTCGGTGACGCACTGCGGCACTATTATGCGCTTGGGACTTGGGCTTCACCGACGTGCGGGTAAAGGCCCCGTGCCCTACTGCCAATAGAAACTATTTGAAAGACACAACCTAGAAACGCCTTTGGCATCTTTATAGCCTTTTATTTTTCTCACTGATCATATTTCGGCCCTGAGAATATATATTTACAAGTCGTCATGATAAATTTTGGCGACGTCATTTCGCAGAAACATGCGTTCAGCGACCTCATACACTGAATACAAACTGTGTGAAAAAAGGAGAGCAGCCGCCAACATAATACTGAGCTAAACATGAACACCAGCTAGAAAGTCGTCAAGCCGTGTGAAGAGCGTATAAATTCAAATGTCACTGCTGTACGTGTGTTGCACTGATGCATGTGGGACGTGTGGTTGTTATTATTCTGTTAAATGCACGCATTTACGAGTTGGCGGTCACCAAGGTCAGGCTGAATGACTTAGACACACTGTCCAGCGAGTGCAGCAAGGTGGAGGTTCCCTTATGTTTTGGGGTGGCATTATCTGGGGCCGACGTACGCCGCTGGTGGTCATGGAAGGCGCCGTAACGGCTGTACGATACGTGAATGCCATCCTCTGACCGATAGTGTAACCATATCGGCAGTCTATTGGCGAGGCATTCGTCTTCATGGACGATAATTCGCGCCCTCATCGAGCACATCTTGTGAATGACTTCCTTCAGGATAACGACATCGCTCGACTAGAGACGCCAGCTTGTTGAGCAGTAGAGGCTATTAGTCATAACAATACACATTATTCGGCGTTGGAGATCAAACGGACTAATATAGAGAGTATGAAGTACGAAGAAAAATTTCTTCACATCACCTGATGAAAGCTCAAAAAATAGCAAGTGTCCTTCAGACAGTGAAAGTAAAATTATGATCTACTACATTTTCAAAGGAACAATTCCAAATATTTAACGAAAATTGGGGAAAAAATATAATACAGAATAAAAATATCGGCCCCGGATATTGCCATTTCGATATCCATATATCGATATTTTCTGGAAAGAATAGTTTACCAGAAGCCCTACTTCCAGCGCGATAATTTTGCGTGACACAAGGCCAGAATCGGGCTGCAATGACTTGAGGACCATCATAGGGAACTCACGTTGATGTCTTAGCCAGCAAATGCCCCTGATCTGTACCCATTGGAACACATTTCAAGAGCCAGCTGCGTGCCCACAAACCAGCGTCCCGTAATTTCCGGTAATTTAGTGACCTCTGAGCAGGCATCTGGTGCCACATACTTCTGGTAACCTATCAAGGTCTTGCAGAATCCATGTCAAGCAGGATCCCTGCTGAACTGTTTTTGAAATTGTCCAACACGCTAGTAAACAGGTGGTCGTAATATTTTGGCTCATCGGTGTGTGTGTATACATAGATGTAAATTCCCTTTTGGTTGATTGAAGATTTAATACGTGTGCAGATAGGGATCACATACTTATACTTTCTTCTATTGTTGGTTTTCGTAAGGCTTCTGTCACCCCAAGCCTGTCACAAATATTGTTTGTGTATAGCTCCTCTGCGATCTGTTATCTCTGAAAACAAGATACGTATATTTACCCCCATCCTCAAGTAACTTTTTTTTAGCCGACGTGCGGCTATTAGCATATTCGGACCAGTTTGAAATCCGTGAATGAGTAGCATGTATTTTATTTTCGTACACGCTGCGTGAGTAGCGAATCAGTTTCGCGGCGTAGCCAGGTCGGCCGTTTTAATTTTCAGGGTCTGCGTGAAGCCGCCCTGTTATTACGCGGGGTGGGGCAACCGCGAAGCGAAAGGCTGTTATTTCCGCTGTGGCTGTGCGCTTTCTGGGCGCCGTTATCAGGGATCGTACTACCCAGCGGGCAGCGTATTGTGGCGGGCATTGCCTTGTAAGGCTTGCGGGCCCGCTCCCCGTCACAGGTTCCCGCGTGGGAGGAAAGTGCTCGCGTGCCGTTTTCTCTCGCTGTCCGCCACGCGCCACACGCGATGTCTGAGTCCATAAGTCTTTTTGTAGAATCAAGCACCCGACAGCACGGGAAAGTTTAGTAGCTGGATGATACCTATGCACCCTCTGACGTTCGCGTCTGCCTTATGCATCTGCCACCCTGTACTGCCACAGATGTCACAGTATGTGACTGTCCCACGATGCGTCAGCTACCTGCGGCAGAAGTACTATTAACGGTCGTCGGAGACGAAAAACTGGCGGAAATGGTTTCAAAATTTCTTACGTCTATGATGTACTTGCCACTGTACAATGACTAAACCGTGAAGGATAACGCTTGGAGAGAGAAACAATAGAATTCGTGGAGGCAAAAAGTCTACCAAAAGTACTATGTACGTATCTTCTTTTTATTCTGTTCTTTATCAGTTTAGTTTCAGGGAAATAATGCGTTTACAATAAACAAAAATAAGTTTATTTGTAGCATTGTTCCACTTGTTATTCATGTATATTACTGTTAATAATAATAATAATAATAATAATAATATAATAGTAATAATAATAACAATGATGATTATGATGACGGAGAGTACATAAGGTGAATGTCAGAACCTGATGTACATTGCACCAGTTTAATATATAAGAATTTGCGTACGTATTTTCAAAGGGTTGAGTAACGCTAGGAAGCCCGAAGCCTACTGAATCCTGTTAGCTTGATTTGGTTCCTGGGTGTTATCCCAGCTGGCCATTTACAGATTGTTTTCTCTATAAATGCCAATTGTTGTCTAATGAAGCATTCGTCTATGGTATAAAAGGAGTTGTGCAGGAGATTACTGGTTATTGATTACTGATAACAAAGGTAGCAAGTGAATACATGTTCTGTAAGACTGTAATTAAAATTCCCAGCTGCTGAAAGAAACGCCTGCAGAATGTGCGGGTGTGAAACCTACGCTTAGTTCCGTTTTTGTTGCACAGTCACTGTTCTGTATAACTTACTCACTTCCATCGGTCAGAACTTCTCGGAATCACTCATTAAAGGGTGTCCCAGGACGAGCAGTCAATATTCAGGGATATGACAGGAACTATCATTCGAAGCAATAAAATCTAGTAAACATGGGCTGTTACTGAACAAGGTATGCACTTTAGAGCCCAAGTTTCACGAGACAATTTGTTCTTGTTTTGGTCCATACAACTTCCTCCCAAAATACGGAAAGCAAAAAGAGCTCGCAGCAGAAGGGGTTTGTTGCACATTATCAAAGATGATGTAGTGCTCATAGCTCTTAAGATATGCATTTGAGAGCCCAAATTCGCTAGACTTTTTTGCTTCGAGTGATTTTCCTGTCATATCCCTGCATATTCACTAGTCCTTTTCGGACACCGTGATTTCATGTAAGAAGTATACCATAACAAGTATGCGTTGCCAGTGCTGTGACGGTAACTGGGGAAATGCAAGCACCACGTAGGCAGCCAGACAGAAAGTGTGGCACGCCAAGGCGCTGCTCTACAGATCTGGACACATGGTACGGTGTTGATGGAAGCCTGTGAGAGTGGACACTGCTGTATCGGTGGCACTGTGGAACTTTCCGTGGTATGCGCGGCAGCTGCAGCTACTGCAGCAGAGGTGTAAAACACTGCGGCCTTGTTTACCACCGATCGCTATCAGCAGACCCGCAGGAAAAAAGCTATCGCTGGAATGTCCCTCTACTTCGATCAGAGACTCAGCTGACCAGACCAGTTTCTGTTGAGCAGTAGGGGCTATTAGTTCACGTGTAACAATACATAAGAGATTACTCGGCGTTGAAGATCAAACGGTCTAATATAGAGCGTGTATAAAAGTACGAAGAAATTTTTTTTAGAATATTTAGAGGATATGAAAAGAAAACCTTTTTTATGTGACAAAGAGATACACCGTTTTCGCGTTAGCGGTTAATCAACGTTTTGATGCTAGTGATCTACAGATTGCCGCGTGCTGAATCTTGTTTTATAGATGTTGCTGGAAATGTCGTCCTTTTAAATTAATGCACAACTGGTTTCTGCGTGCTAATGATCGTTCTAACAGCCTCAAAATAACCAGGTATTTGGCGAACAATGGCTGCTTTTCCGGAGTGTATGTCGGTCTCTGGTACACCATCCGACACCCATCGCTTGTTCCTCTGCTTTTTACGTAATTATTAATCTATCTGAGCATTGCTTTTAATTTGCATAGCACATGCGTGTTCAGTATTTGCATATATATATATATATATATATATATATATATATATATATATATATATATAAATTACGCCTTTCAGATAATGTAAATGATGTTAATTAAAGAGAAAAATAGACACAGAAAAATTTCATCTCAGTTCCCCACTTAAATTTGCTTCCGCTCTCTCGGCAAAATACGATCCTTACAGACTGGCCTTCTTAGGTACTGATAGAATGTGGTCAGTGCCAGGACATCAATAAATCTTAGTCGCGAATTCTCTGGCTCGATTTTGCTTGATAGCAACTTTTTTTTCCTTTTCTTTAAATGCTGTACACATAATTAAATTGAAATCTTAATTAACAAACAATGGTTAAATATGCGCGAGATGCCTTATTATTAAACGAAAAAATGAAATACATCAGTAATGTTATTTTTATTTTAAAAACTATAATTCAGCATTACTACAGAACTAGAAAAGGCAAAGGTCCCGAGTTCGAGTCTCGGTCCGGCACACAGTTTTAATCTACCACGAAGTTTCACATCAGCGCACACTCAACTACAGACTGAAAATCTCATTCTGGAAACATCCCCCCAGGCTGTGGCTAAGCCATGTCTCCACAATATCCTTTCTTTCATGAGTGCTAGTTCTGCAAGCAGGAGAGCTTCTGTAAAGTTTGGAAAGTAGGAGACGAGGTACTGGTAGAAGTAAAGCTGTGAGGACGGTGCGTGAGTCGTGCTTGGGTAACTCAGTTGGTAGAGCACTTGCCCGCGAAAGGTAAAGATCCCGAGATCGAGTTCGGTTCGGCACACAGTTTTAATCTGCCAAAAAGTTTAACATTTTCATTTTATAACAAATACACAATTTAAAGGAGAGTAAAAAAAATTAGTGGTTTGTTCATCTGCCTAGTGAGCAGCAGACACAGCTTCGAATCTTAGACTTGGTACGATTCTCATTCCTCGCTTCAGTCTGCATGTATACATTACATATGTTACAAATGTGAAAAGATCTCTGGACTCATATAGTTCCATTTGATTAAAGCACGTATGCCTGTGTTTTAGGCAGGATCCTCCATTTCGTTGGATACTGAGATGCTATTCCATTACAGTCTGGAGAACATCTGAAATGCTGTTCGAGTTTAGGGGGAATACTAAGTGGGCTGAGGCGTGGGTGGGAATTTGGACTGAGGGGGCAGGCTTGCTAGGGTAGTCCGTGCAACTGTGCAAGGCCACTGTGCCAGGGTGGCGTTAGCGCGTCTGCCTGGTAAGCAGGTGACCCAGGTTCGTATCTCAGTTTTGGTATAAATTGTCGTATGTCGCTTCGGTCTGCATATACAGGGTGAGTCACCTAACATTACCGCTGGATATATTTCTTAAACCACATCAAATACTGACGAATCGATTCCACAGACCGAACGTGAGGAGAGGGGCTAGTGTAATTGGTAAATACAAACCATAAAAAAATGCACGGAAGTATGTTTTTTAACACAACCTACGTTTTTTTAAATGGAACCCCGTTAGTTTTGTTAGTACATCTGAACATATAAACAAATACGTAATCAGTGCCGTTTGTTGCATTGTAAAATGTTAATTACATCCGGAGATATTGTAACCTAAAGTTGACGCTTGAGTACCCCTCCTCCGCTGTTCGATCGTGTGTATCGGAGAGCACCGAATTACGTAGGGATCCAAACGGAACGGTGATGGACCTTAGGTACAGAAGAGACTGGAACAGCACATGACGTCCACATGCTAACACCTTTTTATTGGTATTTTTCACTGACGCACATGTACATTACCATGAGGGGTGAGGTACACGTACACACGTGGTTTCCGTTTCAATTACGGAGTGGAACAGAGTGTGTCCCGACATGTCAGGCCAATAGATGTTCAATGTGGTGTCCATCATTTGCTGCACACAATTGCAATCTCTGGCGTAATGAATGTCGTACACGCCGCAGTACATCTGGTGTAATGTCGCCGCAGGCTGCGACAATACGTTGTTTCATATCCTCTGGGGTTGTAGGCACATTATGGTACACCTTCTCCTTCAGCGTACCCCACAGAAAGAAGTCCAGAGGTGTAAGATCAGGAGAATGGGCTGGCCAATTTATGCGTCCTCCACGTCCTATGAAACGCCCGTCGAACATCCTGTCAAGAGTCAGCCTAGTGTTAATTGCGGAATGTGCAGGTGCACCATCATGCTGATACCACATACGTCGACGCGTTTCCAGTGGGACACACTCTATTCCACTTCGTAATTGAAAACGGAAACCACGTGTGTACGTTTACCTCACCCCTCATGGTAATGTACATGTGCGTCAGTGAAAATGACCAATAAAAAGGTGTAAGCATGTGGACGTAATGTGCTGTTCAAGTCTCTTCTGTACCTAAGGTCCATCACCGTTCCCTTTGGATCCCTACGTAATTCGGTGCTCTCCGATACACACGATCGAACCGCGGAGGAGTGGTACTCAAGCGTCAACTTTAGGTTACAATATCTCCGGATGTAATTAACATTTTACAATGCAACAAACGGCACTGATTATGTATTTGTTTATATGTTCAGATGTACTAACAAAACTAACGGGGTTCCATTTAAAAAACGTAGGTTGTGTTAAAAAACATACTTCCGTGCATTTTTTATGGTTTGTATTAACCAATTACGCTAGCCCCTCTCCTCACGTTCGGTCTGTGGAATCGATTCGTCAGTATTTGATGTGGTTTACGAAATGTATCCAGCGGTAATGTTAGGTGACTCACCCTGTATACACCATAGATGCTTGAGAATTAAAAAGGTCTCTGGAACTAATTTCATTTGTAAAAAGTTTTCAGGAACCTCGCAATATCAAGACTTCTATGCTACATACTCAGTTACCAGCGACTTTATTAAAATTATCGTTATACATTAAAGCTCTCGGATTCCTTCTAATCTTTGAAGACGATTTTTTCAATTTTTCCTGAGAAGTGTGTCGTTCTGTCATACTGCTTTAAGTAACTCATGCCCGGCACTGACCTTGAAATCCTGAAAGTGTGAATGGAATGGAAGACGACCAGTCGCTGAGGTACCCATTAACAGCTACAATGTGGCTCATAGTGAACTGTACGCCACAGGCACCACAGACTTGGGGAAGAGAAGTCGCGAAGTCCCTGGTTCGACTCTCGTTAATGGACGGTAGATGTGAGGTTAGGCCACTGGGTCAGTTCGGCCGGAGGCACTGAGCGGCCGAGTTGCAGACCTGGCCGAAGCGAGGCAGGCTTTGTATGAGCAACGGCGCACGGCGTGGTGCGCCGCACCGCTGCCTGCGTGGCTTTCCTTCCCTATAAGGCAATTACCATTCGTGGCCGACGCTCGCGTCGGAAACACAAAGGGCGGGAAAGTGACGCAAACGCACGAAAGCGTGCTGGGCGCCCCCCCCCCCCCCCCGGCCGTCTGTTTACAGTCACGACACGTGGCCCGCACGTGCGCTCGCGTCTGCTCGGAATCCACCGGCGCAGGCTTCCGTGACTCGGGGCACGCAGCGCGCTGGCTTCCTCGAGGGCACCTGTCAGTCGGCGCGGTTGGGTTAGGCAGACATTGCCACCCATCTCTCGCATCGTGTTCAGTGGAGCTATTTATACTGAGGCGTCAGAAGTCATGGGATAGTGTTGTACACATTTACAGGTGGCGGTAGTATCGCGTACACAAGGTATAAAAGGGTGCTGCATTGGCGGAGCTGTCATTTGTGTTCCGATGGTCCATGTGACGTGATGATGGCCGCTCGACGGGAATTAACAGACTCTGAACGCAGAATGGTAACTGGAAGACACATGGGACATTCCTTTTGGAAATAGTTGCGCAATTCAGTATTTTGAGATCCACATTGCCAAGAATGGCTCTAAGCACTATGGGACAAGATATGAGATCACCAGACCCATAGACTTAGAACTACTTAAACCTAACTAACCTAAAGACGTCACACATATCCGTGCTCGAGGCAGGATTCGAACCTGCGACCGTAGCAGCAGCGCGGTTCCGAACTGAAGCGCCTAGAACTGCTCGGTCACAACGGCTGGCCATTGCCAAGAGCGGTCCGAGAATACCACATTTCGGGCATTACCTCTCACCACAGACAACGCAGTGACTGAAAGCCCTCATTTAACAACCGAAAGCTGCGGCGGTTGCATAGAGTTGTCAGTGCTAACAGACAAGCTACACTGCGCGAAACACCCGCAGAAATCAATGTGCGGCAAAATTTGGTGTTAGTGGGCTATCGAAGCAGAAGACCGACGCGAGTGCGTTTGCTAACAGCACACCATCGCCTGCAGCGCCTCTCCTGGGCTCGTGGCCATATCAGTTGGACTCTAAGACTAGTGCAAAACCGCAGCTGGCAAGAGCTGATTGTACTAATCGAGTGTGGCGCAGGCGTAAACCCAAGTTTTCAACAGTGCACTGTGCAAGCTGCTGATAGCGCCTCCATAATGGTGTGGACTGTGTTGATAGGACGAACTGGGTCCTCTGGTGTAACTGAACCGATAACTGAATGGAAATGATTATTTTTGGCTACTTGGTGATCATTTGCAGCCACTCATGGACATCATGTCCCCAAAAAACAATGGAACTTTTATGGATGACAACGCGCCATGTCACCGGGCCCCAATTATTTGCCTCTCGTTTGAGGAATATTCTAGACAACTCGAGGAATGATTTGACCACCCAGATTTCCCGACGTGAGTACCAGCGAACATCTTATGGGACTTAATTGGGAGGGCAGTTCGTGCACAAAATCTTGCACCGGCAGCCCTTTCGCAGTTGTAGAGGCAGCATGGTTCAATATTTCTACAGGGGAGTTTGAAAGACTCCTTCAGTCTGTGCCACGTCGACTTGCTTCACTTCACCATGCAAAAGGAGGTCCTTCAAGGTGTTCGAAGGCATCCCGTGAGTCTCGTCACCTCAGTGTATAGACGAGCTCGTCGTCCAGGCCTCGAAGGCCCCAGGGATGTCGACCGACCGTCATGACATCTTCTGCGTTGCTGCGTCAAGCAGACGCGGTATGGGGGGCATGTGGTGAGCACACCGCTCTCCCGGCCGTTTTCCCGACTTTCCAGACCGTTGAGCCCCTCCTCATTGAAGTAGCTTCTCATCTGGTGTCACGAGGCTGAGTGCACCGGATACCATTTCTCCCCCCCCCTCCCCCCCCCCTCCAAAGGTAGACACTTATCAGTACTGGGCAGTAGAGGAACGAGGCTGAGTGCACCGGATACCATTTCTCCCCCCCCCCCCCCCTCTCCAAGGTAGACACTTATCAGTACTGGGCAGTAGAGGAACGAGGCTTAGTGCACCGGATATCATTTCTCCCCCCCCCCCCCCTTCCAAGGTAGACACTTATCAGTACTGGGCAGTAGAGGAACGAGGCTGAGTGCACCGGATACCATTTCTCCCCCCCCCCCCACCCCCACCCCCCACCTCCCCACCCCCCCAAGGTAGACACTTATCGGTACTGGGCAGTAGAGGAAAGAGGAAATGTGACCTTCAAAACAATTGTAGCACATTTTTGATCCACCACGTTAGTGCAGCGTCTGTATTTGACAGTGTCTGAAAAGTGTTTGATGCAATGTTCCTGCAGACACGCATACATGTCGAAGGTGAGCCGTCCGCGGCTTGCGTTTATCCCATTTATTGTTTGTCATCTTCTATTACAGTACTGCCGCCTCATTTTCTTATTCTTTGTGCCTTACTTCTCCGTGAGCGGCAGCAGCAGCGCATATCGGTAAGTGCACTGTGGTACCATCTCTGGAGCGACCGATAGTATTTCCGGGTCGTCGTGTGTCTGGTAGTCTGTTCGGGACGGACCAGCAGTGCAGTCGATTCGCAGCAGCAGTGAAGTCGTTGATGGAGCGCCGGTGAGGCGCGGACAGTCACTGCTAGCCGACCGCTGGCGACACACATGAACTGTTGACAGAGGGAGATTATTCGGGAGGACGACGGTTCAATCCCGCGTCCGGTCATCCTGATTTAGGTTTTCCGTGATTTCCACAAATCTCTCCAGGCAAATGCCGGGATGGTTCCTTTGAAAGGGCACGGCTGTCTTCCTTCCCCGTCCTTCCCTAATCCGATGAGACCGATGACATCGCAGTTTGGTGTCTTCCCAACCTAACTAAACAACAAAAGCAACAGAGGGAGATTGAAGCGGGACGAACATTGGTTGGTCGTTTGGTTGGTCATCTCATCGGCCGACTTATATTTGGTCCTTTCACCGTTTCCGGGCCTGGGCAGTTGGTCGGTTGGCGTGGAGCAGCGAGGAAATCTCCGCGGTGCATATTTTGGCCGGGCCTGGTGGCGGCCTCTATGCGGTGTCGGAGTGTGTGGTGCTGGTCCCATTGTTACGAGGTTCATGACTCACCGATGCTGGACATGAAAGTTGAGTTTTGACTTAATCTATCAGCAAGTCACGACTGTTCACCTTGTGTTGTTTGGAGTTCATTGGCCGGCCGAAGTGGCCGTGCGGTTAAAGGCGCTGCAGTCTGGAACCGCAAGACCGCTACGGTCGCAGGTTCGAATCCTGCCTCGGGCATGGATGTTTGTGATGTCCTTAGGTTAGTTAGGTTTTACTAGTTCTAAGTTCTAGGGGACTAATGACCTCAGCAGTTGAGTCCCATAGTGCTCAGAGCCATTTGAACCATTTTGGAGTTCATTATCGGCTGCTGGGATATTCTCGCGGGCAACAATGTGTGTTTTCAAGTTGGCAGATTTTAGCCACCCTCCGGTGGAGTTTAACTGTACTTGGTTATTTGCATTGAAGTGCACCTGCTGGATCTTCTGTCTTGTGGCCGTTAACGTTCCGGTTACCTGACCAGTCCATTGACGTAAATTGAGGCAGTATATTTTCCTCATTGTGTTGTTGCTGTCCAGCACGGTGTGTAGTTTGACAGCTCAATGTATAATTGATTTTGGGTGCCAATACCTTCTACATTGTTCCATTGAACTCCCTGTTGTGTGCTGGTCAGGTGAATCGGAGGTTATCTTGTCGGTGGGTATGTTGACTGTCTGTCGGTTGTCTTGTCAGATCGACAATGGTTGGGCCGACTGCCTGTCTCACCTAAGCGAGCGTTAGTGCTTGAATTCCAGGCTGACCTTTGGAACTTCTGAGCGCCCTTGTGTGTACTGCCTTTTCCTGCTTGGTCTTGTTGTTTGTACTTGTGTGGCTTCTAACCCATTTTTAGATTAAAGTTGTTTTGCCCTTAAGGCGTCAGACGGTTTGGGCCTTCAGCCTAATTCAAGAACTGTTTTACATAAAGCCTTTGGCATTTTTAAAATCAATGTTATTCAGTCATAAGTGTTGGGCCTTCAGCCGATTTTGAATTTTTTTGCGCTTAAAATGTCAGATTCTTTGGGCCTTCAGCCTAATTAAGGAACTGTTTTAAGATATGGCCTTGCCTTTTAAATTTCTGATTTTGGTTGAGCTGTAAGTTATTGGCTTTCAGCTGTTTTAAAATTAAAATGGTCTTGCCCTTAAGGCATCAGATTGTACAGCGCATTCAGCCGCTAATTAAGTTTCAAAACTAAAGCTGTGTTTTTTTTTATTTTTTAATATTCTTGGCACTTGTAATGTTTGATCAAATAAAAGGTTGTATGTTCGAGTGTAACAGACAGTCGCATATTTTGGCCCCTTTCCACAACTTAATTTACGTGTCGTGTCCTGCGGGTTTAGCAGGCGTCTGAGAAGGGAAGTCGAATCGACTTTTACAGACACTGTCAAATGCAGATACTGCACTAATGTATTTCATGCCAAAGCCAAGGCACCTGTGCAGGAATCACAAATTGTGCGAGCAGTATGGGAACCAGACGGTGGGACATTGGAGATTTGGATCGGTCCTGGAGGGGTGCTCAGATAGACGAAGGTGTCAAGGCGATCGCTCACGATAAAGCGGAAATCCGGGTTCGAGTCCCGATTCGCAATTTGAAAATGCATTTCACGAAATTTGTTAACGGTCTCATATTTAAAATAATGCATTTAAGCACAAGTAGGGTTAGTTTTATTAATAAGTTAATGTTTCTCTTTCACAGACAACACAACATGACTTCTTCAGGCTGCTAAAATACTTTGGGGTCGCTCAAAATGGCTGGAATCAGAAACAGACAACAGCAGACAGGAAGTGTTTCGGGCCGGCGGCCGGATAGTCTGCTGTGAGCTGATAATATACTAATTTATGCAGGTTACCAATTAATAATAGGATCGGTACTTACGCCGCCCGAAATGACGCCCCACTATATCAATATTGAATCCTGAGCAAAAATATTTGACGACCATTGCACTATTACAATCCTTTCTGGAGGGCAAATCGCACTAGTATTATTCATTTTCTTTCCTGTTCCATTCGCTTACTGAACGATGGAAAAATTTCTACCTGCGTGTGTCTGTACCTGCCTTCTCTTATCTTATTCTCACTATCCTTACGCGAGAACTACGCTGGTAGTAGCATAGTCAACTTTCTGGAAATGCAGGCTCTCTGAAGTTACGAGACAGGGTTTCGCAAAAAATACGTCGACTTTCTTGCAAGGATTCCAAATTAAGAGACACATGCATTTCTGCTTCACTTTTGTTTGGGCTTTACTGTCCGTTTAGGGTCATAGCAGCTCGTCTCGGGCGGCCTATGTGGCCGAGTGGTTCTAGGCGCTTCAGTGTGGAACCACTCGACCGCTACGGTCGCAGGTTCGAATCCTGCTTCGGGCATGGATGTGTGTGATGTCCTTGGGTTGGTTAGGTTTACGTCCTAGGGGACTGATGACCTCAGATGTTAAGTCCCGTAGTGCTCAGAGCCGTTTGAACCAGCTCGTCTCGGAATTCGTTTCATGTCTGCTGTCGTGCCTACTTGGTAAGGACTCCAGCCATTGAAAATATATTCTAGTTTTGGTCGCACTGCCACCTTCTACGCGACTGCCTTTACAGGGACCTTGCATTTTCCTAGAACCTTTCTAACAAATCTAAGCCTTCCATTCGATTTCCCTAATACAGGTATTGATTTCACGTGATCATCCCATGTGATGTCGCATATTGCTTTTACTCCTGAGTACTTAAACGCTGTGACTTGCTCAAGATGTTCGCCGCTGATCTTGTAATTAGATACTCGCCTTCTTTCTCTTTCTTACCCGCATTATCTTGCATATGCTAACATTTAAAGGGGGGTGATGTAACACCAAGTGGAATTTGATTCCAAGTGTTTCTGCAATTCCTTACGCTCGTCCAATGGCATTTACTTCCTGTACACAACACTGTCACGAACAGTATTACAGAGTTGCTGATCCAAGTACACAAACAAAATAATTCATTTATTTAGTTAATAGAGTTCTCATTCCCCTCACTACTTGAATTAAATCGAACAATCTACTGCAAGAGAATCATGTCAAGAATCTTTATCTTCCTTATAACTACACGGTCCATTCATATTAGTATGTTCCACGTCAACGTACAATAACCACTCACAGAGGGGAGGTGACAACACTGGCAGTGGAGGGTATACGAGGTGTGGCTAGAAAAAAACCGGACTATTACTGGTGAAACAATAAAACGAATGCAATAAGGCTGAAAGTCGCGTGGCCTGTCACGTGACTCTTTCTCCGCCTACTGCTGGAGTTTCATCTGCCTCCTGCACTCAGTCTGCCCGTGGCGTCTGTTTTAAGTAGTTGACGTTTTGTCTGTGCGTCGGAAAATATTGAGTGTACAGAAAGAACAGCGTGTTAACATCAAATTTTGTTTCAAACTAGGAGAATCTGCAAGTGAAACGTTTGTAATGTTACAACAAGGGTACGGCGATGATTGTTTATCGCGAACACAAGTGTTTGAGTGGTTTAAACGATTTAAAGATGACCGCGAAGACACCAGTGATGACACTCGCACTGGCAGACCATTGTCAGCAAAAACTGATGCAAACATTGAAAAAATCGGCAAACTTGTTCGACAAGATCGCCGTTTAACCATCAGAGCAGTGTCTGAGTTAACAGGAGTTGACAAGGAAAGTGTTAGGCAGATTCTTCATGAAAGTTTCAACATGAACAAAGTGTGTTCAAAAATGGTTCCAAAGTGTCTCACAATTGAACAGAAGGAACGCCGAAGAATGATTTGTTCTGACATCCTGGAAAACATTGAAAGTGATTCCACCTTCTTACAAAATGTTATTACTTGCGATGAATCGTGGTTTTTTACTTACGATCCCGAAACTAAACGCCAATCGATGCATTGGAAAACTCCTGGTTCTCCACGACAAAAAAAAGCACGAATGTCAAAATCGAAATTCAAGGCAATGATGATTGTTTTTTTTTTTTTTGACATCAAAGGGATTGTGCACATTGATTGGGTACCAGAGGGACAAACAGTGAATCAGCATTACTACATTAGCGTCCTGGCTACCCTACGTGAGCGAGTACGGAGAAAACGGAACGATTTGTGGAGAAAAAAGTCATGGATCCTTCACCAAGACAATGCCCCAGCTCACAGTGCGTTGTCAGTGAAGACGTTTTTGGCAAAACACAACATTCCCATCTTAGATCATCCACCCTACTCACCTGATTTGGCCCCCTGTGACTTTTTTCTTTTCCCTAAAGTCAAGTCAGCTTTGAAAGGAACTAGATTTGAGACTGTTGAAGCAGTAAAAGAAAAGCGACGGAAGTAATGTATGGACTTACCGAAAATGATCTGCAGCATTGCTATGAACAGTGGAAAATTCGTATGGAGCGGTGTAGAGACCGAGGAGGAGAGTACATTGAAGGAGATAACATGAAATTGTAAATAATTGTAAATAAATGTTTTTTCCAGCATCAGTCCGGTTTTTTTCTAGCCGCACCTCGTATATAGAGTATCGGGATGCCGCGCGAACGGAACACTCGTTGTCGTAACGTGGAAACACAGAAATTTATCTGACGTCCAAAAAGGTATGATCATTGGCTTTCCGGTCAAAAGTGGAAGCATTTCCGAAACTGTTGAGTCTGTAAACGGTTCGTGTGCAGCAGTGGTTAAAGAATACCGTGCGTGGAAAAATGGCGCTATTCAAAAGTGGTGCACCACGACCTATAGGTAACAATGGAGAAGTGTAAGGGCGAATAGACGTGACAATTGAGCAGCTGACCGGCCAGATGAACGAAGGGGCTACCTACAGTGAGTTCTCCTCAACAGCACTTCAGCGAACGCTGCTGCGTGTAAGCTTCCTCGGCAGATGCTCAGTTCATGCACCCATGCTGACTGCAGTTCAGCGGTGAGGAAGCCTGGAATTTGCACACTTGAACTGCAACTGTACGTCCAGTGAGTGGCGAGAGGCCGTTTCAGATGAATCACGTTTTATGCTCCATCTGAGAGATGGGCGATGGCGTGTTTACGACGTGAAAGTCTGAAAGAAAAGCGCTGCCAGAATCGTCGGAAGGGTCCAGGTCGGAGAAGGGAGCGTTTTGGTGGGAGAATTTTTTTCTTGCCGTGCGTGCGTAATTTTTTCATTCTGGAAGGCGCAGTGGCTCAACACAAGTATGTCTCTATCTGCGGGGACCATATTCAGGCTTCTGACAGTTTGTCACATTAATGTATCTGGACAGTGTAAGGCACCTCGGAATTTTGTGCAATATACTTCTGACACGAACAATTCCAGAGACTGTACTAGTCTCATACAGATACGATTTTATGTATATAGACTAAGCGGGGAGTGAAAATTTGTACCAAGGCCGGAAATAGAACCCGGGTCTCGTGCTTATTAGGCAGGTGCGCTAGTCACTAAGCCATGTTGGCACAGCGGTTCACACAAATGCACGAGTTGCCGTGATATACCTCCCGCCTCGACCCAAATTCTCACTCCCCCGTACACACGATCAGAATTGTCGAGACCCTCCATATCCCGGTATAGCAGCTCAGCATATATGGGGGATCCACCCTGAAACCCAGGTGCAGGTCCTTATACAAACGACGGTTCAATCCCGCGTCCGGCCAGCCTGATTTAGGTTTTCCGTGATTTCCCTAAATCGCTCCAGGCAAATGTCGGGATGGTTCCTTTGAAAGGGCACGGCCGACTTCCTTCCCTGTCCTTCCCTAATCCGATGAGACCGATGACCTAGGTCTGGTCTCCTTCCCCAAAGAACCCAACCCAACCCCTTATACAAACGAAATGACACAATTTCAGAGACTTCACTGGTGTCATATAGACATGATTCACATTCTAACCTGAGGTGATATTCCAGAACATAGAGAGACTCGGCAATTCTGATAGTGTGTAAGGGGGACTAAAGTAGACTGGGGCGGCAGTGCGAATTTAGATCGAGGCGGGGGCATGCCGGGGTAATCCGTGCAGTTGTGTGAACTGCAGTGCCCAGGAGGCTTAGCGGCTAACGTACCAGCCTAATAAGCAGGAGACGCGGGTTCGATTCCCAGCCTTGGTACAAATTTTCACTCGCAGCTTCAGCCTATATACATAATTTCTGGAACGAACTTATACTCTTTCTATTACTAGGAGAGACGTGCTATTACTGGAGAGCTGTATTGCGAGGGTGTGTTAACTGCCTTTGTAAAAATAAGTGTTTTTTGTAGAAAGTAAAATTTATTTTTCAGTGTTCTTACACTAACAGCAACGTATTTTGTGCAGTGAAAATCCGATTGCTTTGCACTCCAAACTTACGAATTTGGCAATATTTGAGCGCGCATGTGCTTCGTCGGCAGGGGCCTTGTATCAGATCGCACGCGTTCACTGTCGAGCTGGAAGTGGTGTGCAATGATTGAAACTAATTTGGCGAAATGAACTGACTTTATCACCGCGGAAATTATGCTGTTTTTGTGTGACTTTTTCCCGTTGGCTTTTGACTGTATTGCTGTTGTGGTTTTGTGGAGATATTGCTAGTGAGGAGATGTATGAACTGTTAGCAGTGTACCTATTCTTGTGCAGAGGTCGTACCTTGGAATCTTCCCTAGAATATTTATGTAACTAGAGGGCTTTGATCATCGACTTTCGAGTAATGAGAAGAATTAACAGAATATTGTCTCTGTAGCGGAGTGTACGGTGATTTGAAATTAAAATTGTGTGCCGGACCGGGATTCGAAGTGAGACCGTGACCTTTTGCGGGAAAGTGCTCTATCGACTCAGCTATGCTAGCACGACTCACGACCCGCCCTCACAACTTCGCTTCCACCTGTACCTCATCTCCTACCTTCCGAAACTTTACACCTTTCTGCCAGGAGTGCCAGCTATTACGTTAGGTATGCTGGAGAACTATAAAGTTTCGAAGGAAGGAAAATTAGGTTTAACGTTCCGTCGACATCGAGGTCATTAGAGACGGAATAGAAGCTCGGATTGTGTCAAGGATGGGGAAGGAAATCGGCCGTGCCTTTTCAAAGCAACCTTCCCGGCATTTGCATGAAGCGATTTGTGGAAATCAGGCAAAACCTAACTCTGCACGGCTGGACGCGGGTTTGAACCGTGTTCCTCCCAAATACGAGTCCAGTGCGCTAACCACTACGCTACCTCGCTCTATATGAAGTTTGGAAGGTAGGAGATGAGGTACTAGCAGAAGTTAAGCTTTGAGGGCGGGTTGTGAGTCGTGCTTGGATAATTCAATCAGTGAGCTCCTTCCTGGGAAATGCCAAAGTCTGATGTCCGATTCCCGGTTTGGCACTCACTTTTAATGTGCCAAGAAATTTCAAAAGTAATCCTGTCTGTCTCGAATTAAAGTAAGGTTGGCGACCCGTATTTGGAAATGTTTGGTAGTGTAGCAGTGCAGAGAATTAACGCGGGTGTCCCCAGTAAGTCACTTCCCACGAGTGCTCGAGTCTGCATCTACATCTACATACATACTCCGCAATTCACCATACGGTGCGTGGCGGAGGGTACCTCGTACCACAACTAGCATCTTCCCTCCGTTCCACTCCCAAACGAGGGAAAAATGACTGTCTATATGCCTCTGTACGAGCCCTAATCTCTCTTTTCTTTGTGGTCTTTCTGCGAAATATAAGTTGGCGGCAGTAAAATTGTACTGCAGTCAGCCTCAAATGCTGGTTCTCTAAATTTCCTCAGTAGCGATTCACGAAAAGAACGCCTCCTTTCCTCCAAAGACTCCCACCCGCGTTCCTGAAGCATTTCCGTAACACTCGCGTGATGGTCAAACCTACCAGTAACAAATCTAGCAGCCCGCCTCTGAATTGCTTCTCTGTCCGACCTGATAGAGATCCCAAACGCTCGAGAAGTACTCAAGAATAGGTCGTATTAGTGTTTTATAAGCGGTCCCCTTTACAGATGAACCACATCTTCCCAAAATTCTACCAATGAACCGAAGACGACTATCCGCCTTCCCCACAACTGCCATTACATGCTTGTCCCACTTCATATCGCTCTGCAATGTTACGCCCAGATATTTAATCGACGTGACTGTGTCAAGCGCTACACTACTAATGCAGTATTCAGACATTACGGGATTCTTTTTCCTATTCATGTGCATTAATTTACATTTATCTATATTTAGAGTTAGCTGCCATTATTTACACCAATCATAAATCATGTCCAAGTCGTCTTGTATCCTCCTACAGTCACTCAACGACGACACCTTCCCGTACACCACAGCATCGTCAGCAAACAGCCGCACATTGCTATCCACCCTATCCAAAAGATCATTTATGTAGATATAAAACAACAGCGGAACTACCAAACTTCCCTGGCGCACTCCAGATGATATCCTCACCTCCGATGAACACTCACCATCGAGGACAACGTACTGGGTTCTATTACTTAAGAGGTCTTCGAGCCACTCACATATTTGGGAACCAATCCCATATGCTCGTACCTTAGTTAGGAGTCTGCAGTGGGGCACCGAGTGACACGCTTTCCGGAAGTCAAGGAATATGGCATCTACATCTACATGATTACTCTGCAATTCTCATTTAAGTGCTTGGCAGCGGGTTCTTCGAACCACAAGCATACTATATCTCTACCATTCCACTCCCGAACAGCGCGCGGGAAAAACGAACACCTAAACCTTTCTGTTCGAGCTCTGATTTCTCTTATTTTATGTTGACATTAATTCCTACCTATGTATGTCGGGCTCAACAAAATATTTTCGCATTCGGAAGAGAAAGTTGGTGACTGAAATTTCGTAAATAGATCTCGCCGCGACGGAAAACGTCTTTGCTTTAACGACTTCCATACCAACTCGCGTATCATATCTGCCACACTCTCTCCCCTATTACGTGATAATACAAAACGAGCTGCCCTTTTTTGCGCCCTTTCGATGTCCTCCGTCAATCCCACCTGGTAAGGATCCCACACCGCGCAGCAATATTCTAACAGAGGACAAACGAGTGTAGAGTAAGCTGTCTCTTTAGTGGACTTGTTGCATCTTCTAAGTGTCCTGCCAATGAAACGCAACCTTTGGCTCGCCTTCCCCACAATATTATCTGTGTGGTCTTTCCAACTGAAGTTGTTCGTAATTTGAACACCAATGTACTTAGTTGAATTGACAACCTTGAGAATTGTACT
Source organism: Schistocerca serialis cubense (assembly GCF_023864345.2). Taxonomy (NCBI): domain Eukaryota; kingdom Metazoa; phylum Arthropoda; class Insecta; order Orthoptera; family Acrididae; genus Schistocerca; species Schistocerca serialis. Next base: position 433,024,941 of record NC_064646.1, read on the forward strand.
ATTTATCGAGTAATCGAATTCCATCGGATTTCTTTTGGAACTCATGTGGATCACCTCATACTTTTCGTTATTTAGCGTCAACTGCCACCTGCCACACAATACAGCAATCTTTTCTAAATCGCTTTGCAACTGATAATGGTCTTCGGATGACCTCACTTAGACGGTAAATTACAGCATCATCTGCGAACGACCTAAGAGAACTGCTCAGATTGTCACCCAGGTCATTTATATGACCAGGAACAGCAGAGGTCCCAGGACGCTTCCCTGGGGAACACCTGATATCACTTCAGTTTTACTCGATGATTTGCCGTCTATTACCACGAACTACGACTTTCCTGATAGGAAATCACGAATCCAGTCGCACAACTGAGACGATATCCCATAGGCCCGCAGCTTGATTAGAAGTCGCTTGTGTGGAACGGTGTCAAAAGCTTTCCGGAAATCTAGAAATACGGAATCAACTTGAGATCCCCTGTCGATAGCGGCCATTACTTCGTGCGAATAAAGAGCTAGCTGCGTTGCACAAGAACGATGTTTTCTGAAACCATGCTGATTACGTATCAATAGATCGTTCCCTTCGAGGTGATTCATAATGTTTGAATACAGCATATGCTCCAAAACCCTACTGCAAACCGACGTCAATGATATAGGTCTGTAGTTCGATGGATTACTCCTACTACCCTTCTTAAACACTGGTGCGACCTGCGCAATTTTCCAATCTGGAGGTACAGATCTGTCGGTGAGCGAGCGGTTGTATATGATTGCTAAGTATCCTTGTGATACACTTGAGAAAAGAAATTCGCTCGTGTAAGACAGGCTTGAGACAGCGCGCTACCTCCGGCGCGCGGATGGCTCTCTCGCTGTGGAGGGCGGCCACCTGCTGGGGGAATTAACGCAGGCCGCAAGCTGGAGTGCCGCCGACCGCAGGCCCGGAGCGGCGCTCTGCCGAGACCAAAAAGCGTAGCAGAGCAGGGCGGCGGCGGTCGCAGCAGCAGCAGCAGGAGGCGGCGTTCTGCGTGGCCGGGCCCGGCCGCTCGCCGTGACGGAACGCCCAGTTTTTCACAAGCCGCCGCGCCAAGGACGGGCCCCGCCGCCCGTCCTCCGGGATTGCGGCACCCACCTGCGCACATTCTGCGGGATGCGCAGCAGATCTGCCCAATCACCTACAGGTACTGGACGGCGCGGCGAAAAGGGCGGCGTTCGAGCAAGGGAATCGTCTCAGCCGTGGTGACCGTTAACGTATTAATTTTGCACGTGACTTCATACACTTTATAGACTCGGGACACTGCAGCAGCTGGACTTCAATGCTTGTCCTCCTAACATTGGAAGGAGTGGTGTCGCCTCGGCTTGAGAATGCTGGGATCTGTAGACACATTACGTGTACGGGACCTGGACTCAGCAGTGTGAGGGCCTGGTGTAACACCTGCATCGCCTCTCGGTGTTGAAAAAACAAAAAATAGGTCACAAATTAGCTCCCATGTCCTTAAAATATCAATTCACAAAATGACCCAGTCCCTCCACAAGTAGGAATTATAAAAAATAAATAAAAAACATATAGAGGGAAATATCTAGTATAGAAAGCAAAACAAAAAAAGGAAAATTTAATTATAAATTTTAGGAAACATGGGAAGGGGGAAAAACAGTAGAAAACATTAAAATACTAGTTATTCCAATACGTAAGAAAATCAAAATTGTAGAACGTAGATCTGGGACACCAAAGATAGTGTTTATTAAAGTATAAATAGCCATACGTTGCAATTACGATACTCCAGTCTCTAATCTGTTCTAGTTCGGAAGTTATTTATGACGTACAGCTTTAGAGAACAACAATTGAGACTTTATTAAACGGGGATCAAGAATAGATCGTGACGAGATTGTTTTTGAGGATTGTCAATTCAAGACTTTAATTTGGACATTTATCAGATTAGATAAACGGGAAGGTGAATAGTAATCTCGTTGGCTTTAATGTCAATTCGTGTGAATATTTAAACTCTTTACTGAATTGCGAATTTTAACCGGATTCGGACTTTGAATTGCGATAGTGGGAAACTTTAACTTCACGCGACTAGTGATCATAGTTAATGACAGTTTGCGGATATTAAACTTATTTACCGAAAGTGACAGGATATTATCTAACATTTCTGATGCTAGCGGGAATCCTACTTAGACATCTAATTAAAGAACTTCTTTAAATGAGATCGTATGAGTGAACCTATTTATTAATAATTCTTGTCAATAAACTGACGCAGCTAATTTGAAACATAATACAAGACTTGAACATTAATTTAACTTAGATTAATAAACGTTAAGGTTACGTGATCTATGCCAAGAACAAACTAGCGATTCCTAACTAAAACAGTTGAACGAAAGGTCAAAGTATTGTCGTCTGTAAACATTGGTAGTAAAGCTACTAAAGATTTTTTTCTCTCAGACTTGGGAAAACTATACGTGTAGTGACCCACGTTTAACATTGGGTTTTAAAAGTAATCAAACTGATACTTAGCCGGGACAATATTAAATAAAAGTAAAACCCTTCAATGACAGTCAATGTGTAAAAAATAAAATCAAACTTTCACCTATTAGACGAAAGAGCGAAAAAAAGGGTTGCTACACTGGCCGACGACCACTGGAAAATGCTTCCTGGACGCAAGCGCAAACTTATCACAGTCAGCGACAAGTCGATTGTTGTTAACGAACAGAAATATTCAAACGTAAAAGTGTCTTCTGTAGTACCTCAAGGATCTGTTATATGACCATTACGAGGGACAATAACAAAATTTCAATTGTAACCTTGAAAAAATAATGTTATATTTGTACTTTCAGCATTGCAGCCCAGTCAGCAATCGTGATAATGTAATATATAAGAAACTGTCAGCCGCAATTGCGGTAATGAAACCAACCTTTCCCTAGATTTCAGCCCAAATAATTGAGCCTTCTTCAGAAGATATGCCTGAATCTATAATATGTCTAAGAGGGCATGGTGTAGTTTTATTTCTAGACCTTGCACTCTTAGACAAATTATAGATTCAGGTATATCTTCTGAAGAAGGCTCAATTATTTGGTATTTACTATCAAAAACAGTTTTGATCACAATTTATTTATCACGATGACCGGTTTTGATCACTACTGTGGTCATCTTCAGACGAATGAGTAAGGACCTCCTTCTGCTGGAGAATCACTAGTGGTCGAAACCAGTCACCATAATAAATAAATTGTGATCAAGATTGTTTTTGATAGTAAATATTTGCAACACTTCGATCACTGTTAACTCCCACAATGTATTCAAAAGTAATCAATTATTTGGGCTGAAACCAAGGTAAAGGTAGGTTTCATCACAGGAATCGAGGCTGATAGTTTCTTATATATAAAGTTATGTAATTAATTTTCTCTCTGTCTGCAGGCACAATTCTGCAGCGCTGGTACACATTGAAAACCCCCCTGCCACAGTACCGCAACAAAAGTCTAGAGGAGCCGAAACAAACTGGCGCTACCCAGTAACAGAATGGGTGGAGTATCTTGCCGGCAAATGCAAACGCCTAAAAGCAACAGTATCGCCGCTGCTGCCGGAATTAATTACCACGTCGGGTCTTATAGCGTCGTCCTGCTGCACTGTGGCGCAAGGTTTTTAGTGTGTACCAGAGCTATAGACATGTCTGCTGACAAAAAAAAAAAAATAGTTCAAATGGCTCTGAGCACTATGCGACTTAACTTCTCAGGTCATCAGTCCCCTAGAACTTAGAACTACTTAAACCTAACTAACCTAAGAACATCACACACATCCATGATCGAGGTAGGATTCGAACCTGCGACCGTAGCGATCGCGCGGTTCCAGACTGAAGCACCTAGAACCGCTCGGCCACAGTGGCCAGCCTGCTGGCAAACAGAAAATTAGTTACGTAACTTCATTTTATTGTACTGTATTACAGTAACCTTAATTTAATTTCACCGAGAGAGGTGGCTCAGTGGTCAGCACACTGCACTAGCATTCGGGAGGCCGACCTTCTAACCTGCATCCGTCCATCCAGATTCATGTTTGCCGTGATTTCCCTAAATCGCTTCAGCGAAGTGCCGGGATGGTTACTTTGGAAGGTGGACAGCCGACTTCGTTCCCCATCCTTCCCTAATGCGATGGGATTGATGACGTCGCTGTTTGGTCCACTCTACCAGATCAGCCAACTAACCAATTTAATCTCGTATTCCTTGCTACAAATGTGTATCGAATTTCAACATGATCGTCTCTATAGTACGCGTTGTGGAATATGCATATTACTTTCGTATCAAAGTTTATTCCGTAGCAGGTGGTCGGCACAAGTCGCACACGTCTGCCATCAGTTGTCACTACTGGAAGACAAACAACAAAAATCATATGCCGTCCCGCATCCTCTAACCCCCGCAATAGCCATGTTACTTATCCTTCGGCCCATGCGATAAGCGGCCAACTTTACTTAGCTCAAAGCCGAATTCACGGACGTCAACTACAGTCAAGCAGTGTAACGTGAAGGAAGTGAATTTGTTGCAGATTCGGCACTTTGAAGAAATTTAAAAAGCTCTATGAGGAACAATTTGAGGCATGTTGAGTCTTTTCGTAGAGCACGTAGTTAGAAGATTTTGTCTGATGTAAATAAGCTTCAGGTTCTTCAATCAGGCCGATTTTTTTTTCCTTTTTCAACACAATGTGTTGTCTGGGTGCTGTCCTCACTTTCTGGCAGACAGATTTATCACCAGCGCTGTGCACCTCCTCGAGTTTTCAAATTTGAAGGAATCTGAGAGATTTGTTTGCATTAGTAGAATGACGGACTCTCATTCGAATGCACTGAGTATTTCAGAGTAGCTGCGAATTCCTCTGTCCTCTATGGACAAAAAATTGTCGTTAAGCATTCAATACTGGCATGTCAGCATCGAAATAACTTTTTATTTATGAAGCTATCGAATGTGGAGCTATGAGTTTACGTCATTTGGGCAGATTGTTGAAGAGACAGCAAACAACCAAAAAATAGGAAGCTGATTCAAAGGAGGCAACGATAAAGTCCTAAATTTTAAGAGTACAAGGTTTTTGAAAAAGCTTCCTGCAAAATATATTTTATTCTTTACACCAGCGCTTCTAGCAAGCCGGCCAGTGTGACCGAGCGGTTCTAGGCGCTTGAGTCCGGAACCGCGCGACTACTACGGTCGCAGGTTCGATGTGTGTGATGTCCTTAGGGTAGTTAAGTTTAAGTAGTTCTAAGTTCTAGGGGACTGATGACTTCAGATGTTAGTCCCATAGTGCTCAGAGCCATTTGAACCTTTTTTTTTTTTTTTTTTTTTTTTTTTTTTTTTTTTTTTTTTTTTTTTTAGCAAAAGGGTTCAGAGCAGCAATTGAACTACTTTTGAGATAAACAGACGTTTCATATCTTCAGACATACTGTTCACAGTGATTAAGTGGTGGATGATTGATTTTGTTGTTTTATGTTTTATGCTTTATGATACATTGACAGAAGTGTTTTACAATGTATATGTTACATTATGAGAGTCTTTCGTGACTGTCATAAAAAAATACAAAAGAAACAATTGTTTAATTTTATTGAATGATTTACATAAAGCTGTTATATAAAATTAATGAAAAACGTCGAGTAATTGCGTGTTTTATTTCATTTCGCAGGTGAGTAGCAGCAGCCGCATCCCCTGTGTCTCTGCCACGTGAGTAGCCAGTCTGAGTTCATGGGCTGCGCCTTAACAGGCAGGATATTTTCATGCCACGTGCCGCCACCGACAGCTCTAATCTGGGAAGAGTTCACGTGTCACGCAAAGTCCAGAGACTGTGGTTGACATTTGTCTCCCCGCAGACAGCGATAGGGTGGCAGCTGTCGCGTTGTTTACGACGTAAGGGACGCTGTGGTGTGATACTGGTCTTTCATGTTGCTATTATGAGTCCTAGTAGTCGACGACCCCAGCTGTTTATCATACGACCTGTCGCAATACTTATAACCAATCCAGTTCTTGCGCTGTGGCATCCTGAAGCACTTAATTATTTATCCCGTAAGATAAAAGTTAGAACACAGATATGGCAAACTTTAAGACATAATAAAAGGAAAAAGAAAATAACAGGCAACTAAACATTTGAATGGCTCAGTGAAAAAAGGGACGATTCCTGCTGGTTTTTAGCAAGCAATAACGTTCCCCACCACGTCTTTTTCCCGACGAATTTGCTCTATCAAATGTTTTCGGTGTACTTATCTCGTTAACTCTGGATGAAAATGCGACCTTCCGCAAACATGCATCATTCTCATCGTCAGGTAAACTGACTGTTTTTGTGTTTCTGTTTTCTGATGACAACAAACGTGAATATTGTCGAACTCTGTCATATTCATCGCGATTTAATGCGAGAAGTGCACCGAAAATATTAAATGAGTCACGTAACTTGTACGTCATTTAATCCTCCAGTGCTATAGATAATGTGGAGTTAAATTAGAAAATATTCGTGACGTATTGTCACCAATCAGATTTCTCACAAATGAATCGCTAAAGATCGTCATGTGAAAGTGTGTCGACTGAAAAGTATTTCAGACGACAACTATCAGTTTTATTATACAAAGAACACACACTGAAGTATGAATAATGATAATCAGAAGTAATGAATGGCTGTTAGACATAAGATTCTAGTCTCATGTCTCAGTCAGTGTCCTCAATATTAATAGTGTTACAACTTCCTCTCCTAGCCACAAGAGTGGACCACAAGTAAGCCGCTCAACTAATTCCATTTTCGCGTAACAAGGAGCAAGCGTTATCTCCAGGGGCAGAGCTTTAGTCTAAAACGACAAGAAAGACATTCATTGTAATTTTGTGTGTTACAAAGAAGATCCTGAAATACCTACTCAAGTACAATATAGCTCACCTACGTCAGTTCTCCAGCATTTGCTAATAAATCGCTCCATCCTTCCAGAATGAAAATTTCACCATGCAGCGGAATGTGCGTTGATATGAAACTTCCTGGCAGATCAGAACCCTGTGCCGGGACCTTTGCCTTTCACGGGCAAGGAACGGTAGGAGACGAGGTACTGGTGGAAGTAAATCTATGAAGACTCGTTCTTATGTAGCCCAGTTGATAAAACACTTGCCCGCGAAAGACAAAGGACCCGAGTTCGAGTCTCGGTTCGGCACACAGTTTTGATCTGCAAGAAGTTTCTTGCTTGAACCTTAATGAGACAATTAAAAATGTGTTTTCCAGTGTGTACTTTCATGCTATACCCTGTCGATCTTGTAGTCCGATTTACGCCTATGACTTTTGACGAGGCCATATTAGTATGCATTTTGAACGTCTTAGGAAAGTCATCTTGTGAACTTGTGACAGTGTCAGTCACAGCCTCGACTTAAATGTGGTAAGTTACAATGTGGCGTGACATGTATTTTACTTTGCGTTCGTGTCGTAAAAACAGCAAAGCCGTATGGTATGGTTGGCTGGGAGACACCGAAGGGCAGGTTTAGCTGCGTAATTGGAAACGTTTATCCTATCCTTCGCGCACAAGTAGTGTGTGTGTGTGTGTGTGTGTGTGTGTGTGTGTGTGTGTGCGTTGTAATGGTTATGTTGTACTCCATAAGACAGTGCGCAGAGATTTGGAATTTAATCAGTCTCCTCCTCTTCGCCCGAAAAGCAAATTGGAAATTGCACATTTGTGCAGTGAACGCACCCTGCGTAGCTGGCAGGCGTGACATTAGGGAGGGGGTCTGAGAAGAAGGAGCATTCAGTCTGTTATTTTATGGCCATGAGGGCAGCATCTCTTGTGTACGGTAGTAACTTAAGAGTTCAGTGCAAGTGGAATTTTTACGTCGATCTGACAGAAATATGTATTTGAAAATATTCAACACTTAGTATTTTAAAAACTGTAACAGAACTTCATAAAGTGTTGAAAAATAGTTTTCTTTGTTTCTTTTGACAATATTCGGCAAACGTAGCTGTTCATCATAGAACATTGTTAAACGTCACTGAGGTGCTTCACAGTAATCACTTTTTCTAAGAGGCGGAAATACGATGACGGTTTGATGAGTATGGTAAATTTCGATGAAAGAATGGAACATTTTCGTTACGCTAGAGAAGTTCAGCAGCGTACAGCGAACAGTTCACTGTCGTCAGCCGTCCGAATTCGTCGTGTGTCGACTGGAATTGAAAATGGAGAAAAACGAGATTTGTGCTGTTATTAAACATTGACATTTGAATGGTTGGACTGCGGCGCAATTCAAAACCGAATTGGATGTCCAGGTGGACTCTCCAGCATCATTGGAGACCATTCACTTGTGGATTAATGAACTTAAACGTGGACGGACAACCTCCGAAGACGAAGCGCGCTCCGGTCGTCAAATTAAGACCACCATAAAGGAAACCACCGACAAAGCCCATGATACGGTAATGCAAGACCGCCGAATAAAAATTTGTGATATCGCTGAGCTTTTAGGCATCGCAACTAAGCGAGTGAATAACACCCAGCATGGACAATTTGGCTATGAAGAAGCTGTGTGCGAGGTGGATGCCGCGACTGGTGACAGTCGGTCAACAGCGCATCCGGTCCATCGTCTCATCACTATGTCTGGCGATATTTATGACCCTTCCGCGAGACTTTTTGCACCGATTTGTTGCTGTTGATGAAACCTGGATCCATCATTACACATCGGACTTCAAACAGCTGTGAAAAGAGTGATCAAAGGCTGGTGAAAGTGCACCAAGGAAGGCAAAGACCATTTTGTCAGCTGGTAAGGTGATGGCCATTGTTCTTTCGGATTCCCAAGGAATAATCCTCATAGATTACTTGGTAGAAGGCAGAGCCATAACTAGATGCGACTAAGCTTCACAGTTGGATCGTCTGAGACTTGCGTTCGCTGAAAAAGGACCAAGACTGTCACGCAAAAGTGCTCTTTTACCAGGATAATGCACCGTTCCACACAATAGCGATAACAATGGCGATAGTGCATAATTTGGGCTTTGAATTGGTTCCTCGACCCTATTCATCAGTCCCAAATGAGTTGTTCCCGTTCCCTCACTTGAAACTTCCGCTTGCTGGGAAGAAGTTTTTGTCAGATGAGAAAGTGATATTTTATCCATAATTTATGCTGTTGAACTCGGTGACTTTTCCTTTATAGGGTGTAGAAAAATTTACACTACCAGATACAATAAAATATTATTTATTCGCCACAGCCCGTTCCGGGCTTGTGCCCATCCTGAGGTGTCTATACATTCGTGTACATGTTTATATTGGTGGAGATCAGTGTATAAACACAAAAAAAGAAATATTTGCTGGCCACTAAACAGATACAAGTGAGACAATTGTAAGTGGCAAAGCAGCATTTGTCGAAAATATCTCTGTACTTACAAAAAAGATGAAGCATTATTATTACATGTACGGCGTGGTTACAGTTTTTCCACTTAGTTGCACTTTTAGTAGCTCACCAGTGCGTAATTATAATAATGATGGCCCGCATCTCGTGGTCGTGCGGTAGCGTTCTCGCTTCCCACGCCCGGGTTCCCGGGTTCGATTCCCGGCGGGGTCAGGGATTTTCTCTGCCTCGTGATGGCTGGGTGTTGTATGATGTCCTTAGGTTAGTTAGGTTTAAGTAGTTCTAAGTTCTAGGGGACTGATGACCATAGATGTTAAGTCCCATAGTGCTCAGAGCCATTTAATAATGATGCTTCATCTTTTTTGTAAGTACAGAGATATTTTCGACAAATTCTGCTTTGTCGCTTACAGTTGTCCCACTTGTATCTGTTTAGTCACCAGCAAATAATTTTTTTGTATTTACACAGTGATCTCCAGCAATATAAACATGTACATGAATGTATAAACACCTGAGGATGGGCACAAGCTCGAAACCAGTCGTGTGGGGAATAAATAATCTTTTATTGTGTCTGGTAGCGGAAATTTTTCTGCACCTAGAAAGTGATAGTTGCAGTCAACGAGTATTTTGCAGAGTTTGACAGAACCTAGTTTTCCGATGTGATGAAAAAGGCTGAATATATAGTCTGATTTAAATTAGTCGGCATCCGACGTTTAAAGTCAAATGGTGTGACGCTGATGTGATAAATTCCGTCCGGAGCACTCCGTTCTCCGCGGCTTTAGAAATTCACTTTAAAGCCCAATCTCCTACAAAAACCACATAAAGCATCTGAAGTTCACGTAGGGTATAGATGGTTGTGGCAACTCTAAACGTGTCCAAAATTGGCACTAGATTGTAACGACTTACTTACTTATTTCTAGAAAGAAGCGATATGTATGAGTTCGGAAAAGTTTCGTACCTTAGAGCCGGCAGGTAGAATGCTTTCCCAGTAGGAGAGCCAGTGTCAGTACAGCTGCCACTGGCGCATGGCTTTCAGTAAACGCCAACTAACTGAAATAGGACTGTAGTTGCGGCTAGTTCGAATACGTGACCTATCAGGTGTATTGCAGCCAGCACTGCAACAACACAAGATGCCTTTTGCTGCCGCAACAAGACGGACACCTGCTCTGCGTGGGGATACACCATTGTTCGCTCAAGCATTACAGTCGAGTGCTTTAAAACAAACGACAAGACAGCGGAGAAAGATATAAGTGTGATATCCTTTAACCTGATCACAGATGGAGCCAGAATATATGTTTTGTGGGTAAAAAACGATGGGCCTGCTTGAACTGAGACATTCAGTCGCAGACGAAAAGCCCAGGTGGCAGCTTTTGTCGCGTCTTCCACGGCGCACGAGGCGGGACGAAAGACAGATACTACGTTGAAGTGAAGCTCTGTTCCTGGGCATTAGTCTTGCTTCTTGTGGCCCCAAAACGGAGTCGGTTGAGTGAGTGCTCCACCCACCTGTGTGGCCAGCAGGAAGTGCTTTATCTGGTGCCCTTCAAATTGTAAGTTTCTGGATCCATCACGTCGCATCTCTACTTTCGTTTGTCGTGGCTGTCCTACGTGTTGCTCGCCGATTTTAAGAAACCAGTTTTTAGTAGTGACCACGGTTCCTAGTATCCAGCAGAGGATGAACCTTCAGGTGCTATTGCTGTAGTCTTCTTGTTCCTTACTGCGACTTCATTGTTGGGGAATAAGGAAAGTCGTCACGATTATCAAAAGTAAAATTTTCTATTGACCTGATGATATCTCCTAAACGTATTAATACCTTGTATCTTTATAATATTCAATGCTTTTAGTCGCATATGTAATACGTAAGTAATTCAAAGTTTTTTTTTTCAGATAGACTGAAATATCCTATCGTTACACATCCCTCAAATGAAGGTACATCGCCAGACGTCGCTCTTCAAAATTTTTCAGACGATAATGCTATCACAATGGGCGTTTCGCAGCATTCAATCATCGCCACTCCTTCTGTTCTTGCTCTGTGTTCATTATCTACCTTTTTATTTCAACAGAGAAGGTAGCAAAATGTATTTTTCTTACAGTTATTATCAGGTTTTGCGCAAAAGTGATAATGTTGAACTTTGAAAAAGGAAAATTCTGTTCGTACAATTTTTCACTTTCAAAAATATCCCATCTTCTATACATAGATGTAGTGCACCTATGAAAATGAAACAAGCGGAAGGGTGTATAGACGTGTAAAAAAATGAGATTGACAGCAAATACAACATGGAGAAGCGTGAAAGGCTAGACGAGAAAAGCGTAACCAAAGGGAAATATAGATGTAGTCTGTTGCGAAGTTGAGGACATCTTTGGTAGGAAAGAGAAGTCGCTATAGGAACATAAAGAGAAGACATGGTAAAGCAGTACTAAGCGAAGAAGGGAAAGGTAAAAGGTGGATGGGTAACAAAAGGGAACCGAATTGAAGCCACTGTTATAGGAAGAAAAGAGGAAATAAGCGAAGATGAGTTGGGAGATAAGATACTGCGAGGAGAATTTCATTGAGCTCTGAAAGATCTAAGTCGAGACAAGGCACCTAGAGCAGACGACATTCCCTCAGAATTATTGAACTCCTTGGAGAGCCAGCCATGACAGTACTATTCCACCTAGTGTGCAAGATATATGAGACAGACGAAATACCATTAGACGTCAAGAATAATTCAGTTCTAATGAAATCCGGTGCTGACAGGGTCGAATGTAACCGAACCATCTGTTTAATAAGCTATGGTTGCAAAATACTGATACGTTTATTTACAGAAGAATGGAAAAACTGCTACCGGGAACGGTCTGTTTGCGTTCTGGAGAAATGTAAGAACGCGCGAGGCAATATTGACCGTACAACTGGCATTAGGAGATAGATTGGAGGAAAGGAAAAGCTTTGTGTATTTAGACGAAGCTTTTGACGGTGTTGAGTAGAACACACTCTTTGAAAAACGCAGTGAGCCAAAAGTTGTCTACAACTTTTAGAGAGACCCGACTGCAGCTACGGAAGTCCAAGCACATGAAAGGGAAGCAATAGCTGAGAATGGAGTGAGACTATCTTGTTCCCCATGTTATTCAACCAGTACATAGAACTAGCAGTAAAGAAAAGGAAAGAGAAGTTTTGAAAAGCAGTTACAAGTTCACGGAGGTCAGTTAAACGAAATGGGTAGTATGTTGAACACAGGTTAAAATATGAACAACAAAATTAATACGTACAAGAGTAGTGGAGTGTAGTCGAACCTCAACGAAGGGGTGTCGATGGCGTTGCCTAACTCTCAGGCAATACAGCACCTGCCAGGCTGATGTGGTGCCGAAATTTCTGAAGGGACATTTCTAAACAAAGGTGCGTGGCTGGCGCCGAGGTGTTGCCGTACTGCTGAGGTCTTTGCCGTTTTATTCACGCACATATTAATGCAATCCCGCGCGATCACGCCACAGTAGGGCGGACAACACGAGGGCTGAAAAAGCACAAGTAATATTTGTTGCTTCGGATCACGTTCAAATTTTGTTGAATGATTTTCATCGTTCCCCAGTGGTTCCAACCTGTACACCAGAACAAAAATTCCGGTCGTGTTGCACTCCAAAGGGGTGCGACCACGTTCAGTGGGTATGCAGCCCCACAACGTCCATAGAGAAGGATTCAAACGTCCGAAGATGTCAGCGGTGTCAAAGGTTGTCAAGAACATTCTCTTGTTCTTCACCGCACTGCAAACTGCCGTGTCCGACTGAAGAATGTGTGGAACGCCCCAGGGAAAGCTGTGGCTTCATAGACGTTCTGTATGCCACCTCCTGAGGAGTTTCCGTGTCGATTCCGAGCGGCGGTTATGGAGAAATTTACCAACAAAATGACATCATTAACCCACCTTAGTCGGCCGGGGTGGCCGAGAGGTTCTAGGCGCTACAGTCTGGAACCGCGAGACCGCTACGGTCGCAGGTGCGAATCCTGCCTCGGGCCTGGATGTGTGTGATGTCCTTAGGTTAGTTAGGTTTAAGTAGTTTTAACTTCTAGGGGACTGATGACCTCAGAAGTCTAGTCCCATAGTGCTCAGAGCCATTTGAACCATAACCCACCTTAACAGTACACATGAAATTCTGAGTTGTGCCATTTCCTCGCATGTGTCGACACCATGTTGTTTGAAGTGCCCCCGAACCCGACGGTAACGTCACAGGGCACATTACAGAGGAAGTTTGTAGGCACCTTTGAGCCAAATGTCAAACTTAAACATCGCAATGGGAGACAGTTATGGCCTTTCGAAGAAGTGATCATTTAATTCTGTTGCGCTGTGTATTTGGAATTAGTATTACATTGAATTGAAACTTGAAGATGTACAGTTCAGACAAGAAGAGAATAGAAGCTTTTAAAGTGTGATGGTACAGAAAAAAAACAGAAGACGACGACGACGATGACATTCCGTATTATTGTATTTTCGTTACAGTGAACTACAGTCAATTCCACAAGAAAGTGTACGCCGTTATCTGTGTGAGATAAAAGACACTATCATAAATATACGTTTACACAAAAATACATGTTATTACTAATTGCACAATTACGTAATAGTTAATCCTATCGCCACCATTATCGTTCATACCTTGGCACCGTAGCCCTCTCTGTGGAAAATCATCGTTTCCAACCTCTAAATATCGTTTGCACCACTTCGCAACGAATATCTTGACTTTCTAAAAATTTTAGCAACAGCTCCATTTGAAAGCTATGGTGTCTTTGGATGATTAACAAGGAACACTGCCTCGTGACGCTTCAGATATTTTGCGTTCATTATAGTCTGCAACCGACAGAACAAACACACAACTCTCTCACTGTTCATCTATACACTGTGCAAAAGCGCGTTGATTACAGATATGAGACCACTGCCAGAGTGTCGCCGTGGACGTTTCATTTAAAATTATGGCATACATTTTCTTGCGGAATCGACTGTGTATGCAGGATATACCTTGCAGCTGATTCTCGAAAGAATCGCACCCGTTTTACAACTTTCAAAGAAAGTGCTTCATTTTTAGACTACTGGCCATTAACATTGCTACACCAAGAAGAAATGGAGATGATAAATGGGTATTCATTAGATAAATATATTATACTAGAACGGACATATGATTACATTTTCACGCAATTTGGGTGCATAGATCCTGAGAAATCAGTACCCAGAACAACCACCTCTGGCCGTAATAACGGCCTTCATACGCCTGGGCATTGAGTCAAACAGAGCTTGGATGGCGAGTACAGGTACAGCTGCCCATGCAGCTTCAACACGACAACACAGTTCATCAAGAGTAGTAACTGGCGTAATCTGACGAGCCAGTTGCTCGGCCACATTGACCAGACGTTTTCAGTTGGTGACAGGTCAGGAGAATGTGCTGGCCAGGGCAGCAATCGTCATTTTCTGTATCCAGAAAGGCCCGTACAGGACCTGCAACATGCGGTCGTGCAACATGCGGTCCTTCATTATCCTGATGAAATTGTAGGGTTTCGCAGGGATCGAATGAAGGGTAGAGCCACGGGTCGTATCACATCTGAAATGTAACTTCCACTGATCAAAGTGCCGTCAATGTGAACAAGAGGTGACGGAGACGTGTAACCAGTGGGACCCCATACCATCACGTTAGGTGATACGCCAGTATGGCGATGACGAATACACGCTTCCAATGTGCGTTCACCGCGATATCGCCAAACACGGATGCGACCATCATGATGCTGTAAACAGAACCTGGATTCATCAGAAAAAATGACGTTGTGCCAAGCGTGCACCCAGGTTCGTCGTTGAGAACACCATCACAGGCGCTCCTGTTTGTGATGCAGCGTCAAGGGTAACTGCAGCCACGGTCTCCGAGCTGATAGTCCATGCTGCTGCGAATGTCGTCGAACTGTTCGTGCAGATGGTTGTTCTCTTGCAAACGTCCCCATTTGTTGACTCAGGGATCGAGACGTGGCTGCACGATCCGTTACAGCCACGCGGATAGGATGCCTGTCATCTCGACTGCTAGTGATACGAGGCCGTTGGGATCCAGCATGGCGTTCCGTATTACCCTCCTGAACCCACCGATTCCATATTTTGCTAACAGTCATTGGATCTCGACCGACGCGAGCAGCAATGCAGCGAACGGTAAACCGCAATAGCGATAGGCTACAATCCGACCTTTATCAAAGTCGGGAACGCGATGGTACGCATTTCTCCTCCTTACACGAGGCATCACAACAACGTTTCACCAGGCAACGCCGGTGAACTGCTGTTTGTGTATCAGAAATCGGTTGGAAACTTTCCTCATGTCAGCATGTTGTAGGTGTCGCCAACGGCGCCAACCTTGTGTGAATGCTCTGAGAAGCTAATCATTTGCATATCGCAGCATCTTCTTCCTGTCAGTTAAATTTCGCGTCTGTAGCACTTCTTCGTGGTGTAGGAATTTTAATGGCCAGTAGTGTAGTAATTGCTAATGTGACCAGGATGAGGGCACTAAGTTTTCGCGTTAACAGCCGTTACAAGTACTGCTGAAGGGAGTGCCATTCACCGTGAAACTGTCTCAGACTTATTTGGGATTCAGCATACGTCGCATTACGGATCCCCCGCGCCGCTTTGTTCACCTCGTGTTGTGTACCCCGCCGGCAAGGAGCCTGTGTCTGCCTGTGGAAGCATCCGGGTCGGTAACTCCGGTATCAGACTGCAAGAACAACTGGGGAGAAGTGCAAGCCTGATGTATGCAAACTGCCTGCTGGAGAAAGCAGAGCTGCACGCCGGCAACACGCCTCCCTCGGCGCATTTCCTCCGCCCCGGGCTCCGCCACTGCACAGTGTTTCCCTTTCAGCGGGCTTAACGACCTGCGACTACCGCATCATTGTGTACCGCTCACGACAGCTCTTACGTCCATTTTAAACTGTCGTATCCTATCAGCATTAATCCGGGAAGCATAGTAAAAGCCGCACTAATAGCAACAGGCAGACCTGTGCAATGGCACTCCACTTGGCGGTAGCCGGTTTGGACCTTGATGGTGGCAGAAATTTTCACCTGCAGTATTGGGCTGGCAAAGTAAGAGGTCGTGGCGTGAAGGTCCTCATCGCAGTGTCTCTTGTGACACTTAATTATATCATCAGGTTACCTTCCATTCAGAAGGCTGTTGCGCGCAGCAACTGTTACATTGACTTCTAAATAATAGATTTCAGCTATCAGTCGTCCTTTTTAAATTTTATTGGCAGATCTATATTTCAGCTAGAAACTAGCCATTCTCAATGCACTATCATTTTTGATCAATGCATGTAATGCCTGTTGGTCGGGCTTCATCCACAGTTCATTGAATAGTGCATCGAGAATGGGTAGTTTGTAGCTGAAATCTATTATTTACAACTGAATTATATATTATTGAGTTTTAGCATACATACCTTTTAGCCGTAAAAATTTAAAAGAGTCGACACATGTAGGAAGACTAGCTTAGCATCCACTGCTTCGCTCACTTGGACCACACGTTCTGCACGGTTTTCTTAGTTTTTTGTTTTTTTCCTTTAATTGAATTTTTATGATGTTCACATATTGCAACACCTTCTAAACTTTTCACGCTAGTTAAAACCATAGAAGCATAGTCTTTTCCGAATGTAATTCTCACCAAAAAGCGATTCTGGTAGCTGGAAACCAAGCTTTTTGTTAACATTTCCGTAGGATCTTTCATTATATCTAACTGCGAAGTGAATACCAACTTTCATAGATTTGCCTTTAAATTTTTTTAAAATATAATAAATATTTTCAAAAAAATTTTCATCCCCTGTGTGACCCACTTAGGAAAAGAATTTCTAAAAACAATGAAACTTGCTTTTTTTTTGTTTGTAACAGAGAAACCAAATACAAATTTTCATAGAGTTGGCTTTGAAAAGCTTTCATAATGGAATAATTTCATAAGAATTTTCATCCCGCATTTCACACTCTTAGGTTGTTGAATTTCCAAAAACACTAAAACACACACATTTTTTATTTCCAACGGAGCGGTGAAATACCAATTTTCATAGATGTAACTTTAAAACATTTTTAGTAGTTCTTTAATAATCATTTATTTAAAAAAAATATTTCACGCACTATTTTACCACCCTAGTGGTTGAATTTACGAAACATTCCGAAACATGTATTTTTTTTTATTTCTTACTGAAAAACCAAATACCACTTTTCGTAGTTCTAGCTTCGGAATTGTCGTACCAGCGACATATTTTGAAAAAGCGTTTCGTCCTCTACTTTACCCTCTTAGGAATGGAATTTTGGACGATACCTTCTTTAACGACATCCTACCCAGATTTCAAATTTCTGTCCTTAGTACACAGAGTTGAGCGATGACGTGTCAGTGAATCTGCCGGTATTTCACCGTCTTAAGGGCTGAATTTCCAAAAACAGTGGAACACGTATTTTTTTCCAGCCGAATTGTCAAACACCAGTTTTCATAAATTTTACCTAAAAAATGCTTTCGAGATCAAATATTTTTGCAAAATATTTCACCCCTCATTTAAGTCTCTTAAGGGTTAAATTTCCAAAAACAGTGCAATGAGTATTTTTTTATTTCGAACTGAGAAGCCAAGTAAAAATTTTGCATAGATCTATATTAAAAAATACGTGCGTAATAAAATATTTTTTCAGCCTCTGTTTCACCCTCATGGTGCCAGAATTTCGGAAAACAGTGAAACACGTATTTTTTTTTTTTTTTTTAGTTTCTAACCGAGAAACAAAATTCAAATTTTCACTGATTAAGTTTTAAAAAGCCCGCATAATGAAACATTTCATAAAACAATTCACTCCAGTTTCACCTTCTTAGGGCAGGAATATCGAAAAATCCCTTCTTGAACGACGCCTATACTATAAGATCAAAATCCTCTGCAAATTTCAAGTTTCTGTCCGTAGTGGTGGCTGAGCAATGATGGGTCAGTCTGTCGGGACATCACCTTTTTTATATAGACATAACATTTGGCCTTCATGATACATACAGTTTAGGGCATACATTTTTCTCCGGACACAAAATGTTATTTGTATTCTTCTTCCGTCTTCTTCCGTCTTCTACCTTCTTCTACTTACCTTTAATCTCGTCTAGTACGGGGTCAGCTGTACTCAAGACTTGGCAGATTTGTTTAATATGTCTTTCCTGTTTTACGCCCTTCTGCCGCCACTGTCGTGTTATCTAAAGAACGTAACTCGTCTGCGCACCTGTCTGTGATTCGTGTAAACTGTTTTCTGCGTGCGATCGTACACGCTCCAGTCACATACCGTGACTACCGCCTAAGTTCGACGTCAACGTGCAATAACCACTCATAGACGACAGGTAGCAGGAGGGTATACATATTTAAAAAAATTGTCGGGAGGACGCGGGAAACTAAAGTACTGATCGAATATATAAAGAAACCTATCGTTATGAGACAACGTCCGCACACCTAACGTACAAATAATGAGGTACGACCTCAAGTGGCCAAAGCCACTAAGAAAACTATCGTAGTTTACACTTGCTTACAGTAGCCTAGGTACTTTAAAGCTCTAGTCTTGAGGCAGCGTATCTCACATCGCGCAGATTACTCACACTATACAGTATTTATCCGGTATTTGAGAACGACAGCACCCAGCGACTTCCAAAAACCTTCACACGTAATTTCAAGCACTTTCGAAACTTTACTCGCTAACCGCCCCCACCCCAAACACACACACAAAATAATGGGACAAAAAAATTTACACTTTATCACATTTTCGCTGCTCTTTCAGTAAACCTCCAGCAACAAACAGGACATTTTAATTTACCGCTTGTTTTCTACTAAGTATGTTCGCAACACATTCTGCAGGCAGGTCCACATATAGCACTGGATGTGCCTGTAAAACTATATCACTCTAACACAAGGTGCAATAGATATGACTTCATGAACAGTGATGTGCATGAAAAAATAATTTTGCTTAAAACGGAACGCAAATCACCCAGATGATTTAGAAGCGTCGCTATGGTGGTTTAAGTGAGGAAAAAATGTATTTTTATACGTAGGAGTTCGCCAAAGATACGGGGCAGGGTGGGGGTTGTGTGTTGAAGAGATGTTACTGATGAGTAAAAGAAAGATGTAGCTATTGCAATCGGTAAAACGTGCAAAACACGGTTTAAGATGTGGGTCAAGTTAATGTAAAAGAAAACAAACCATTTTCCAGTTGTGTTCGAAGTGCCTGAACTTACCATTGCAGTCCGCCTGATACCTGTGTACCAGTGACTCACTCGCTTCCTGATGCCACGCATAGCGCGGTCCTCTATCACACCAACTGAAGTCCACAGGGATGGCTCAAATTCTTCTCTTCAAATTACCACAACAAACATGTCGATTGGTTTACGTCAGGCTACGAAAGCAAATAAGTTGGCACGTCTTCAGACTCGGGGGTTATGCAGAGGCGTCACATGTCGTTCTGCCCCCTATCGTGGGTAATGTTGAGTGGTCGCATGAGATTCCCAAGTACTCCCCATACCGTTCCCTCTTCTACACGAGCTTCTAAAAGCTTCACTATCTCGACAACGGACGGAATACCGTTACTCAAAGACAAAGCCTTCCTAATTTTTGCGTAACGAAACCGTTCATCCACATAGAACAACTATTAGAAAGCTGTATGGCTCAGTAAGTCCCCACTCGTTTGTACCGTCTTCCTGTACAGTTCGATTCGGGGAGACACCAGCGTTACCCGCATCCCGGCGCTGTTGTTGCTGATCGGAAGTCGGCCCACGCACCGCTAAAGGCCTTACGCGGCGGAGAGACGGGCCGAATGATGAATGGCTGATGCGAGATCCCATGTTGCGTAACTTCCGTCCAAAGAAGCGGCTGCGCGAACAGCGCTCACTGCCTCGCATACCTAAGGCTGAATGCTGCTCTGTCTGCGCGGCTTCCAGAAGGCGGCTTACTCTGGCGCGAAATTCTGAAAACACTCACTCTCTTTCTCTCTCTCTCTCTCCCTCTCTCTCTCTCTCCCTCTCTCTCTCTCTCCCCCCTCCAACCACGTTCATAGTAACGCACCTACTGTCTTCCTCGCACGAATACGTTCCTCTGTGTGACAGGCAAATGAAAGTATCACGTCAAGTCCGAACTCTTGTCCAGAAATGTACCGTCTCATGTTACTAGAACACACACATAAATGAAAGACCATCATTTCCATCGTGATGGAGAGCTCTACTATTGTCAAAGTTGTTCTCAAAATTGTTTATTGTCAGGTACAATCAGATACAATTTCAAAATCAAATTACCCGATCACCATCATCGACCATCTTCTCATCTACAAGATAGACAATAAACCGAAATTAAGCTGAAATTAACTCTCTCACTACCATCAGGACGTATTTATCCCACGACAGGTTATCGGTGAACCAACTGTAATTTTCTGCATGCTATTCCCAAGTATAAATGTCCCACTGGCAGAGGGAAGCCTATTAATGGTTATCAGAAGTCTTATAATTACTGACTGCACCTGTACGTTGTGCTGTCTTCAGGTTCATTGTCATCCCCGTCTCCGTATTGCTGCCACACCGCGCGTTGGTTCGCACCTGCAGGTACGCAACCCAATTAGCACATTCGCAAAGCGGACTGCCGTCGCGTCTTCCCGGACACATCGTGTCAACGACTTGCGCCCACGAGTTGACGCTTGCCTCATCACAAACGACGCCCACATTGGGCACCTGTAGAGTTAAAAATCTCGGTGTGATGTTCTGTCCACTGATGTGGGCCTGTTTTCAGTATGCCTTCTAGTTTTGGCACAGTCGTCTTCTGCAACCTTGGTGATATTAACGAATAATCCTGTAACTCCCCAACCCGCCTGGAAAACGAAACGGCGGGAAATATTTTTTTTCATATTGTTACTTTTGGCTAAGACATGAACTAAAATAACCATATATTAATGTTTTTTGGTGCCAAAGGGTTAAGAAATACATTAAAGTTATGACATGTGATCCCGTACCATGAAACTACGCATTACTTCACTTCCAGGCACGTTAAGAAAACCGCATTTTCAATGAAGGTGAGTCGAGAGCGACTTAGGTACATAGGCTATCCTAATGGTGAGCATATAACTAATTTTTCATGTGTGGTCTGCACATCCATTTGACATGTTTAAAAAATGGTAAAATATATTCATGACTATTTTTTGTCAATATAATCTATAAAATCGCCTTCAAGACTCTAAAACTAGTTACATAATCTATCTTCTCGTTACAGATGCACAACGTATTTTATTCCTGCAAGCCAATAAGTTTTTGAAAATTTAAATTTTAAAACAATTTAAAACACTGAATAATTCGTTATTTTAAACGCTTTACGTGCGCGTTTGTACCGTAAATAGTTATGTGCCCACCGGGGAATCAGCCGTTATATCCATATCGCTTGACATTATTCTCCACAAAAAATCACGCTGTGAGCGAACAACTGCGACCTGTTTTAGTGTGGCATAATATATTTTACATTTTTTAACTTTGATATAGGCTCTACTTTTCTCTTATTTTCAATCAATTTTCTATCTTACGGATATGGTGGTGGTCGTAGCCGTAAATTTCGTTTAAAGTTTTATGCGACTGTCCCGTATAATAAACTATTTTCAAAAGAATATGTAAAGCCAGGTAGACGTGTGTGTTTAGACCGTGCAGAGGCAGTGTACTGCGGGCGTCTGTCGGCTACACGGAGTGTCCACACCAGTTTTATCCATCGTAGTTGTTGCGTATGATATGTTTGCACGGCTGAATCTATAAGAAAAGGCAAACGTTGGTACGTACGGGGTCTACCTATAATAGTGTCAACAAGAAGGAATGAGTTCTTAAAGAAGACGCTGTGACTTAGCGGAACACCACTCGACTGTTGATTTTAAGTTATTCTTCAGGTGGTGGGAGGACTGATCATGAAGCAAGACACTACGTGCAGAAAATTATCGCAGTTTCTTTTTGGTTGTAGTCGCATTGTGCTTCCTGTCAAGTGTACTCCATTTCTTCCGCAATCGGTGACGTAACAAACACAGTGTAATGTTGATGCATTAAGTAGTTCTGAAAGAGGTGCTGATATTCAAGACAATAAAAGCGGGTTAAAAGCCGTGAGGTATCTGGGGAAGTTAACCTTGCATTACTGAGCAACTGTTTCACTAGGTATCCAGTCTAACTTACCAAATTCCCAACCACACTAACATTAATTATAATCTTTTAATAGTCATCTTACGACAACCGGTGATTATATATATATATAAAGAGAATTTAAATAAAAAGAAATAAATCAGTTTATATTTGGACATTTATTTTAACATTGATCATTGTTCCGTTAAAATTTCAGCATATTAATCTTAATTCATAACTAAACTGGTGCCTTATTTAGGATTGTGAAAATGTAAGTTTGTAATCTTACGGAACATATCAAATATGGAGCCAAGATTAGGAGACTGCATACAACACACGAAGAACGTTGAAACATATGCAAGAGGAAATTATCCACAACCAACCGATTCAATTTTCACCCAAAGAAGTTACGTCCGTAGCGCAATCCTGTCCGTCATGAAATGACCACACACTGGTATATTAAATTCATACTAACTCTCTGTGAAATCTTCCCGAAAAGAATAGCTGAGGGCTACTTTGATGATTACACCATATGCTTCACGTGGTCAACTTGGTTTACACAAAGAGTGTAACTCCAGGGTAATTTTGATAATTAAAATAAATTACATCGAAACGCAATTTACAAAAGAAAAACCTCGAACTGGTTACTATCGTCTTATTATTAACCTGATGGGTCAAACAATTGTATAAGCACGTGGTACTGGTCTCACAAAGTACACCCCATATGGGTTGAACATAATGAAAAGTTGCTATATTGAAAAATATTGTCAAGACGAGACGTTATAATCTTACGCACATTCGCATTTAAGATTGATGATCTTAGTTAGAGTTACGGATCCTCAACACGTGGTTCCACTTTGCTCACAAAGTAGTGACTAAGCAACTACTGGAAGATATTCTGAACTTCACATTCCAATTACACTGCGTTGCAACTTAAGATAACACAAGATATTTTAGATCTAAACCTGACATAAAGTTGATTAAATTTTCAGTTAGGCTGAACTTAAGAAATCCATTGTCCTACGGACTTACCAGAGAGACGCTTAGCCAGAGATCTTACCACTTCAGACGCTCGCCGCGGACAGACTGCCGTGGGCCCCTACCGAGGGTGCTTCACAGATATAAAACGGAAGTGACCAGAGAGGCAGCTTCCTATACCAACATGACAAGGGACGCACAGGACCATACCAAGAATAGAAACCTCTTTGCTTTTAGAAAGCGTAGCTACCTGTTCGACGTTGGTCCTACTGTTCTCTAGCAGACAGACTTGTCTGCTACCATCAAGCATGCAACTAGAAATACATTTGCTCATTCATCCTTTCACACAGAAGGGAAGGGGGATGACAGTATCTTATCATATACATTATATAAAAGAAAGTGAATGCAGGTTCCGTATGTGACTGTATGACATGAATTACATATAAACTGTGTTTTAAAGTGTAGTAGTGTGACAGATCGTTCTTGTTTATGTGTAAAAGTGACACGTTCCACAGTGTTACACGAGACACCGGTGCGGATATGGAGGGGCATGTGGTCAGCACACCGCTCCCCTGGCCCTTTGTTAGTTTACGATATCGAAGCCGCTACTTCTGAATCAAGTAGCTCCTCAGTTGGCTTCGCTTGGCAACAGATCTTGGCAGACGGAATTGTCGCCCATCCCGACAGAGCTTAACTTCGGAGATCTGACGGAAACCGGTTACCCCTACGGCAAGGTTGTTGACCAAATAAAAATAACTGCAGAACAAAAGTACGTCAAACAACACTCCAATACTTCGTCGAACGTATATAAGCCATTCTTCTGTTACTCGTAAACAGCTTTCACATTTAGAGACTCTTGTCTTCGATTATGATGAAGAACTTTCTGTGGAGTACAGAATAACAACAATAATTACATATATTTTTTATGTTTGTGCATGTAAACTGTACTTGCATCAAAGGTAATTGCTTTGGTTGCACAAAAGGCCGAAGTTACGCGATCAACTAATTTTTGTTGTTTTAAAATGCAATTTAATTTCTGTAAGGATATGAAATACGCAATGGACTAACACTGAATGATGTGCGGTTCTGATTGTGTGCAAAACAAACAACCAACCAAACAAACTAAAAAAGAAATCGTTGGCTCCCGGTTTCTCTCTCTCTCTAACTCTCTCTCTCTGTCTCTCTCTCTCTCTCTCTCTCTCTCTCTCTCTCTCTCTCTCTCTCTCTCCCTCCCATGTTCCTATCAGTGCTGCCAACACTACCGGTAATCCTACCAGTTACTACGTCATTTACGTAGTGTACCAAAATTGCTGAACCGTAGTTTTCGCAGAGCGCAACTGTACTCAAAGCAAATACACAGTTTCTAACTTTAATATATGACTTATAATTTTAAACATTGAACGTAAGACAATATCTCTTAATGAGTAGATTATGACAGCATTTAAAAATTTTAAATTCGGCCAATAATTATAGGAAATACTAAAAATCAGAAGTTTGTTGCCCCTGCGACTCTGACCGTGTTACATGGGTCAGTGTTGGAGCTACTGGAACGAGGAAAAGTCTCCGATCCAACGGGGATTGAGTCTGGGATCATGTACTGCTCTACCCGCTAATCCACCACGCATAGGGCCCAAAGTACGTAGAGGCAGCCCTCAGTGAATGGGGTGGAAGGAGTGTCGCGGTCGACACCCGTGACGCGCTTTAACTCGACGCGTCGGCAGCTAGCGAGTGGCCAGCTGCGAGTCAACACGGCGTGCGTGTTGTGCGTGCGATAAGCGCGCGCCGCGCTCCGGCACGCCCGGCCAGCCAGCACCTGGTCTCGCTTACCGCTCAACCTCCGTGTCAGCGGCTCCGCCAGGTAGACCGGTACTTCTCAACCGGGCCGCTGCCGCGACCTTTGGGAGCCGTTTCAGCTCTCGAGGGGGCAGGCGATAGGAGACACGGGAGGTGACCGTTCGGTCTGCCTCTGCTTTGAAGAGATCTCTTTTAATTACTTACACCAGACAAATGGTACGTCAGTTACTAGAATATACTATAAGAGACAAAAAAACGACGCACCACGAAGGACGTATCCGAATGGGACGGGAATCGTAGATGTAATTACATGTACAGACAAACAGATGATTACAATTACAGAAAAAATTGGATGATTTATTCGAGAGAAAGAGCTCGACAAATTGAGAAAGTCAGTAACGCGTTGGTACAACTCTGGCCCTTATGCTAGCAGTTATTCGGCTTGGCATTAATTGAAAGAGTTGTTAGCTGTCCTCCTGAGGGATATCGTCCATGAAATACAGTTCTAGCCATATGCGAGACAAATTTCTCTTGGATGTACTCCGTGGCCCCTCGGCCCACAAAAATCGCGTTGTCCAAGTTGGGTACACACTCAAGCATATCTGCCATCTTCGTCTGGCTTCAAATCTTTAACCGTTGAATAGTGTGTATCAGCTATCTTACACGTGACATTGCTACTGCCTTCTAGATACGAACAGGTGCGAAATCTAAAGCGATATGCGGTATTCTGGCGTTTGCGAATTATTTATTGACTCACCTTCGTAACAAGAAAAAAAATGGCAACCGATTTATCGGACAGTGAACTGCTGAACGAATTGTCGAGTGTCATTTTGTTTACGACAGCAAAACAAACAGAAGAGTAAATGTAGCCTCGATAACCGTTGGTAAAGTAAATAGAGGTATCAAAAGGAACACTCCAGCCTGTCTGAAACGGACAGCTTAAAATCAGTGAGGACTACCAGTTTTGACTTACAGCAATGAGACTAACAAAACCATTTGCAAAAGCTGAAGGTTGAGAGTGAAAAAAGCGCACCAGGAAACAGACTGAAGCGTAAGACTAATTATGACAACAATGAAACTGAAATGAAGGCTGGCGAGACGTCTAGCCAGCAGAAAGTGATCCACGTGGACCAAGGGAATTCTTGGTCTCGATTTTTCCTTATTTCTTGGAATCCAACAGACATAATGAAAGTTTGGCAGCTGCCGTAAGAAAATGCTCAGGAGCAACATGGATACCTACTTATAGCTGAAGCTCTTCGTGAAGGTGACGAACAACAACGTGTGGAGTTCTGTAATTTCGTTCATGACAAGATGGAGGATGACAGTTTTCCTCCACGCTCAGTGTTTAGTGACGAGGCAACATACCATTTAAACGGAAAGGTGAACCGTCATAATTTGAGAATATGGCGTATGGAACAACCACATGAAGTTGTACAAAATAAGAGGGACTCTCTAAAATTAAATGTGTTTTTTGTTCAGTTTCGTTTTTCTTTGCCGAGAGCACTTTTACAGGAAGCAGATATCTCGATACGCTTGAAAACTTTCTTTTCCTGCAGTTGGAGACTGATTCGAACGACTTCATTTACCAACAGGAAGGAGGATCGCCACACTGGCATCTAGAAGCGCGGGAACTTTTAAATGAAAGGATTCCTGAACGATGGATCGCTCGTGCTGGACCAAATGATTCAGCCTTACATTACTGGCCTCCAAGGTCACAGGACGTGACTGTATGTGATTATTTCTTGTGGAGGTTCATGAAAGACACTGTTTATGTGCATCCGTTACCAGCAACAATGAATGAACTGTGACATCGCATACCAGTAGCTGTGGAAGTTGTAACTCGCTGCAGTGTGGGAACAATTTGAATACCGCATTGACGTATGCCGTCCATCTCAAGGGGGGCGTATTGAACACCTATGAAAAGGTATGAAAGTAAAAAAAAAGCTTTTCGAGTTCTCCGTTCATCAAAAAACAGTATTCATTATGTATGTTTATTAGTTTCAGAAATATAGACGTGCCAGTTCGGATGATTCTCTTTGATACACCTTGTACTTCTGACGTCTGCCAGCAACCTTGGATGTATGGCGGGGAGCACTTTTCTCCCACCAATTGTACATTGGAAAACGACTGTTCATAGTCCGCAGCTCGTGGTCGTGCGGTAGCGTTCTCGCTTCCCACGCCCGGGTTCCCGGGTTCGATTCCCGGCGGGGTCAGGGATTTTCTCTGCCTCGTGATGGCTGGGTGTTGTGTGATGTCCTTAGGTTAGTTAGGTTTAAGTAGTTCTCAGTTCTAGGGGACTGATGACCATTGATGTTAAGTCCCATAGTGCTCAGAGCCATTTGAACCATTTGACTGTTGATAAACCTCCGTATAAGCTCTAATTTTCTCGTCATGGACTTTTCGTCAGGCGTATGAGGAGGGACGTAGTGTGTTGTCAGAGACTTGTCAGAACGTATGTTCACGAAATTTCCACACTAAACCCCAGTGATGTACAATGGCTCTCTTGGAGCGTCCGCCTCTGGAGTTTGTTGAGCATCTTTGCAACGCTCTCGCCCTAATTAAATGTTCCGGCGGCGAAACGTTTCGCTATTCATTAGACCTTACCTATCTTTTTCTATTAACCCTACTTGGTAAGAGTTGCAGACTGATGCACAATTCTCAGGAATCTATCAAACAATTCGTATATAATTCAATACCTTCGCCCTTTTCACTCAGTACAGCAGCGTCCTCACCCTGACGTCAATACAGTGCCAAGCTAGCAAGAGCTCTACACCAGTTCCAGCCTCAGCTGCAGCAGTCAACTTCGTAGTATAGGACCAAAGCGATAATTAAAGTTTCTGATGGACTTGTTCATTTAAATGTGGAACATTGTTCTGCAAGATAAGTTTGTCAATCTGTGCGTCAAGTGATGCGTTAACAGTCAGTAACACTTGTAACTTCTCAAGGAATGCAATGGCAAAGATCTGTGTCAAAGTTAAGTAACTCTTCTGTTCATTTATGTAATAAAGTTAACAAACTTTTAGTGTGTTCTAGTCTGAAGAGTCTTCTCCCAGAGCAATCAAAGAACCCACAATTGTGCCCGGATGAAAATGGTTTCGCCTGGTCACAACAGGAACAGTCACTTGTTTATTCACAATACGTTATATTTATTTACTTAAAGAATCAAGTGCCAGTCACTGCACTAATTTTTAGGCCTTTCTGCGTTCCACTACTGTCTTCTGGTGTTGCAACTTCCCTGTAGACAACAGCATTATCTGCGAATAACTTCACGGAGCCTCCGACGTTATCTGTTGTTGTTGTGGTCTTCAGTCCTGAGACTGGTTTGATGCAGCTCTCCATGCTACTCTATTCTGTGCAAGCTTCTTCATCTCCCAGTACCTACCGCAACCTACATCCTTCTGAATCTGCTTAGTGTATTCATCTCTTGGTCTCCCTCTCCGATTTTTACCCTCCACGCTGCCCTCCAATACTAAATTGGTGATACCTTGATGCCTCAGAACATGTCCTACCAACCGATCCCTTCTCCTGGTCAAGTTGTGCCACAAACTTCTCTTCTTCCCAATCCTATTCAATACTTCCTCATTAGTTAGGTGATCTACCCATCTAATCTTCAGCATTCTTCTGTAGCACCACATTTCAAAAGCTTCTATTCTCTTCTTGTCCAAACTATTTATCGTCCCTGTTTCACTTCCATACATGGCTACACTCCATACAAATACTTTCAGAAACGACTTCTTGACACTTAAATCTACAATCGTTGTTAACAAATATCTCTTCTTCAGGAACGCTTTCCTTGCCATTGCCAGTCTACATTTTATATCCTCTCTACTTCGACCGTCATCAGTTATTTTGCTCTCCAAATAGCAAAACTCCTTTATTACTTTAAGTGTCTCATTTCCTAATCTAATTCCCTCAGCATCACCCGACGTAATTCGACTACATTCCATTATCCTCGTTTTGCTTTTGTTGATGTTCATCTTATATCCTCCTTTCAAGACACTATCCATTCCGTTCAACTGCTCTTCCAAGTCCTTTGCTGTCTCTAACAGAATAACAATGTCATCGGCGAACCTCAAAGTTTTTATTTCTTCTCCATGGATTTTAATACCTACTCCAAATTTTTCTTTTGTTTCCTTTACTGCTTGCTCAATATACAGATTGAATAACATCGGGGAGAGGCTACAACACTGTCTTACTCCCTTCCCGACCACTGCTTCCCTTTCATGTCCCTCGACTCTTATAACTGCCATCTGGTTTCTGTACAAATTGTAAATAGCCTTTCGCTCCCTGTATTTTACCCCTGCCACCTTAAGATTTTAAAAAAGAGAGTATTCCAGTCAACATTGTCAAAAGCTTTCTCTAAATCTACAAATGCTAGAAACGTAGGTTTGCCTTAATCTTTCTTCTAAGATAAGTCGTAGGGTCAGTATTGCTTCACGTGTTTACCGATATTTCTACGGAAACCAAACTGATCTTCCCCGAGGTCGGCTTCTACTAGTTTTTCCATTCGTCTGTAATGAATTCGCGTTAGTATTTTGCAGCCGTGACTTATTACACTGATAGCTCGGTAATTTTCACATCTGTCAACACCTGCTTTCTTTGGGATTGGAATTATTATACTCTTCTTGAAGTCTGAGGGTATTTCGCCTGTCTCATATAGCTGGCTCACCAGATGGTAGAATTTTGTCAGGACTGGCTCTCCCAAGGCGGACAGTAGTTCTAATGGAATGTTGTCTACTCCCGGGGCTTTGTTTCGACTCAGGTCTTTCAGTGCTCTGTCAAACTCTTCACGCAGTATCGTATCTCCCATTTCATCTTCATCTACATCCTCTTCCACTTCCAAAATATTGTCCTCAAGTACATCGCCCTTGTATAGACCCTCTATATATTCCTTCCATCTTTCTGCTTTCCCTTCTTTGCTTAGAACTGGGTTTCCATCTGAGCTCTTGATATTCATACAAGTGGTTCTCTTTTCTCCAAAGGTCTCTTTAATTTTCCTGTAGGCAGTCTCTATGTTATCCCTAGTGAGATAAGCCTCGACATCCTTACATTTGTCCTCTAGCCATCCCTGCATAGCCATTTTGCACTTCCTGTCGACCTCATTTTTGAGACGTTTGTATTCCTTTTTGCCTGCTTCATTTACTGCATTTTTATATTTTCTCCTTTCATCAATTAAATTCAGTATTTCTTCTGGTAACCAAGGATTTCTACTAGCCCTCGTCTTTTTACCTACTTGATCCTCTGCTGCCTTCACTACTTCATCCCTCAGAGCTACCCATTCATCTTCTACTGTATTTCTTTCCCCCATTCCTGTCAGTTGTTCCCTTATGTTCTCCCTGAAACTCTGTACAACCTCTGGTTCTTTCAGTTTATCCAGGTCCCATCTCGTTAAATTCCCACCTTTTTGCAGTTTCTTCAGTTTTAATCTACAGTTCATAACCAATAGGTTGTGGTCAGTGTCCACATCTGCTCCTGGAAATGTCTTACAATTTAAAACCTGGTTCCTAAATCTCTGTCTTACCATTATATAATCTGTCTGATACCTTCTAGTATCTCCAGGATTCTTCCATGTATACAACCTTCTTTTATGATTCTTGAACCAAGTGTTAGCTATGATTAAGTTATGCTCTGTGCAAAATTCTACCAGGCGGCTTCCTCTTCCGTTTCTTATCCCCAATCCATATTCACCTACTACATTTCCTTCTCTCCCTTTTGCTACTGACGAATTCCAGTCATCCATGACTATTAAATTTTCATCTCCCTTCACTATCTGAATAATTCCTTTTATTTCATCATACATTTCTTCAATTTCTTCGTCATCTGCAGAGCTAGTAGGCATATAAACATGTACTACTGTGGTAGGCGTATCTATCTTGGCCACAATAATGCGTTCACTATGCTGTTTGTAGTAGCTTACCCACATTCCTGTTTTCCTATTCATTATTAAACCTACTCCTGCATTACCCTTATTTGATTTTGTGTTTGTAACCCTATAGTCACCTGACCAGAAGTCTTGTTTCTCCTGCCACCGAACTTCACTAATACCCACTATATCTAACTTTAACCTATCCATTTCCCTTTTTAAATTTTCTAACCTACCTGCCCGATTAAGGGTTCTGACATTCCACGCTCCGATCCGTAGAACGCCAGTTTTCTTTCTCCTGATAACGACATGCTCTTGAGTAGTCCCCGCCCGGAGATCCGAATGGGGGACTATTTTACCTCCGGAATGTTTTACCCAAGATGACGCCATTATCGTTTAACCATACAGTAAAGCTGCATGCCCTCGGGAAAAATTACGGCCGTAGTTTCCCCTTGCTCTCAGCCGTTCGCAGTACCAGCACAGCAAGGCCGTTTTGGTTAGTGTTACAAGGCCAGATCAGTCAATCATCCAGACTGTTGCCCCTGCAACTACTGAAAAGGCTGCTGCCCCTCTTCAGGAACCACACGTTTGTCTGGCCTCTCAACAGATACCCCTCCGTTGTGGTTGCACCTACGGTACGGCTATCTGTATCGCTGAGGCACGCAAGCCTCCCCACCAACGGCAAGGTCCATGGTTCTATAGACCATTAATATAAATTGTAAACAGAAACGACGCTTTAGCTCCCCAGGAAATAATACATGTGAAAGTGTGGACGAATCTGTATTCACGTGAATATCAAATGGACGATGATGTTGAAGCATACATACGTCTGTAGCCGCACCAAGCGAAGTGTGAGCCTGGAAGAACGGCGATGCATTACAGAACCACGCGTCGACGCGCTTCCAGTACCCTCCGTTGAGCTCAACAATTAGAATTATCTAACGATACATAAAAGGACGCAGTCCAAGAATATCAATTCGATGCCACTTTATTATATACAGAGCGATCCATCTGCTCTGTTCAATGTCGTTATATCCAAATTGTAGCTTTCAGTATAGTTTTGTCAAAGACCGCTCAGAAATAATGTAGAGAGGTCTGCAGTATTTTCAGATTATTAAAGAGTAGGAACCTCCGCAGGGGCGATTTTGTTTTTAACAAAAATATGCCATGATATGTAATAAAGAAGTGAGAGATGTGTAGTACGCTGTTAAATTCCATTAGTAACAAGGGTGGCGTCAATTAGTAATATTTTCATTTTTTTCATTAAATTTAAGCTACCGTGATATTTGGTAATGTGAAAATGTCCCCAGCGTGTTGCCATAAGTAGAAACAAGTCATGTACAGTCTTTTAATTGACTTGTTCCACACCCCTGCTTCGATATAAATCATGTAAATGACGTATGGATCACGGCATTAACCAATTAAAGTCGAACGCTATTGCACTGTCGGTTTCGCGCGTCCACAGCAGTAAGACAAAAAAACTCTCAGAGAGTAGGCCCACCACTTAAACAGCTTATGGCGTACATACTTGTCAGCAGTAGCTTCGCGTCTCGCTTAATTGGAGCGCAGTTTACTTTTTTGCAGCTTCAGAGACCAGTCTGTTCGGCAGTTGGGCAACGCTCTGGACTCGTATTTCAAAAGAATTAGGCTCGCAATCAGTACAGCCGTTTTGCCAAATGTCCTCATGTTTTCTACAGTAGCTGAGCCTGCAACTGCCCGCTTTTTGTGTTGCGGCGTGGTCAGTTTATTTCCAGCAAATTCCGAATTGGAGAATGTGGTCCTCTCTGAGGATATCTCTATCCACTGCGGAGATACAGCGAAAAGGCCTTGTTATGCTGGAATTAAACATCTCTTATTGTGCAACAAAGCGTTTAAGTTAGTTGTATCCCAGTGATGTGGAATGCGACTGTTCAAAGGTTATAAACATAATTCGTTTTCAACACGTGCAATTGGATGTAAGTCAGTAAGGAAGAGCTTACAAATTACTCTGGATCTGACAACTGCGCACCTCACGAATGATGCAAAGTGAATTCATAACAGCGGAAGTAACAACAAACAGCCATTTCGAAGAATGAAATGTATGCAAACCTTTCCTGCAAGAAATTAAATGTATTTAGTCCATAAATTTTACTATTTTCTCATTGTTATTGCATAAACTGTCAGAGAATTTGTAAGTAGGCTGTTTAGGTTTTTATATTGGTAACGCCAAGTAGCGCTCTGTATGAAAATCACTGGCTGTGCTGTGTGCAGTCTGTGGCTGGGTGGCATTGTTGTAATATTCGCTATTGTAGTGTTGCGGTGTTGGCTGTTAACAGCGCGTAGCGTTGCGCAGTTGGAGGTGAGCCGCCAGCAGTTGTGGATGTGGGGAAGTGAGATGGCGGATTTTTGAGAGCGGATGATCTGGACGTGTGTCCATCAGAAACAGTACATTTGTAAGAATGGATGTCATGAACTGCTATATATGTTATGACTTTTGAACACTGTTAAGGTAAATGCATTGATTGTTCTGTATCAAAATCTTTCATTTGCTAACTATGCCTATCAGTAGTTAGTGCCTTCAGTAGTTTGAATCTTTTATTTAGCTGGCAGTAGTGGTGCTCGCTATATTGCAGTACGAGTAACGAAGTTTTTTGTGAGGTAAGTGATTTGTGAAAGGTATAGGTTAATGTTAGTCAGGGCAATTCTTTTGTAGGGATTATTGAAAGTCAGATTGCGTTGCGCTAAAAATATTGTGTGTCAGTTTAGTGTTGATCAGAATAGGTAAAGAGCGAAATATGTCTGAGTACGTTCAGTTTTGCTCAGCTGTTTGAAAATCAAATAGTGTAAGGGGTTTATCAGCACAGTAATTCAATAATTTTTCTAAGGGGACGTTTCAAATTTCTTGAGCTTCAAGGCATGTAAACGTTTGTCATTGAACATTTTCCATTCTGTGCACAGACAGAGTAACAGGATGGGTGCGCTACAAACCTGTCTCACTGGCTTCTGAACTGTTGCTTCCATTTAGTGTCCTTAGATTCTGATAAATGCAGTCTGGTTTTGGTGCAAGTTGAGGATAACCCTTCACTCCCTGTATTTTATCTACGATAAATTACACAGAATCTATACCACTCAGCATTGTCAAACGTTTTCCGTAAATCTAAAAATTCCAAATATCAAGTTACTTTCTTCTTAAACCCTCAGGCTGAAATAAGTGGTAGAGCCAGTATTGTCTCACGTTTTCGTACAGTTCTCTGGTACCCAAACTGATTTTCCCGCACAGGTCGACAATTTTTTTATCTGGAGGGTAAGAAAAGAAAAAATCTTACTGATTTACTTTTTGTGACAGAACTAGTTTCTTTACTAGGGCTTTACGGTACAATTCTTTTGCTTCATTTCATATTATACGCACGCGATATAGACCTTGCCAAACTGACACTGCCTGCAGTGGGTTGGTGTTCAGAATAAGCGAGGGTCCGATGCTCACCCAGGTACCCACATTTTGCTTTTCTTTAGTTTCCGTAATGGCCACGGTAGTAGGTTAGCAGTATCAGTCAGAGGGCAGGTAAAAATCGGGCGACGCATCGCTTCAGATGATGCTTCCCCAGATGTTTACTTGCACTCTTATGGAACTGCTATCCTCCACAAGGGCCGGTGATACTCGCATCCTTCATCGTACTGGATTTGTGCATAGCCTTTAATGACCCTCTTGTAGACGGGGCGCAACGCTCTACGCGTCGCTCCCTCACCTTTCTTGATGTCGACTAATTGTTCCAATTTTGAAGCTAGATGTTGCCTTGTATTTTGTACCTTTTTTTAACTTTTGATTTAAATGACCACGTCGTCCAGATATAGACCATTTGTCTGAGAACTCCCCGTCAGTGTTATAGTTGTATTGTGTTCAAATAAATCTGGTACGTACTGATAGCGTGTACCCAGAGAATGTATGAGTCAATACAAGGTGGAGGATCTCGAGGGATTCGTGTGTCCTATCCAAGCATCTGAAAGCGATCTGTCTTCGATTTCGGTTGTTGTTGTTGTTGTGGTCTTCAGTCGAGAGACTGGTGTGATGCAGCTCTCCATGCTACTCTATCCTGTGCAAGGTTCTTCATTTCACAGTACCTACTGCAACCTACACATCGGTAGCGTGTAGAATTAACAGCAACAAATACGGCCTGTGAACTCGCTTCTGACCTGCTGTAGGAGAGTGCTGTTTCGTTTGCCGCGGCAGTGGGAGGGGAAGGGTGGCGGACCCATCATCCCGGCCAGCTTGTATCCCCATCTCAATTTGATAGCATACCGAGTGAACCTGGACGGTTCTGGAGGGACTGGAACGAGAAAAAAGTCCCGGCTCCTACACGGGATTGAAGCTGTAACCTCCAGGGCCGGAGTCAAACGTTCCTTCCGCTACTAATACTGCTGAAAAAAAAGAAAAAGAAGAGAAATAGGTTGTATTGAATTAATATTGAGAGACTGACGTTTCAGTATCTTTCGCCAACACGAAGAAAAGATCTACAACTGTTGCGTTAACGTCTAACAATTATTTATCCCAGACGTTTGTCCTTATCTTAATGACTGATAGGAAATGATTAGCGGTATTAACAGTTACCATCACCAGCAAATCCCGACCCCAGATTCCTTAGGGAATCTAACTCACACGTACAAGACAAATACAGCGTCTGGTTACAACTGAGTTAATGTTGTAAGCATTTGACGTTAAGCATGTACAACCCTGATATAAAGTTAAAATAATTTTTAATAAATTCTTTCAGTAGTCTAGATCACATATGAATACCATTAAATGATGACTGTTTTCAGCAAATTATGCAGGCATCTTGAAATCTCCAATAACAGAAAATCGCAGTAAGGTAAAGTGCCTTAAGGGATTACACAAGCAAAACGTTAATTACATAGCGATTACAAAAATATGCGTAGCGTCTGCTCGTATAATTAGGCTGTGACACAACGTCTGCATCACTGTGGAACTATACCACACGTGCCACAGTACTTCTTTTATATTAAATTGCACTCGTTGTAAGAAAAGTTTGTTTCTTACGCATCTCTCCCGAACTACATGTCTTACAATGATACAACTTTGCAGATACGGCTTATCATGAGCATTCTTCTTAATCCGAAGCAAGATGGCCGACAACTGTTGCAGCTGACCATTGATATTCTAGACACTGGCACTGGGACGGTGTTAATGCCCGGGCTGATCCCATACAACTTCTGTCAGGGACAGATCATCGGAATGCAGTGACCACGGGAGAACCTCAACATCACGCAGACAGTTCATGAAGACATGGGACATATCTGGACGGGCATTGTCCTGTTGAAAAATGGCACCACTGTACTGTTGGACGAGAGGTAACAGATGAGGACGCAGGGTGCCCGTGACGTAACGTCGTGTCGTCAGAGTTCCCTCACGCACTACCAGCCTTGACCTGACACAATACCCATGGCTCTCCACAGTTTGACGCCGGGAGTAACAGCGCTCTGCCTCTCCAAAACAGTGGGAAAACGGGACCTCCTTCCAGGCCTCGCCGCCGCACTAGCCGACGGTTGTCATCCAGGGTTCGGGAGACCCGGGATTCATTGCAGAACACAGTGCGATGTCCTTCATGTGCAGTCCATGTCGTCCCGGAACCACACCAGATCCAGCCGTTTGTGCTGTCGTGTTAATCGTAGCCTACACATCGTACAGTAATTCGCTAGTCCTGCTGCTGCTAGTCTTCGACCAAAATGCGGGATGGCAAAGAACGTAGCAGGAAAGCCGTTACTTGTACTCGGGTTGCGGGAGCAAATGTGAAGGGGCCACGATGCGCTTGGTGCTATGTACGGCGATCGTCGCATTTGGTCTAACGGAACCGTGACGACGTGTATGGCTGCTCTCTCGTTTCCACGCAGTCCTACATCGGACCCACAAATCTGAATATAGCCCGTTTCGACCAGCGGCCCAAATGGACACCCAAAATGAGGTTCTGTTCAACATCCGTCAGATGCTGATAACGCTGTCTCATACGATACGTGACATCTTCGTGCCCTTCACAGTGATCACTTAAAATCTGATGCTGTTTCCACCTCTTATATGCCGTACCAGACATGGTGACTACACTAAACACGAACAACGTTAAACCTCTATCCGCGGGCGATTTTCCGATGTTCCGCAGCAACAGAAAAAGATTTGCCGGGAAGATAGCAGTTTATGCTGTTCCACAGCAACAGAAAAGTATTCGACAAGAATACTGCGACTTCTGACGTGCAAACAGAGCAGATATTACTTCCGACGCGATAACTGCTGGTCGCGCGATCTCGTTCGCAAACAGCAGTGCTCAGAGCACAAACACGTCCGTGTCGCGCGCGAGCAGAGGGTTAGTGCACGCTGGTGTCCGCCCTACCTGTCACAGAGAATTGGTTGGTTGGTGTTTGGGGAAGGAGACCAGACAGCGTGGTCATCGGTCTCATCGGATTAGGGAAGGATGGGAAAGGAAGTCGGCCGTGCCCTTTCAGAGGAACCATCCTGGCATTTGCCTGGAGTGATTTAGGGAAATCACGGAAAACCTAAATCAGGATGGCCGGATGCGGGATTGAACCGTCGTCCTCCCGAATGCGACTCCAGTGTCTAACCACTGCGCCACCTCGCTCGGTCACAGAGAATTAATTAGAACTGTATACTAATATATGAAGACTAGTCGTACTTTTACTTTGTTACCAAAAATGCAGAAAAGACTGCTTGTGTAGCAGTCTTACGTTATTCGACACTTTCTTTGAGTTGTCAAGGCTGTACGCCTGGTTGGTTGGAAGGAGTTGAAGTTTGTGATGTCTGAAGGTAGGTGTAATCCCGAAACGCGTAACATGTTCGTAACATGTTCTAATAAAAGAGTCAACTGAACATATCAAGACTTTATTGCGATTGTACAGCATTGGTTACCAATTATTGACACAAAAGTGATCGCAGGCCTCAGACGGGATTTTATTTCCTGTATATCGAAAAGTTCTTGACCAATTTAGATCAGATTTTACACCGCAGTGAACGTTCAGGTGGATATAAGCCATACAATGGGAAAGGTAGTTACCAAAAATCCCGAAAATTTCTTGACCGATTTATTTAAAAGTTTTACATGATACTCTGAAACACTTTCAGATAAACGTAAGCTGCGTAGTTCTTTTAATATATATAGCACAGGGAAGTGTATACACTGAAGCGCCAAAGAAACCGGTATAGACATGCGTATTCAGATAAAGAGATACGTAAACAGGCAGAATACGGCACTGCCGTGGGCAACGCCTATATACTGGGTGACACACAATAACAGGAATGTTTGAAATGAGTTGTGACAGCTGTGGGCAGGTGGAAGCATGCGGGTTCCTGACAGCGAGTAACCAGGCCGCCATTTCAGCTAATATGGATCAGTGGAACGGACAACAGCTTGCGTTTGCCTTAAAAATGTTTTATAAAAACAATGATAGTTTGCTAGCGGCGCAGAGGGAGTTTCGACATTATAATTTAGTACGTCATGATGCCGTTCCGTCGAAACACGCGATGTCTTTTGGATGCTTCACTTTTTATGTCAGGCACTGTGTGTGATGCAGCATTCAGTATCCATTTAGTATCTCGTGCGCAAAGGTGAGGGACATCGTAAAATACGAACCAGTGAGCAAAGAATCGAATACTGAATGTTGCTAACGGCCGTGTCACGAAGCAGGCGGACACACTGTGTTCTCATGCAGGCACACACCTTCAGTGCCGGCTCTTTTGCAAGTTGACTTCACTGTACGCACCTGGCAAGACGATTATGCCTCACCCAGTACAGGAGGAAGAATCTTTATTGCAGAGATTACCCATTCGAACTTCACCTGAAAGATGCCAGGAGATGTAAACAGGACAGGAAAGTCATGAACGGTTCAGAAATTGTTGGTGACACTACATTTTTCTAAAGCCCACAAGGGAAAGAAAGTCTATTCTGTGTTTCTTCACTGTCACATAACCCTAACATGATGTAGTACTAAGAACATATCACTTATCGACGAAACGAACCTCACGGAACTAGCAATGCTGCAGAATAGGATGTCGCGGAGAAATGGCTAGGTCAAAGGCTTATGCCTCTTCTTCTATAGCTCAATAGGTTGTTACGGTTCCCTTAGACAACATGAAATTAAGTGATACGAAATGTTGTGTGGCGAGGGCCCCCCGTCGGGTAGACCAGTCGCAAGTTTTTTTGGTTGACGCCACTTCGGCGACTTGTGTGTCGATGCGGATGAGATGATAATGAAAACAACGCAACACCCAGCCTCTGAGAGGAGAAAATCTCCGACCCAGCCTGGAATCGAACCCTGGCTCCTTGCATGGCATTCTGACGCGCTGACCACTCAGCTATCGAGGTGGACATAGTCCACATAAAATGAATAGACACCGTTGTTCCAAGCGATAACTTTCAGAACGAAATTCAGTTCTTTCTACGTAATTAACTTGGCTGAAAAACCGCTTTTAAGGGGTGTGCTAAAAATGCCTCCGAAAAACTGTTCCTACCTGCACAAAACACGTTACTGGAATCGTAAATAAACATCGAGTGCGTAATGTCAACGTTCTGCCGCAGCGCTGAGTCCGTCACTACGCAACTGAATTAAAAGTCGAAATTCCGAAGAATCCAGATTTCTAGAGTGCTAAAACCGATCACCCAATCACGATTAGACATTGCCTGTCTAACGTCTTCTAGGGCCAACAAAAATTTGATTTATTGTATTTCCTATTTTTATTTTTGACTCAGTTCAAAAATTTGAAGTACTCTTGTAATTTGCTCATTAAGAGGTACGGTGTTACGTTTTTCACGATAAATCAAGTACACTACTGGCCATTAAAATTGCTACACCAAGAAGAAATGCAGATGATAAACTGCTATTCATTGGGCAAATATATTATACTAGAACTGACATGTGATTACATTTTCACGCAATTTGGGTGCATAGATCCTGAGAAATCAGTACCCAGAACAACCACCTCTGGCCGTAATAACGGCCTTGATACGATGGGCATTGACCAGACGTTTTCAATTGGTGAGAGATCTGGAGAATGTGCTGGCCAGAGCAGCAGTCGAACATTTTCTGTATCCAGAAAGGCCCGTCCAGGACCTCCGACATGCGGTCGTGCATTATCCTGCTGAAATGTAGGGTTTCCCAGATATCGAATGAAGGGTAGCGCCTCGGGTCGTAACACATCTGAAATGTCACGTCCACTGTTCAAAGTGCCGTCAATGCGAACAAGAGGTGCCCGAGGCGTGTAACCAATGGCATCCCATACCACAACGCCGGGTGATACGCCAGTATGGCGATGACGAATACACGCTTCCAATGTGCGTTCACCGCGATGTCGACAAACACGGATGCGACCATCATGATGCTGTAAACAGAACCTGGATTTATCCGAAAAAATGACGTTTTGCCAGTCGTGCACTCAAATTCGTCGTTGAGTACACCATCGCAGGCGCTCCTATCTGTGATGCAGCGTCAAGGGTAACCGCAGCCATGGTCTCCGAGCTGATAGGCCATGCTGCTGCAAACGTCGTCGAACTGTTCGTGCAGATGGTTGTTGTCTTGCAAACGTTCCCATCTGTTGACTCAGGGATCGAGACGTGGCTGCACGATCCGTTATAGCCGTGCGGATAAGATGCCTGTCATCTCGACAGCTAGTGATACAAGGACGGTGGGATCCAGCACGGCGTTCCATATTACCTTCCTGAACCCACCGATTTCATATTCTGCTAACAGTGATTGGATCTCGACCAACGCGAGCAGCAATGTCGCGATACGATAAACCGCAATCGCGATAGGCTACAGTCCGACCTTTATCAAAGTCGGAAACGTGATGGTACGCGTTTCTACTCCTTACACGAGGCATCACAACAACGTTTCACCAGGCAAG
This sequence comes from Schistocerca serialis cubense, assembly GCF_023864345.2. Classification (NCBI taxonomy): domain Eukaryota; kingdom Metazoa; phylum Arthropoda; class Insecta; order Orthoptera; family Acrididae; genus Schistocerca; species Schistocerca serialis. The sequence continues at coordinate 433,065,869 of NC_064646.1, forward strand.
GCCGGTCAACTGCTGTTTGTGTATGAGAAATCGGTTGGAAACTTTCCTCATTTCAGCATGTTGTAGGTGTCGCCACCGGCGCCAACCTTGTGTGAATGCTCTGAAAAGCTAATCATTTGCATATCACAGCATCTTGTTTCTGTCGGTTAAATATCGCGTCTGCAGCACGTCATCTTTGTGGTGTAGCAATTTTAATGGCCAGTAGTGTATTGAAGCTAGAAATCGACTATAGGACTTGAGGCAACGTAATTCACAGAGCGTTAATTACCAGACTAGATTCATCCATTATTTGAGAATCAGAGCACGTAGCGACTTTAACATATCGAGGTGGTTATAAAAGTTCAGATGCTCACAGAGGTTAAATTATTCTATTGCAGCGAAACTTGGTAGATCTGCCAAAGCCTTAATGCGGAACCTGTTTACGCTGGAAAAAAAGTAGTTGCAACTGTACGACGGTATGGTATCCACACTATCATTTGACAAGCCATCACTTGTGTGGCTATCGAGAAGACGGACCGTGCGTTGTTAGTGAAACTGTTTTACGTGAACGGCAGCAATTACAGGGCTGCATTGAGAAAGACTCACAAACTCAAAGATCTGAGGATCAAACCGATGTTGTTAAATGGTTGAAAAAAGTTGACGATGAAATTCGGAAACGTGAATGTGCTTGATGTGGCACCCGTAAGAAGAATCGTGTCCCTGTTCAGTTTCTGGCACGGATCGAAGTTGGGGACATGTGGCCAGGCAATATTCGATTTTACACTACAAGGTGGAGTGAATACACAGACTTGGAACATTTTGGGATCGTATGTTGTGTCGGGGTACGCGTGTTGCGCACAGAAAGCCATTGCACTCGCCGCATGTGAGTGTGTGGTGCGGATTCATGAGCGCCTTTATCCTCGGTCCGTTGTTCTTTAAAGAGAATACACGTGAGGAGCCTGTCAGATGTGTTGTGAAGTCTGCACGCTATCAGGACCTCCTAGTACAGCATGTGATTCCTGCTTTGGAAGAGCGCAGCTATGAGGAAACCACTGTTTTCATGGAAGTTGGGGCAACAACTCATGTCGTTCGCCCAATGAAAGAACAGCTTAATGCACCCTCCCTGCCCGAGGTTTTCCAGATGCGTGGACTGCAAGATCACCTGCTATGAAGCCATCTAACTTTTGGATTTGGGGAGATCTAAAAGAACGCATTCGGTCTCAAGCCTGATCTGAAGACCAGTATACAGGAACACGTTGTTTAGATTACACCGGAATTGCTGCGAGTGACTGTTGATCACGTCGTTTTGCGGATGTTGCTCATATTGTACAAATTGTGTAAATGTCGGTTAACATTACACCTTTCGCAATTGTTTGACCGTTTCTAGCCACGTCCTGTGCCCAATTCATTACATATGTAAACATTTCTGTTCGTTTTCTTGCATTCACAGCGCCAGACTTGCACCTGCTGGGCAAAATTGGAACTATTTTTTTTCCAGCGTAAATCTGTTCACGTTAACTTATAAAAATATCTACAAAGTTTCGCTGGCATCCGATAATTACAGCCCACCTTTGATCTCTGTGAGTTGCTGCACTTTAATTGTAACCTTCGGGTTCTTTGCACATAATTTCAAACCTTTTTGAAACTTTTTCTCACTGACGCCCCCCCACAAAATAATGAAACGAAACAGTTCTTAGCTTACTAGATTATCGCTGTACATGCACCGTGACGTCTTAATTTGTTACTTCTTTATCACTAATTTTATTCGGGCTTATTTTGCAGACAGTTTCCACATATGCCACTTAATATAATTGCAAAATTAACTTGTTGTATGATAGTTCACGAGATACGACATCGTGAACATTGAGATGGCTGAAAAACCAGCTTTCTGTGAAAACGGATCGGGAATTGCGCAGATTTCAGTTATCCAGTGGATTATCCGAAACTATACGGTGCAGTCACATGAAAAGGAGACAGATGGGAAAAAAGTATGTGTACTGTTTCTTATATGATAAGTAATCGCCATATCTTGTAATACATTTATCTCATTGTGATACAAGACAGTCTATGCCTTGCGTCTGCCTACAGAACCACCCGTGCTCTTCATCCGAAACAAATGGACGGTCATGAATATCTTTCTTCAGAGCTCCAAAAATTTGGAAATCGCTTGAGGAGAGGTCCATACTTTATGGAAAATATGTAAGGGTTTCCTCATTGTACTCGATAGAGCCTGCCAACATGCGGGCGGGCCTGGGTGTGATCATGGCTCCATAGGAAACCGCAAGGCATTGACCGTCTTATGTCACTATGGGATAAATGTATTAATAGTATGGCTATAGCTTTTGAAATAACAGTTTATTTATTTCTATCTGTATCGTTTTCATTTGACTGACCTTTATACGCAGTTCCTGATTTTAATACTTGACTTCTTGTGATAAACCTTTAATGTAAGATTATACCTCTTGATGAGTCGATTATGATAACATTTTAGCACTTTAAATTCGATCAATAATCGTATGAAATACTGAAAATGAGTCTGTTGTTGGCTCTGGAAGCTGTTAGACAACTTGCAACTTGCACACAGGTCCAGGTTTATCGGTTTGGTGATATCAATCAGCTGGTCAGGAATGGGAGAGGGGTGGGTGGTACCGTTGTTGAAGAACCCGTGCCATCATTCATCTAAATGAGTTCAGGAAAACCATGTGTAAGGTGGATCAGGATACCTCGACTCAGATTTGACACCGGCTTTGCTCCAGTAATAGTCCATTATGAAGACCAATAATCCACCTAGTCTGTTGCCAGAGTTGGAGACGAGTCAAGCTGATCTCACAACTGGGTACGTTTAAGAACGCAAGCGCAGCTTCACACGCCTTGTATCATCAGCAAGCTTTACACGTCTCGTCCACGCAAGCCTCGGAACCATACGAGTAAGTGCTTCCGAAACGTGCTCGCGGTCCTACGCCCAACAGAGAGGTTCGGTGCATCGCAATGACCCATTTTATAGCCTACGCGGGTGGTCACTTCCATAAAAACTGACCTTCGCTGCGGGGGACCTTGGCATTTTATTAGGTGTAAGTCATGGTGCTATAGGCGAATCGGCAAAAAACATTCGCAACGGCGGAAACTTAGTGCGGAGTGGTTTCCACATTACCTTCAGTAAAGGTCGTGTCGACGCCCGTATTTACGCGCTCACTGAGGACGGAAAATACCTAAATATGAAAGTCGACGGGAATGTGTAGAATTAGACAGAGAATGTCTTCAGTACTGCACGACGAAACGTGAGTCGGTGGATAATAAGACTCGGTTAGGTTAATGACTGACGTAGCGAAATGGTACCAGTATTATTTTCCAGCCTCGTTTTTTCATTGCCTTTTCTGTATTCATTTGTTATGTCCTGCTACAGGCTACACACATTGGCTTTACTGTAATCTTTTCGATGGTAGGCCCGGTTACTACTGACTCACTGCATCTCCTCAGCTTCATCAGATTCCGAATACATGTTTAGTGTAAATCGTCTTTTAATGCGCAGTGAATGTCAGCAACACGTGTAGAAAGCACAGGAGTGTTACAGGTGTTACAGGATATGGCTGGCCAGGAAAGGACGATGTAAAATGAAATTTGCAACAAATACGGAAACTTTATCCAGCTTTGTAAAGAAAACAGCAGGATATGTAGAACTTGTGGTCCGAAATTTCTAAAATTAATCGGTAATGTTAATGATCCAAGTAGAGACGTCAGAGCTCTTCGAGCATGGGCCTGAAAATAATTCCAGATTTACAGTTAACTGTGACATGGAAAAGATATAATGTTTCTGTTTTGAAGAACGGTCCGTCTATAACAACAGTATCTGTTAGACGTCATTCCTGTATGTTCCGCAATTTCGTTTTGTCGGAGGCTGCAATAGAACATAGAAGAAATGTGATTCTATGAAGATGGAGTGTCGGTTCACACGGCTATAGAGCTTTGTTGCAATTTGATAGAGAGAGAGAGGGGGGAGGGAGAAAGAGAGGAAGGGAATAATCTGCACCTTATCCCACTATTTTCAAACTGCCTAGCAGATTAAAACGGCGTCTGGGCAAAGCGTTCCTAACAGCCCGAGTCAGTACACCGGGTATTCCCCTCTGCGGCAACGGAAGCATCTATTTTTGCATGCAAATGATATAGAGGTACCAAATGGCATTTTGACATAGACTTCGTATCCTGATATAGACTGACGCAGCCATCTTGCACGTTTTGTTGCAAGTCGGCAGTTGTTTTTGCTGGCGTTGGGTCCCGTATGTCTTCAGCTGGTGAGAAATCTGGTGATCTTGCTGGCCAGGGCAGTTGTACACCACGAAGAGCACGTCTCGTCGGAGCAGCTGTATACGGACCTGCATTGTCCTGCTGAAAAACCGCGTCACCTACCTGTCGGTGAAAGGAGAATTATTTAGGTATTCAACACGAATTATTAACATTGCTGTGAACAGCTGTACATTAAAAAAGGTGAACAAAAAGTTGTGTTTCATGTCGATGCAAAACTCACTATTATTAATTTTAAAATTAACTTATTGTAACCATAAGAAAACTATTTTTTTTACACATTCTCATTTTTTAAACTTATGTGTTTATTTCTGGAGAGCGGCGTTCTGTCCCTCCATACCGCATCCACACGACGCCGTATGATGGAGGATGACACGGCGACCGGTCGGCGTTTGGTGCTCTGTGGCTCATCGCTTACTTGGCTTTTTAATTTACCAATAAACGGCTCCTGGTGGTCGCGTTACCTATAACGTCACGAGCCAATAATCTGTCTTGTTACAAGCTACGGATTTTAAAACATCTTGTACGGCTCCCCCAATACAGCATTAACAAAAAAAAGTTGTTTGAAAATTATTGTTCCTGGCTTAAAGAGCCCAAGAATCAGTGAATGGCAACAGGGAGTAAGAATTACTATGGTTCTTGATCTGGACGAAATGAGTTATGAAACAAATCGGTTTTTCCGTGAAGACGAACTCACTTCAAACTTCCATAATTCCATAACCATTCTTTTACAAGTCTTACTGATCATGTGAACTGCACTGCCACGTCTATCAACGAGTTCCACTGGAAATTTGACTTGTTGGAGTGTGAGTTTTTCGAGAGGCGATTGCAGACTTCATTTGTGTGTTCTGTCACCTGAAAATTATGCCGAGTAAGCCCGTACGATATAATTAAGTCGGTATCTCATACAGTTATAAAATGGGCTACACAACAGGCTTAAAAGAAAGAATTTTTTTCATTTTACATTTTTGTCGTGCGAGCCGCTAAATATGTTGCGCGTAAAGGCGGCCATGTTTTGGTTAATCGGCAGAAACTGCTCTGCGTTCAAAATAGGCAGAATCTCTAAGGTACAGAATCCCAAGCTGCGACGTAGTGAAGAATAAAAACAGTGATCCAGGAATTGTAGGATTTGTTTGGTTTATTCCACTGTATTATCTCAAAAAGTTTTATCCTCAGACGATCGGCTTTGCAAGGTACGCAGGACAATCTGGACGTTGTCTTCCTCCTATCAGTAATCTCATACACCACATTCTGGCAGCTACGCCAACGGAGAACGCTGATCACTTACTGCAGTCTTACGTTTTATCTCCTTTTCACTAATTACGAGGGGCGTTCAGAAAGTAAGCTCCGATCGGTCGCGAAATGGAAACGACTATGAAAATCCGATAAAACTTTGCACAGATGTGTTGGGCAGTGTCTCTAGTATAACCCCAGTTAGCATCACGTCGCTCTTCTCATTTCTGAGCTCGCAGTGAGTGCGTAAAGATGTCTAGAAAATAGTGTCTGCCGCCAAGTACGAGGGCCTGGTGAGAAATTTCGCCTGAAGCTATGCAGCTAACACTACATAACTGTCGTGCTGTTTCTTCTTCAAGACAATTCTCAGCCGCATTCTGCAGGGGCAATGAAGATGCTCCTGCATCGTTCTCAAATGGAAATGTGAGATTACCCACAATACAGTCCGCAATTGTCTCCCCCTGAGTTTCATCTCTGGTCACATGAACCGCTGTCTTTGAAGACAACATTTTGACACAGACAACGAGGTGTAGGCCAGCGTGGAGAATTGGCGGAAAGCACTGGCGGCTGCCTTCTATGATGAGGCTATTGAAAAGTTGGTACAACGCTATGACAAAAGTCTAAGTCAGAACGGCGACTACGTAGAGAAGTAGCTGAAAGGTGTAGCTAATTGTTACAAGTAAAACATTTCTGATGTTCACTGTGGTTTCAATTTGGCAATCAATCGGAGCTTACTTTCTGAACAGGCCTCGTATTTTATCACTCTTGTGTAACTTTGGGGATGTTCTAAAATTCTACAGTAGTGTTTCAGAATCACATACTGTCACACAACGATTTCTTCTTAATAATTTTATTTCGTTTGCTTTTTTACTATGTTTTCTTCTATTACGTTAAAAACTAATAGCGCCTTTTACTTCCAGAATATTATTCATCGAAATGCACGTTTTCACTTGTTATATATTGTATAATTGTATGTTGGTCACATACGCGCACATTAGCAACACCTAAAATTGTTTTACTATATGTCTTCAACAGGTATTTTTGTCGCGTTTTTAAGCTCATGTTTAACCTATATACAGCTTGATTCAACAGTTAGTGTACACTTGTCTTGGATGTTTTACTATACGTTTTCAACAGGTATTTTTGTCGCATTTTAAGCGCATGTTTAACCTATATACAGCTTGATTCAACAGTTGGTGTACACTCGTCTTGGATGGATCAAAATGAGAGTAAAATGTTAAATAAATGTTTTTTCTGAAAGTGATTTATTGCATGATCCGCAACTTCACTCCCGACGTCCATGGCGAGGTCCATCTTTGCAACCACGACGCCATGCAGCGCAGTAGAGATGGGCCCAACAACATGCCGAATGGACCGCTCAGGATTGGCACCACGTACTCATTACCGATGAGTGTCGCATATGCCTTCAATTAGACAATCGTCGTAAACGTTTTTGGAGGCAACCCGGTGAGGCTGAACGCCTTAGACACACTGTCCAGAGAGTGCAGCAAAGTGGAGGTTCTGTGACGTTTTGGCGTGGCATTATGTGGGGCCGACGTACGCCACTGGTGGTCGTCGAAGCTCTGTAACAGCTGTGCGATACGTGAATGCCATCGTCCGACCGATCGTGCAACCATATCGGGAGTATGTTGGCGAGGCATTTCTCTTCATGGACGACAATTCGCGTCCCCATCGTACACGTCTTGTGAATACGTTGCTTCAGGATAACTACATCGCTCGACCGTAGTGGCTAGCATGTTGTCCACACATGAACCCTATCGAATATGCCTTGGAATGACTGAAAAGGGCTGTTTATGGACGACGTGACCCACCAACCACTCTGAGGGATCTACGCCGAATCGCCGTTGAGGAGTGGGAGAATCTGGACCAACAGTGCCTTTTTGAACTTGTAGGTAGTATTCCACGACGAACATAGGCATGCATCACTGCAAGAGAACGTGCTACTGGGTATTAGAGGTGCCAGTGTGTTCACCAATCTGGGCCTCCACCTCTGAAGGTCTCGCTGTGTGGTGATACAACATGCAATGTGTGGTTTTCATGAGCAATAAAAAGGGCGGGAATGATATTTAAATTGATCTCTATTCCAATTTTCTGTACACGTTCCGGTACTTCGGAACCGAAGTGAGTGAGAGAGAGAGAGAGAGAGAGAGAGAGAGAGAGAGAGAGAAGGGGGGGGGGGGGGGTCCAAAACTGCACGCGTGCGTGATATCCTGAACGCATGCTGTCGCAGGGTTAGTCTGTCTCCGTCCTACTCGTTGAGTCTCGGTGTCGCTTGATCCTTCTCGGTCAGCGCGATATTTCATTTAGCTCTGTGTTCCGACGCTGTTTGTCCCGGTGACTGGTGCAACATTTTTTGACCGGCACTATTTCCTACCGTTCCGCAGGATCGTGGCATCAGTGCTGTTTTGCTTGTACGCATAAAGGAGGTTCACAGGACTCATGGCTGTTTATATGAAAAGAGGCAATGTAGCGACCTATTGTCACAAACCTTCAAAAGTTAGTAGGACTCACATAAGACAACGATGACATTTCGCAGCCGGCCGAAGTGGCCGAGCGGTTCTAGGCGCTACAGTCTGGAGCCGCGGGACCACTGCGGTCGCAGGTTCGAATCCTGCCTCGGGCATGGATGTATGTGATGTCTTTAGGTTAGTTAGGTTTAAGTAGTTCTAAGTTCTAGGGGACTGATGACCTCAGAAGTTAAGTCCCATAGTGCTCAGAGCCATTTGAACCATTTTTTTGATGACATTTCGCAATCTATTATACAGACACAGCCGGCGGGAACGGTAGTAAAATACCGTGGAAAAGGAATTTAAATATTTAGTTGACGAAGAAAGAGCAAAAATTCACAACAGTCGACAATGACTTGTGCGCGAATCGTCATTCCGTGCATATAGAAGCACTTTGTGTTAAATTTGCAGGCGTGCAAGACGTAATTAAATTAGTGGTACGAATATTAAATTTTCTGAAGTCGCACGCATTATTATAGCGCGAGTTGCGACAGTTTTGGATGGATTTACGTGAAGAGAATAGTGACGTTACGTTTTACTGTGAAGTGCTTTGATTGAGTCAAGGAGTATATCTGGAACGGTTTTTCGAATTGTTGTTGTGTTTCATCTCTCCATCCTGCTCTATGCTGTGCAAGCCTCTTCATCTCCGAATAACTACTCCAACTGACATCCTTCTGAATCTGCTTACTGTATTAATCTCGTGTTCTCCCTCTACGGCTCTCTACCCCCCCCCCCTCCCACCACACACACACACACACACACTTCCCTCCAATACTAAATTGGTGAGCCATTGAGGTCTCTGAATGTGTCGAGCAACCGATGCCTTTTTATAGTCGACTTGTGGCACAAATTACTTTTCTCCCCAATTCTCTTCAGTACCTCCTCATTATTTAAATGACTTAACCGTTTAATATTCATCTTTCTACTGTAGCACTACATTTTGAAAGTTGTTTTTCTGCTCTCGTGTAAGTTGTTTTTCCTCCATGTTTCACTCCTATACATGGTTACACTCCAGACATTCACATAATACTTCCTAATACTTAAATCTACAGAGCAAAACTTCTAATTCTTTAAGTGCCTCATCTAATTCCATCAGCGTCACCTTCGTTTGAAAAAGCGTCACTATAGACTAAACCTGTGCGCTTGGTCGTATGAAGCACAGTTAAAATGGCAGCGCAACGAATGGAAGCGTTCCCTTCTCCTCGCCCGCACAACGTGCGCCATGAACCAGCTGGTGACAAAGCGATGGTAATTGTTGCTTAAGGTACGCGTGCGTTCATCCTGCATCAAGTTGCACCCCAGGGTAGACGGTGACTGCAGTTTCTTGTAACATCACCTTCATTCTGCTCTAAAAAGAAAGGGACGGAACCTTCTGACAACTGTATTCCGTTCCGGTATGCTTCATAACAGAGCATGATACCATATGGTGATCCTCTTGCGGGAGCTCCTGCGTACGGAAGGGGGAGGGGGGGGGGGGGAGAGATACACGATCACCCATCGCTTCATCCGAAGCTATACTGTGTGATTATGACCTGTTCACCAAAATGAAGGAACCTCTTCGCGGCACGTGCTTCAATTCAAGAGACGACTTCACCCGTGCCATCCTTGCAAGATATTGACGGAGATAGATATGCTAATGGTATATGACTCCTTCCATCTGTTTGAGGTTCAAATGGCTTTAAGCACTATGGGATTTAACATCTGAGGTCATCAGTCCCCTAGACTTTAAACCTAACTAACGTAAGTACATTACACGCATCCATGTCCGAGGCAGGATTCGAACCTGCGACCGTAGCAGCAGCGCGGTTCCGGACTGAAGCGCCTAGAACCGCTCGGCCACAGCGGCCGGCTCTGTGTGAGGGAAGGTGATCGAGGTGGGGGAAGAGATGTCGCGGGCATGTAATGCGGTGAACCTCCGCCAGTGAAGTCTGATGTGAATTATAACAGAGTTGCCACTACTTTTTATCCAGTGCTAGTATGTTTTATTTGTGTTCTGTGTAGTTCAAATATATGGGGTATGAATCGACATGCAAACTATTCATTGTCCCTTGTGCGATTACATTGGCAAATGGAGCGTTCGATTTTCCGTCTCTCTTTCGCCTGTTTGCCGTGGCGTGGTAGACAGGGATGTGTGCACTTGGGTGACAGAGCCCCACACCCGGGCCGCAAGTGTGTAGAATTTTTGGCCAACCCTGGTTTACAAGATGTAGTCCGTTCATTAGTAGTACCGGGTGGTTATAATTAATGTGCAGCTACTCACAGAGGTGCAGTGTGCGTTGCAATTATTTCAAAGGCTCAAATTGCTCTGAGCACTATGGGACTTAACATCTGAGGTCATCAGTCCCCTAGACTTAGAACTACTTAAACCTAACTAACTTACGGACATCACACACATCCATGCCCGAGGCGGGATTCGAACCTGCGACCGTAGCAGCTGCGCGGTTCCGGGCTGAAGCGCCTAGAACCGCTCGGCCACACGGCCGTCCTGTAATTATTAAATTGCAGCGAAACTAGGTCGATATTGTAATGCATTAATATGGAACCAACTTACGCTTGAAAAGAGTTAGTTCCAATTTTGACCACTAGGTGCAAAACTGGCACTGTACGGCATCTCGTCGATGTCTCCAGTGTTCATATTAAATAAACTGTGTGAGTGAGATTTCCTGGCAGATTAAAAATGAGTGCAGGACCGACTCGAACTCGTAACGTTTGCCTTTCGCGGGAAAGTGCTCTACCATCTGATCTACCCAAGCACGACTCGCGACCCTTCCTCACAGCTTTAATTCTGTCAGTACCTCGTCTCTTACCTTGAGGATTAAGGACATAAATATTATGCCTTTCTCCCTTGTTTGACCTCTTGTGCCCGCGTCCCGTTCCTAATCCGTTCCATATGGAAACATTTGTACACGTCCTTCTTGTATTCATAGAGCCAGATCTGCACTTAGTGAACAAAATTGGAAATAATTTTTTTCCGCCATAAATCGGTTTCGCATTGATGTGTTAGAACAGCTACCAATTTTTGCTGCCATACCTTATTACAGCCCACATTTGACCTCTGTGAATTACTACACTTTTAATCATAACCACGTAGTATTTGGTCTCCGCAATTGCTGCAGATCTTGAGATAGTCACCATTGACCGACATCAATAGACTGAGGATAAAGTATTTTTGTGATCACAGGCTGGGGTGAAAGACACAAAAGTAGGAAGTATGAAAATCCGATCTACCGGGGATATACTGTACATCGGAATTTCGATATTTCGGTAGTATATCGATGTATGAACACGTGTGGTTGTGCAAATTGTCGATTTTTTGGTACATCGATTCATCGGTCTCTACTGGAGGTGTTTAAGAAGGAAGACGTACGGAGAATGTTGGCCACTGTGCAGACGATTCGCAGTTGCCAGCTGCGTGCCGACTAGAGCGCTTTCGCCTCGCCGAGAGCGACAGTGGGACAACCCGCGGACAGCAAGAGTGGTTTTGCAGAGTGCGGCCGCCGCTGCCGCGTGTGTCGTCCTCCACTCACTTCCTCGCCGTCTTTTCTTCTCTCCCCATCTCCCCTCTCCCCCTCTGTCTTCCTTCCTCCCTCCCGTCCCAGCACACAGGGTCGCACGTGGGGCGGCACGTGCGAGTGCGTGCCGGTGCGTGTGGGAAGCGCGCCGCGGCATTCCAGCCGCCGCCGGTAGCGCCACCGCGGCCTCCGCCGCCTCCTTCTCCAGCAGTTCTCCAGTAGGCCGCGCGCCGCCCAGTCGCCAGCACGCGGCCGTCGCTGTCTCCGCGCGACAGCGCCTCCACTGGCCGCCGCTGATGTCACAACTCGAACGCTAACAGTCCGATCGGGTCGCGTCGACGAATCCGCGTCGCGTCGGAGTTTCCACCGACTAATTGGCCGAAGACGCTGTTCAGCTTCGAACGTGATCGGGGGTGTTCATCGACACGTCTTCAACTAGACGCAGTTGCCACCAATTAGCCAAAGACACTATTCAACGCTACATCGACAAATTTCATCGAAATAGTTTCAGCTGGAATTTCCCGACCCCTTTGCCAATGACACACCCAGCTACGACCGTGTTGGAAGGAATATTCATCGCAACCATTGAAACCGGACTACGGCGTAATACAAGAAGTGCCCACATCCCACAAAAATATTGAGCAATCCGGCCAACTTCCAGATACCAGTTATACGGGAAAAAAACGTTCGTCTTTCAACATGTTCTGATTCCGCTATTTCTATAATTGACAGTCCTGTTTAATATCTGCCAGTGCCTGCTACGCAACAACGGCAACTGTTTTGTGTTAAAAGTTAAATCTATGCTCCGTACCACCTTAGTATTTAACGTACTTTTCATCAGTCCTTTTTTATCTGATTTTTAGTAACATATTAAGAATCCTCCACTTCGAATATAAACTCCTTGGTACACCACGAGGGGTGTTATTGTGTGGAAAATAATTTCATACCTCGGTACCGTAGTACATTACGATACCCATTTCACGCGGCTGTTTATACTGCGTTTCTGTGTGACTTGACCATCACATTTAGTTCCCACGACTTTGGAAATCGCTGTGCTCCGTTCTGTATTATCATGCTGAGAACTGTGGTCTCGAAAAATTAGTGTACATTAGGAGCATATCACGCACATCTGACTTGTTCCATGGCGATATCTGCCGCACTGGAAATTTGCTGGTTACCTTATCGCACGGCGAATTTGTTCCAGACATTATAGAAGAGCACGTTTGTCTACTCTGTGGCAACATTAGTGAAGCATCCTTCTGCGCCGTATCGTCGAGATTTATCCCAGAAGAAATATCGTTTCCTGTAGTCTACATTCTACCTGATGCAAGGGAGAGAGCGTCGCTAAACACAAGAGAGATATTCAGTGATAGTGAATTCGATTTCAACAGACGCTGCCCACGTGACGGGGCTGAAGAATCACCAGGTGTGTGTACATCGGTTCGTGACTGCCGTTAAACAGCTGACGACGGCTGCCTTTGGATGTGAACCAAGTAGGCTGTGTGTGACAGGTCGTCCTAGACCCTGGCCCGTGGACTCCTGGAATTCGTGCCAAGAACGGCGCTCCGGCAATATTCCAAACGGCTGAATCACAACAAGGGATATATTCCTGATCGTGCATCCAGGAACACTCTGCAGCTATACGTCTGGCGCCTTCGTTCGTTGGTGTAGTGCTTTGCTCTGATTCCGTTTGTGCAGCCAACGATCTTGTAGCCGTGTGTTCGACGAACAAGCAAAGCACCGGACTGCGTATCCTCTTAGCGCTGCGAACATCGCCAACCACGGTATTTGCATTCTGTCCGAACTCCACCTAACACACGAAACTAGCAGACTTACACGAGCAACGCTGCTCCGGTAAGCGCAATACGTCTTGCGTATAGGAATAGCGTCGTTATTACGATTTCACGCGGTGTATCCAGTGTGTTCGCCAACTGGTAAGGTCTGTGGAGGGCGTGAAATTACATCTGTTAACGCGCCATAGTGGTGGATACTTTATCAGTGCAATAGCTCTTTTCAAAGTTGGTCGCCAACTCAATCAGTTACTCTTTTTACGCGATACAAAAGCGTGGACGTTGACCCACGAAGCGGAGGACAACTCAGTTCATTCGTCTCTTTATGTTCTCCTCCCAACCGCACCCGTTTTCGCTGCAAGTTCCGGAGAAGTAATTACCGCGCGGTTTTTCCGTGCCGACGACGCTCACAGTTTAATTTTATGCCTGAGCTTCTGTAACGAGAGCGGCGCACGACTTGGGTGATGAAGCTCGTTACTTCTTAGAAACTGCAATACCTCTCGCAGTCCCGACGAAAGGATTTCTTTTTTGTGCTGGAGGTCTTCCGAGGGCCTTGCATACTCTTCGGACCGTGGTCGCCTAATTGTGACTCATTAGCTGTTTACCGCAAGGTAAATGTATCGTGACCGGTGCACTGTGGAGGTCGACAGTCATTTGAGCCGATTACGAGCATTAATTGATGAATAACTGGACGCTCACGAACTCGGACGCCGGCGAGCAAAAGTCCAAACTGTCTTGGAGCAATGAATTTACATCACTGCTATTCAAAATTGTGTGCTTGTTAGACTTGTCGAGAAATAAGGAAACGTAACAACAGAAAAAGACTGTTCATTTGAGTGCATAGTTCAGACACAGCGTTACTTTGTCAACTGTCTAGCTGGCCATTTCATTTGAAGTTGTAACAATGTTTTTAAATTCTTTCCACATGATGCTGGAAACGGCTTGATCTAGATGCGTGCTAACTGGTCGGCAGTTGGCAGATAATGCTAACCCGAAAGGCAATAAATTCAGGTTCCCCTGCATTTTTTCTCATAGCGAAACTGAGACTAATTGCAAGTAATTAACAATCGAGTTGACACTCAGCATAATTATTTTGATAAATACTTTTTTGATGTTGTTCCCTGTTTCTCCCCACTGCACTTGATGGAGACAAAATAACGCGTCAGTAGAACGACAACATATCACTTTCTCCGCTGTTGTGGACGTCCCCTATTGTCGATGTGGGTCCTTTATGTCGGCAAGATAGTTTTTTTTTTCGGTGTAAGATAAGGTGTACATTTTCCGCTGAAACGAACTATAAATTAACAATTTTTTGAAAAATTACTTCCACAGGATGAGATTCCGAATGCGAGACAAGATTTTGGTTTACGCAATGTGGTTTAGAACCCATCGTCAGTCGAAGTTACCGAGTGCACGAAATCCGATAACGAGTACATGCATTTTCTGTTTTTGCTGAGTCGTCGTATTACATATTGCATTAGTTTCAATATTGACTACAGAGTCGCTCTTGACAGTGGCTATCAATCGGACAGGAAAAAATAGACTTGTAACAAAATACTGCGTAGACAACAACTTTCTACGCTTTTATGAATGCCTGTCAGTTATGGTGGACGTTTTTGGCTCCAGTGACTTTTTCGGATTTCCATCTTTTATTTGAAGCGTTGTATTTGACTTTTGAGAAACGTTTACAGCAATGATATTAGCATTCGTCCTCTAATACTTTCCTCGAAATCGGTTTACGCCCCGTGTGTTAAGTGGGGATTCTTGGTTATTGATGCAATTTTCTAGTTTCGTCTCACAAATTTGGAGCCTTGCAATGTATTAGGACGTGTGGTAAAATTTTGCAGGATTTGTCTTTTGTAATACGAATGTGTGGTAAAAATTTATCTTCACTTCGTCTCCTAACACTGTCTTCGAGATTTGTTTACGTGCGGTATATGTTGAGATAGTGAGACAATTTTGTGGTTTCGCCTCCTGAATTTGGAGTCTCACAGTGTATTGCGACATATGAGGTAGCATTTGCAGGGAGTATATTTAGTTTGCTAATCCATGGAAGAATCAAAACTCCCATTATTTTTCTTAATATTGTCCTCAAAATTGGTATAACTGCGCTGTTTATTGAGGTGTCGATTCTTATTTTTCGTGATAACTTTTCCTGGTTACGTCTCGTGAATTTGGCGACGTGTAACGAATGTAAGGGAACGTTTGCAGGGACCATACGTGGTTTTCGGCTCTCGGATGAAATCTGAACTTCGATTCGTTTCATACAACTAGCTTGGACATTAGCGTATGTGCAGTATGTACAGAGGTGTGAGTACGTGGTTGTAGTGAGAAAGTGTTTTTGTTTCGTCTCATGACTTTGGAGTGTTGCGGTCTGTTAGGAGAAACGAGAAACAACAGAAAGGTGTAGACTTGTAATACGAGAGTTTGTTGTGGAAATTAAATTACGATACGACTCCTAATTCTGGCATCAAGACTGGTTTACCTGTGATACATGTTGATGTGTGGATTCTAGGCTCTAGCGAAACAATTTTCTGTTTTTGTCTCCTGAATTTGGTGCCTTACGATGTTCCTGTGTGCGCAGGTTTTAGACTTGTAGTACGGCTGCGTGGCGAAAACTGAATTTCGTTTGGCTTGTTTGAATACGACTGTATGGCAACTCGGAGTGATAGAAGTTTGGTTTCTGATACTGCCGCTAATTAATAATGGAAGGCTTCTTGTGAGTGAAAAGTTATGCATAGTAGTAAAGTGTGAGGCGGAGAGACTGTAGTAGAGGATAAAAGAGCGTAGGCGCCAGCAGGTCGAGCGGCACGTGAAAATGTTGCAACTGCGCGCCTTCGAGAACTCGCTCCGCGGCGGTCCGGACATCGACTCCCATTCGCAGTCGACGCCGCGCAGCAAGCGCCAGCAGCTGCACAAAGCGTGCACGGGCGAGGCGCACGGCGCCGGCATCGAGAAGCTGCGCCGCTGCTCGCTAGAGAGCCAGGGGGACCGCGGAGGGGGAGGGGGTATCGGCGCCGAGGCGTCCAACCGGCTGCACGCCGCCGCGACGCTCGCGTCAGCCGCCAAGGCGGGCGCCGGCGACCGCGAGGACGAGTGCGAAGGCGTCCCCCCACCGCCGGGCACCGGTCTGGCCCGGTCAGCTGACGGCACGCGGCTCAGCGCCAGGAGAAAGAAGAGAAACCAGCGGGTCAGCGAGCACGTCGGCGGTCACGCCGCAGTCATGGTGCGGACGTCGGAAGGGAAGGAGCGGCCGCGGGGCGCCGGCACGCCGGTGCTGGCCAGGGCCAGGGATGCCGCCGCCTCGGCGCACCACTCGTCAGAGAGCCTCGTGCAGAACATCAAGGGCTGGTGCCGCGCCAAGCCGTCCGACATCCTGGACAAGGGCTCGAGGGCCTGCCTCGACAAGGGCGCCATGAGGGCCCGGAACGGGCGCCACTCGCCGGCCACCGAGTACGACGTGAAGGGGCACAGCGAAGCGGTGGGCAACAGGCTGGCCGGCGAGAACTTCCTCAACCTGTCCGCGGAGGACCTGACGGACATCCTCGGCGGCGGGGCAGCTCACCACTCTGCCGACGATCTCGCCGACCGGGACGAGACGGACAGCGCGGAGCGGGTTGGAGGAGGCGACGCTAAGCAGTATGCGGAGCAGATGGTGCTGGAGGAAACCGCCGATCAGGTGGTCACCGTGCGCAGTGAGAAACAGCCCTTTGTGGACCAGCTGGTGATGGACGGGGAGGAGAAGGTGCCGGCTGAAGCGCTCAGGATCCGGGTGGAAGTGACGCCCACAGAGCAAGTGACGGAGATGGCCAGCACGGTACTGGACGAAGGGGAGAATGCGCCGCCTCCAGAGCAGAAGCTCCCGGCGCCAGAGAAGAAATCCTCGCCTCAGAAGATCAAAGTGGAAGACGGAAGGAAAACTGGAGTTGTCAGGAAGGTGTCTGTCCAGAGGAAGGACCACAAGCAAGGTGAAGTGGAAGCGAGGGTGGTGAAGGGCAGATATAAGCAGCAGCCACCGCGAGGAGTGCTGAAGTACATGAAGGAGAAGAGCGGCAGTCTCTCGTCTGATGTCGGGGGAGAGGAGGCTAAAGTGGCGAACGGGGATGACGGCCCACTGGCCAAAGATGGCAGGCGCAAGAGCATCGAGTCTTCGGAGGACACCAGAAATGGACAGTCTCGCAGCGGCAGCGTTTCATCGTCAGAGGACCCGGCGGCTAGAGCGACGAAGGGTGTCAACGGCCGGCTGTCGTCGGAGAACTTGAGCGGCAGGATTGGCGCGCGGCGCAACAGCCGCCAGAGCTCCACGGAGGACGTGTCGCCGAAGAAGGGCCAGCAGCTGTCCTCGGAGGACGTGACCAAGAGGGCGAGTCCGCGGGCCAGGGGTGGGCCGGAGCAGAAGGCGTCTCCGCGCGCCAAGGTGACGCCACCCGCCCGAAAGCCCCCGGCGGCGGCGGCTGCGGTGCGAGGCGGCCGCGCGGGGGCCGCCTCCAAGACGACGACGCCCCCGGGGGCAGGCACCGCCGCCCCCAGGAGGCCGCCGGGGCGCAGGGCGGCGGCGGCGGAGGCCGTGCCGTGGGAGGAGCTGGAGAGGCGCGCGCTCGCCCGCAAGCCGTGCGTGGGCGCCGACTACAAGGACATCGACGCCCTGCTCGCGGAGGTAAAGCCGCGCTTTGTCTGCTCCTGCCGCCGCCTACTTGCGTCGCTCTCTCCTCTGATTTAATGCTACCCTTCATCTCTTCCTGTACTGTGCTAATCTATCTACCTCTACTTAACTACTACATCCTCCGTAACTTCTTTTACTTACCCGATTAATGTCTCCCTCTCCCAGTTGCAAAGATATCGTCACATGTAACATTTTCTTTTCGACGCAATATGTTCATGAAGTAACAGGGCCTATGGAATAATTACTTACAATGGGGCCTTGTGGGGTGGTCCTCTTCGACTTCTTCAGACACGCCGTAAGAAAATCAGTATCCGGAAAACAGCTTACTAAAACAGTAGAGCACGCAGCTCAAAAAGACTCGAAAAGGTCGATTTTCAAGACTGTCAAGCGCCATCAAAGTCGCAACAAACTGATATGTTGTCCTCGGGGAAAATCTGCAATCACTTGTTGTATAAGAAACTGTTTTTATTGTCTCTTTAAATTGCTTCAATTGTTTAAAATGATTGTTTTCGGTAGCACATGAACGATCCTCAGATCTGATTCTATCGGTTAGAAGAATAACGCGTTCCACTTACCACAAAAATTTAGATGCTAAACCACAAGATAAAACAGTTCTATCTAGTGACATAGCATGTAAATTTTGCTGATAAGTTGGACGGGTAACAGGTAGAATCATATCTGACGCAGGCTCATGTGTTACGGAAACGGTCGTGTTTTAAAAAAGTGCTGGAATCTAAACGTACAAGAAAAATCTGTTTTACAAAAGCGTCAAACTTTTCGAGTATTGTAACAGGGTCGTCAGTAGCAGAGTGCATAGTGTTCTAGACTTGTAATCGCGAACTTTCGGACCTGAATCTCGTTAGTATCATTTTTTCTTTTATTTGAATTCTGTTAACGTTACCAAATTGAAATTTTAATCAAGAGATAGTAAATCAAATTACATTTTTTATTTTCAATACTAATCGCATGAAAATGCATTTTTTCGTGATATATTAAGATTTCAACGAATGTGCTAAATGCCTTGTAGTTAAATGTGAATGTTATGTGTATCAATAATACTGTCCAGTATCTGGAAATTAAAAAGTATTTTATTTTCTATTTGACGTTCCGCGTTTTCCTTTGATTTCGTCTGACGAGACAGGCGACTCGGCCAAACCTTCGTGAGGAAGGGGCGCTATATTCAGCTGGGACCCCGTCTTGGCGTTTCTCTTTTGATACGCAAAAAGCATTTCTAAGGGATGAACACTGGCAAAGAAATTAGCCCAAGGCCAACCTGGGACTGAGCTCCTTACCTTTGTATTTGTGTCTGACACTCGCACAGCCGTCACACTGGTAAGCCAACTTCTGAAGTGGGACCCATACTAATTCAGTCTGAGAACTGCCCTGCCTATTGGAGTAAAACGTCAGACGGCGAGACCGTGTGCTGTAGTATCGTGTGACCTCAGGCTGGGTAGCTATCGCCCATCCCTGTGAGTCTCCCTGCTGAGCTGTACACGGTCGTGAATGGCGGCCTTGTTTCCGGGCAGTGCGACCCTCGAGTGGGCACTCCCTTATCGCAGCCTAGCCAGGGAGCTGCGTGCGACATTGCGAGCCTTCTAGCTGCAGGGCGAGTTTGTTTCGAGAAATAGTCCGTAGCCTCAGTATAAAATCATCAGAGAAATCGATAGCCACCTAGAAGACGCGTCCCCTGTGTGTCAAGATACTCTCTTCTCTTCTTCAGCTGTCTTAAGGCAGGTATCTACCGGACACTACCCAGGCTGGCCAGGGTTATTTTCTCCCCCTTCCACCTTCAATTTAGATATAAAATTGCATTCAGTTTTAATTGATGTTTTCCGTGTCTGTTTGAAGAATATCCTGGAACTTCTAATGTCTAAAACTCATACGACGATTAATCGTACACTACCCTCATATTATGGCACATTGTAACTCATTATATCATTGAATAAAGTTGTTTATGCCGTTATTTATCGACGTTTGACTTGGGATTCCAAGCCTGCCTCTCGTCCTTGAAACCTGTGTCTGCAGATCGAAACGTCCAAGTCGGAAGCAGTTCTTTTTACCTTGCCCGAATTCAGGTAAACAGAATTTCGGAAATCTCGACTGGCACACATTTTCAGGAAAACTACGCGCGTTTGGTCTTCTACCTGTCAACAGTTATAATACACTACTGGCCATTAAAATTGCTACACCACGAAGATGACGTGCTACAGACGCGAAATTTAACCGACAGGAAGAAGATGCTGTGATATGCAAATGATTAGCTTTTCAGAGCATTCACACAAAGTTGGCGCCGGTGGCGACACCTACAACGTGCTGACATGAGGAAAGTTTCCAACCGATTTCTCAAACACAAACAGTAGTTGACCGGCGTTGACTGGTGAAACGTTGTTGTGATGCCTCGTGTAAGGAGGAGAAATGCGTACCATCACGTTTCGGATTGTAGCCTATCGCGATTGCGGTTTATCGTATCGCGACATTGCTGCTCGCGTTGGTCGAGATCCAATGACTGTTAGCAGAATATGGAATCGGTGGGTTCAGGAGGGTAATACGGAACGCCGTGCTGGATCCCAACGGCCTCGTATCACTAGTAGTCGAGATGACAGGCATCCTATCCGCGTGGCTGTAACGGATCGTGCAGCCACAACTCGATCCCTGAGTCAACAGATGGGGACGTTAGCAAGACAACACTATCTGCACGAACAGTCGCACGACGTTTGCAGCAGCATGGACTGTCAGCTCGGAGACCATGGCTGCTATTACCCATGACGCTGCATCACAGACAGGAGCGCCTGCGATGGTGTACTCAACACGAACCTGGGTGCACGAATGGCAAAACGTCATTTTTTTCGGATGAATCCAGGTTCTGTTTATAGCATGATGATGGTCGCATCCGTGTTTGGCGACTCCGTGGTGAACGCACATTGGAAGCGTGTATTCGTCATCGCCATACTGGCGTATCACCCGGCTTGATGGTATGGGGTGCCATTGGTTACACGTCTCTATCACCTCTTGTAACATTGACGGCACTTTGAACAGTGGACGTCACTTTTCAGATGTGTTACAACCCTACCCTTCATTCGATCCCTGCGAAACCGTACATTTCAGGAGGATAATGCACGACCGCATGTTGCAGGTCCTGTACGGACCTTTCTGGATGCAGAAAACGTTCGACTACTGCCCTGGCTAGCACATTCTCCAGATCTCTCACCAATTGAAAACGTTTGGTCAATGGTGGCCAAGTAACTGGCTTGTCACAATACGCCAGTCAGTACTCTTGATGAACTGTGGTATCGTGTTGAAGCTGCGTGGGCAGCAGTACCTGTACACACCATCCAAGCTCTGTTTGACTCAATGTCCAGGCATATCATGGCCGTTATTACGGTCAGAGGTGCTTGTTCTGAGTACTGATTTCTCAGGATCTATGCACCCAAACCGCGTGAAAATGTAATCACATGCCGGCCGAAGTGGCCGTGCGGTTAAAGGCGCTGCAGTCTGGAACCGCAAGACCGCTACGGTCGCAGGTTCGAATCCTGCCTCGGGCATGGATGTTTGTGATGTCCTTAGGTTAGTTAGGTTTAACTAGTTCTAAGTTCTAGGGGACTAATGACCTCAGCAGTTGAGTCCCATAGTGCTCAGAGCCATTTGAACCATTTTTTGTAATCACATGGCAGTTCTAGTACAATATATTTGTCCAATGAATACCCGTTTAGGATCTGCATTTCCTCTTTGTGTAGCAATTTTAATGGCGAGTAGTGTATTTGTTGAAAGAATAAAAATTAACGAAGAACCAAATAACATAGGAAATTCATAAAATTTCATACAGATAAACGTAATATGTGTGAAATAATATGAGTAGTGTGGTAAGAATCTAATTAATAAAAAAAGAGGGCGAGAATGAATCCAGCGGACCATCGATTACGGAGCTTGTACGCTAACCGCATGATCGCCGCTATGTAGTGATCAGGGTCGCAACGCACCGGTACATCAGTGCACCGCATAAATTCTCATGCCACTTTCCCTAGATCGACTACTAAGTAGTACGGCTTACTAGTACCCTTACTACTTGCACTCTGCATTGTCCTAATGCACTACTAAAAGTGTGGGAAGTACGCGATATTTCAGAAGCAGCGCCTCTGAAGCCGCGCCAGTCCATTATTTACCTCATTGACCTGTGTCTTGCGCGGGCTTCGGCTGCACCACGTTTCCACGGGCGCGGCTGTGTGGTCCTGTCTAACCATGTGGGCTCGTCTCTCGCAGACGGAGGCGGCCAGCGACTCCGTGAGAACTCGGCGGTCCGACCGACCGCGACCGCCCGCCGATGTCGTAAAATATTGCCGTCGACGTCGCCATCGCCGACGCCTCCGCCTTGTCTTTTTAGGCCCGGGGCACACTCGCGGCAATATCTTAGGCGTCCAAAGCGCCGTTCTTAATTAATCCTGTCCGCCAACAGCGCGCCGCGTTGTAGATTTCAGAGTCACTCCACGCGCTCCATTAGTAACTCACTTATTTCCCCCGCCACTCATCTTTTTGTGCCGCTACGCTTTATGAAGCAAACCGTACAGACGCTCAAGAAGGGGCAGTCGAAGGTGTATGTCTCCTCTCCCCCCTTCCCCCCTACCCCTACCACTCCTCTTTCATCACGTGTGTCTGTGTGTGAGTCGAGATGCAGGCCGCGTTCAGCGCCGTGACTGGCATCGCCTGTTTTTTGTCGGTTCTCCACCGTCCATTAGAGGCTGCAGCCGCTGCGCGCGATAACAAACGAGCACCGTTTGTAAGCAGGGCGGACACCCGTCCGTCTACCGGCTTCTTCGACGGAGCGCAGCGCAGCGCTCACCAATTTCCGCTCGTCACAACTTGCGCCATCACTTCACTTTTCAAGACTCGCTGTTTTTTGCGAAAATTTGAACGTAACCGACTGGAACGAGTTCGAGATTTATGTTGTGGGGCGTAAGATTGCTGACAATTGTATAGCCGTTAAGACGGGCGTCTCCAGAGCGCAAATAAAACACCTTTGTAACATACGAGGCGTTGGGCTAAGCGACGATATTTTCCACTTAAGCCTTTTTTCCTTTTTAGTCGTGATTACGACACAGAGGTAGAGCTCCAGACAAAATATTGAGATAAAATGACGATATTGCCGTTAGACAAAGATCTCGTACACTAAAGAGTGCTCACGTGCAAGGACGTATTGTAATTAATCAAGTTGTTTTATAGTTTGCATTGCGTCGAAGAAACCCATGATTGTTTTTTGCGGAAATCTGAACGTAGTGAATTGGAGACTGACCTTGGACACAAACGTGAGGTTGCGATTTTCAGCCGTTAACGCTAGCAGTCAGCGTGTTTGAAGAACCAGTTACAACCGTGGGCAGGAGAGGGCGGGGGTTGCACTACATGACCACCACAAAAAAATTAAAACATTGTTAATTGTTGTTGACTTTTATTAACAAAAAAATTATTAAAGCGATAGTGACGCGCAACTAGCGCCCAGAACCTCAAAATGTTGAATATGACATTCATTCTCAAAAGTCGCATTTACTGCTGGGACTGATGTTTAAGTTAAGTTAAAACAATTAAAACAGTTATGGAATCTGGTAGAAGAATTCCATAAAATCAATAAATATTTATTATCAAAATTTAAAACTATGAAGTACACGACTAGATTACACTGTTTTCGTATGGTGGGCATAAGGTACCCCCTCCCCTGTTGATAGTGCTAGAGTTAAATGTGGTATGTCTTTGATCGAGAGATGATGTGCAGTAATTTCACTGATAGAAAAGGACAAACATTGCTCCCCTTTCTAAAGAACAGTTTGTCTTACCGTGTTGGTCCGTAACAGTTTTCCAACGATGTTTTAGGGTTCCGTATCCTTCCGCGGTGATTTATTTCTTGACGGTAAGTCCTCAATTAAGTGGACGAGCAATTTGCCACTGAAGTGTCGTATCTCCAACGAAGCAATCACGCCCAACCATATCCATAAACGATACGAACAGTGTGTAGGCTTTTAATATGAGTGCCACTAGCTGAATATAACCCGCCTCCCTGACCGAGATACACTATGTGATCAAAAGTATTCGGATATCTGGCTGAAAATGACTTACAAGTTCGTGGCACCCTCCATCGATAATGCTGGAATTCATTATGGTGTTGGCCCACTCGCAGACATACGATCAGTCAGTTACTGGAAGGTTTCTTGGGGAATGACAGCCCATTCTTCACGGAGTGCTGCAATGAGGACAGGTATCGATGTCGGTTGGAGAAGCCTGGCACGAAGTCGGCATTCCAAAACATTCCAAAGGTGTTCTATAGGATTCCGTGCAGGCCAGTCAATTACAGGGATGTTATTGTCATGTAACCACTACGCCACAGGCCGTGGATTAACAACAGGTGCTCGATCGTATTGAAAGATGCAATCGCCATCCCCGAATTGCTCTTCAACAGTGGGAAGGTAGACGGTGCTTAAAACATTAGTGTAAGCCTGATAGTGCCAAGCAAAAGAACAAGGGGTGAAAGCCCCCTCCGTGAAAAACACGGCCACATCATAACACCACCGCCTCCGAATTTTACTGTTGCCACCACACACGCTGGCAGATGACGTTCACCAGGCATTCGCCATACCCACACCCTGCCATCGGATCACTACATTGTGCACCGTAATTCTGTACTCCACACAACGTTTTTCCACTGTTCAATCGCCCAATGTTTACGCTCCCTACACGAGGCGAGGCATCGTTTGGCATTTACCTGCGTGGTGTGTGGCTTATGAGCAGCTGCTCGACCATGAAATACAAGTTTTCTCACCTCCTACTTGCAGTAGATGCTGATGCAGTTTGTAATTCAGTGTCATGGGTCTGGATAGATGTCTGCCTATTACAAATTACGACCCTCTTCAACTGTCGGCGGTCTTTGTCAGTCAACAGACGAGGTCGGCCTGTTCGCTTTTGTGCTGTACGTGTCTCTTCACTTTTCCAATATCACATCGGAAACGGTGGACCTTGGGATGTTTAGGAGTGTGGAAATCTCATTTACAGACGTGTGACACCTGACCGCGGAGCGTCTCATTCTACTCTTTGACGATGCCTAATGACCACTGAGGTCGCTGATATGGAGTACCTGGCAGTAGGTGGCAGCACAATGCACCTAATATGAAAAACGTACGTTTTTGGGGGTGTCTTTATACTTTTGATCAGACAGTGTACGCCGACACGGTAGCACAGCGTCTTCGGTCAGTGTTAGCTGCCCTGTGTAATTAAAAAAAAAACGCTCCGAACAAGGGGAAAAAAAGAGAGAAAAACGAAGAGCCACTAAAGCAGGCTTGTGAGGTGGCGCTGGGCCCGGGGTAGGACAGTTCGCATCCTGGTGGTGGAAAAACTTTTCACTTGCAGTATTTGTCTGTCATGGAAGGACATGTGGTGGGGGCGTGAAGTTCGTGATCACCCGACTTTGGATTGATGATCTGGTTTAAATACCAAAACATCTCCGCAGTGCCTCATGAAGTGAGGGCATGTGACGCCGTTGATGGTGTTCCGTCCGTCGGAGGGGGACTTTAAGCTCGGCGGGCCCCTTGTTGCTATTCGCGAGGAGTAGGCTATGTGCCGGGACAGTGTTTCATCTGCTCCCTTCTCTCATCACCATCATCATCATCATCATCCAACACAGACATCCGCTTCTTGGTCACGGAGCCACTCGATAACCGCTATGTGTACGCCCTCATAGGTGGAAACCTTCTCCCCCTCAGACGTTCTCCCTCGACAGCCTGGTCATTGTCGTCTGTAGCCAAGGTCGATGGCCTACCTTCCTAATCAGCATCGCCCACGTCTGTGCGGCCTTGGTCAAATTGTTGGTACCATTTAACTATGGCTGCACGCAACGTCGCATTTGGTCCATATACCGCCGGAATTCACGGCCGATCTGCGAGCAGTTTAGACGTTTTGCCCACAAAAATTGTACGGTCCCGCGCACTTCAGCTTTGTGCTACTTTCATTCGCACATTGTAATGAACGTGCTATCTGCACCGCAGCAGAACTGTGTGTACAGAAAATGCGTAACATGTAAAGTGCTCTGACAGTCCGCCACTCCTGTTGTGCGGAAGTCTTAGCGTGAGACGACATGTGTAACTTACTGTATGTAGTCACCTCGGATTCGGCCAGTACAAAAGTTTGCGGCATCGTTTATTCTGCTGTAGAACTGGTCCACGACATTTTTCGATGTATCACGAGAATTAGTCATAATTCCATCTTAAACCGCTGTTAAGATGTACTCACAGACGGTCTTCACTAATTTTCGCAACTCATCACCGACGTCGTCTTCAAACTACACACATAAAAAAAAAAGGTTTTGCATCAGACCGGTTCCCAGAACTCCTAAAGGCAGACGTTGACTGTGGATATTGTATCACAGACGCTGTCCCTTTGAATGTTCAGAAATGTCACTAAACCCGCCCAAAGCTGTAAACAATCATGCATGAGCAGCGCCTGTTAGACAGAGGCGTCCGACAGCCGATCAGTTCCACTCATTCCACCAGGAAGGAGGTACACGGCTCGTGTTGTCTGTAGTTCAACCATGCATAGACGGTCAGTACCGCAGTTCGATCGCGTCAGCATTGTTATTGTATGCCAGGAAGGGCTCTCAAAAAGGGAAGTGTCCAAGCGTCTCGGAGTGAACCAAAGCGATGTTGTTCGGATATGGAGAAGTTACAGGCAGACAGGAACTGTCGATGAAATGCCTTGTTCAGGCCGCCCAAGCGCTACTACTGCAGTGGATGACCGCTAGCTACGGATTATGGCTAGGAGGATCCCTGACAGTAACATGTTGAATAATGCTTTTCGTGCAGCCACAGGACGTCGTCTTACGACTCATACTGTGCGCAATGGGCTGCATGATGCGCACCTTCACTCCCGACGTCCATGGCGAGGTCCATCTTTGCAACCACGACACCATGCAGCGCGGTACATGCTAGGCGCCGTAACGCCTGTAAGATACGCGAATGCCATCCTCCGACCGATAGTGCAACCATATCGGCAGTATATTGGATCGCCATTCGTCATCATGGAAAATAATTCGCGCCCCCCATCGTGCACATCTTGTGAATGACTTCCTTCAGGATAACGACATTGCTCGACTAGAGTCGCGAGCACGTTCTCCAGACATGAACCCTATCGAACATGCCTAGACTGAAAAGGGCTGTTTATGGAAGACGTGACCCATCAACCACTCTGAGGAATCTACGTCGAATCGCCGTTGAGGAGTGGGACGATCTGGACCAACAGTACCTTGATGAACTTGAGGATAGTATGCCACGACGAATACAGCCATGCATTAATGCAAGAGGACGTTCTACTGCGTATTGAAGGTACCGGTGTGTACAGCAATGTGTACCACCACCTCTGAAGATCTCGCTGTATGATGGTACGACATGCAATGTGTTGTTTTCATGAGCTATAAAAATGGCGGAAATTATGTTTATGTTGATCTCTATTCCAATTTTCTGTACAGGTTCCGGAACCGAGGTGACGCCAAACTTTCTTTGATGTGTGTGGATAGTGTCCATGAAATACATTAAATACACTGAGACGAAATCAATGGATCGTGTATTTTAGTTTATATTTTTGGGCGTCCGAGTTAGTACCATTGTCAACAAAGAATGTGACTATATATTCCACTATCCTCTGTATCTGTGCTTTATTTTCGTCGGAAAAGTTACGATACTTTTTTTTTAGATTTGTGATCGCATTTTAATGTGAGAATTGTCTGTAAGCAAGGCATTTGCCATATTACCGTCGCTAGGTCTCTTTTCTTTTATATGTAACAAATTTCATTGATTTGGCAAAATCTCTATTGTCTTGTACCAATCGTGCTTTTCTGGTGTAGAGCTCACAAGATCAGATCTGCAAACTACCTCCTCCACTAGGTTACTTGCTTCCTACATTGAGTGAATATGGGACATACTTCATTATGCATCATTGCTGTACACATTAATATACACAACTTTATGTGGCTTAGTGAAAAATAAATGAAAGTCGGTTAGTGCCAGACTACAAAACAACATATCCAGGGCTCGATGCCCGTCGTTTCTAGGATTTTCCCTATTGCTTATCACTTCATTAAACTCTCGTGATGCAAAAACTGTTAGTTTGTACCAAATTTTAGAGTTCACGCTAAGTTGTAGGTTTCCCTGTAGTTGGCTGAGTCAGTCAGTTCGGTCTGAGGCGCCTTGTCACGGTTCACGCGGCTCCCCCCCGTCGGAGGTTCGAGTCCTCCCTCCAGCATTGTGTGTGTGTGTGTGTGTGTGTGTGTGTGTGTGTGTGTGTGTGTGTGTGTGTGTTGTCCTTAGCGTAAGTTAGTTTAAGGTAGATTAAGTAGTGTGTAAGCCTAGGGACCGATGACGTCAGCAGTTTGGTCCCATATAGACTACCACAAATTTCCAATTTAAGTCATTTCAGAGGTCTGATTAAGGCAAAGAAATGCCAATTTCCAACAACGCAAACTAAACTCGAGGTTGACAGCAGTTTTAGTTTCTTCACTTTGCGTGTGTTTGCAATGTTATAAACTTCAAGCGTAGAGAAATGAATTTTAAACTGTATAAGGCTGCAAGCTTTCGTAGTCTCTGTCATTGATGACAGCATCTTGTGAATCGCTAGGTAGTGTCGTATTCCTGTTCAAACTTCTCATTTGCTCAACATTTCGGTCTCTCAGCTAGAATCTTCTTCAGGATTCCAGTGGTGTTCGTGGATAGCTGATAACTGTTCACGCTCAGAAGATTGTATCATCAAATCTTAAACTGATTTGCGACAGTTGCTTTCTCGGAAACATTTAACCGTCATACAAGAACGTTATACACAACGTATCCCTCGGCAGTGAGTATGTATTTCTTAAAATCACATGTGGCATCGATACTTAAGTTTGTAGAGACAATATTTTAGCCTCTACGAATTAGTACGTGCGAAAAAAAAATGCAGTGGCAGTGTACAAGTAAATATCACGTGATTCAGCTAAAATCAGAATAGAACCAAAATAAGAATCGCCGGATATGGAAGACAGGACGAATTTTTTTATGCGACTCTATTTACCTTAACCACTGCGCGTACTCGCTTCGTTCCCGACGAACAGAAGAGTATACCATTGAATTACACCGCGTAAAGCCCGTTTTTCAGGGTGTGTTGTAGGGCGCCGGCTCTCAGTAGAAATGGCAGTAACTTGGCAGACCATGCGTGTCGGGTCATACATACGTCTGTGCCTTCTGCGCGGTTTCTACACGGACTGCTAGCGCCGGAAATTGCACGTCGTCTTCCTGGACTCAGGTTGCATCAGTAAAACGTCGCTAACTAGAGAAGTTAGCACTGCTATGTGCTCGTGTTAAGCAGCTTCCACGGCCTCTTGGGCTTTCGTGGCGTAACTTTGCCAACACTACCACACACGAAACAATATCAATTCTGAGAAAGCCACAAATAGGTATCTTCACCATAATGAGAACGACATGTAATGTCTTGTGTACAAACTGATTGCGGCAACCTCTTTTGTGGGCAGTAATAGCCGTTTACCCGCCGTCGTCCGGTTCCATGTTTATCCCAACCTTATAGTTCATAGGAAATGGACTGAGACGTGTCTAACAGTGTAAATATAAACATAGTTAATTAACAAATTTTTAAAAACTATGATTATAGCGTAAAAATTATAAAGTGCAGTTCAGTCTAATATTCTTAAGTAAGCACTTAGTTTGGTCGAAATTGATTCTTCCTTTATTGTTCCCCTTCATATGCACGATAGGCTCTGTTGCGTTTCATCAATGGGTCGCGCTGTTTTGTTTTGGCACCTCTAGCGGTGTGCCATGGTACTCAGCTCCGGGATTTCAAAGTCGACCAGGATTTATTTCTGGCAAACAGCCGCAAAAGAAAACTAAATACTAATTACGTAACTTTATTTTGTGCAGGTGATAACTACCCCTTGTATCTGATTTTTCATTTTCTGTATCCGTTTCCCCCCTTCAACTCCGATCACTTACAGTTAGTGTGTGTGTGTGTGTGTGTGTGTGTGTGTGTGTGTGTGTGTGTGTGTTTTGCAGAGCGGGCCATACTACCTGTCCTGCAAGCGTTGCGCCAGAGTCACTCCTTTCCCTGGTCCCCTCTACTTTGCCTGCTTTTACGCGCTCCTTTTATAGCTATGAAACGGACGCCCGCTGAAATTTATTCTCAGCCAGAGTCAAATTCCAGTCTCCTTCCGCGTGCGGAACGAGTTTTCCTATTCCTGCTGCGAAGTTCCGACCACAAATTGTCAGCTTTGTGCTGGTCTGCCCGGCCGAAACCGGCGGCTCCCGTGTCTGAGGGGATCGACATTTCAGGGCGCACGGCCGGCGATTAGCTAGACCAGACGGGGGCCCCGGTTTTCGTTTAGCGTTGACAGGGAACTTATCGCGGGCCCGTATTTATTTCTGGCCCGTGCACGTAATTACGCCCATCTTATTAACTCGGGCCAGCTCCGTCGACTGTAAACCTGTTTTACAGGCGAGATGACACTGGTTTTTAGTATCAGAACGCCACCGCCTCAAAAAGCTCATCTTGCTTTCGGGAACACCGACGTCGAAAATCTCTACCTTCCGACCGTGGCGCTCCGTACGCCAAACTGTATCGAGCTTCTCGTGAAAATCCGCGGCCTTTCGTCACTTTCCGTGATCACTGTGAGCTCACTGGGGACAAATTGGTCACAAGAGCCCCCCTCCGCCCCCCCCCCCTCCCCCCACACACGCAGGAGACATCACACTAAAACCATCACCACTACCTCTAGCATTGAAAACGAGCTGAATTCCTCTAGGAAGAGACACAAAAATTTCTTCCTTTTTCTTGAGGTATGCCGTAACCAGTTGAAGCCACTTATTATTTACTTGATAACGTAGAAGTACCAATCTGCGGAGTTGTTAATTGTCACGTTACATCAAACAGACACGTCCTTTGGGAATGAGATCGTGTCACTCAGCGGGCCATATGAAGTGCTGTAGAACGCCAGAGTGTTCATCAAACCAGGAGGCATCTCTGTGAGTGTAGGAATCCGCAAGAATACTCGTCATGAAGACGTAAAAGAAAGAGCCAATAATTCTAAAATTAACACCGTGGTTCATGTACTCGGTACCATGAATGACTGGGCCGACGTCCAAACAATCAGAGAACCACCTCCGGCCGGAAGTATATGCTCCACACACTGTGTGTTTAACGACTTATTAGGGCGTCTGTACACTCGCAGCCTTCCACCATTTGAAAAGAGACAAAATGGTAGCTCATCTAATCACGGTACTGGCCTGCAGTCAGCGTCTACCTAATTTTTTGTTGGCCCTTTGAAGACGTGCAGTTTCATGTGTCGCTAAGACAGTGGCGTTTCTGCTAGGCATTCGACTCCAGATCTCAACTGCATGCAGGTCCCTCACTCCAATATCCATTGCAGGCATTGTCCTTTGCATTGTTCTCTCGGAAACTGCATTCACTGACAGCAGCAGTCCACGTCGGCCCTGAAGGCGCTTGTAATTGACAAGGCGTAACATACTTCTGCGGTCTGTGTCGGTTGTGATGTTTTCGCGACCACCAGTTCTGCACCACCTATAGCGTTCCACAGGCACATGTTTTGTGCGAGGCACTTGTTTTAGGAGACGTACGCAATGTTTCCTTATTGAAAGCATTCCGGTGCCGTTGACAAGGCAGAGCACGGAAATGTCTCGTTTCGCTGCAGTCTTCCTCAATTAACATCAGTAGCGTTTAGTGTTTCTGGGAGATTGCGGGAACGCCTGATGTTATCTTCGTTTCCTTTCGCTCACAGGAAATGGTGCGCCAGTGCTGGTGTATGTTTTCTTGCAGGTCTACGACTCACACACACTGAGGAAGGAGGCATGACCGCGGCTTTTGTGATAACTGCCTTTATGGCACTGATCTGAAACATAAAGCGTATTAAAAAGGAAGTTTGTAGGAATAACTATCATGGTCCGTTGGTTTACTTTTTTCATAATATCCTTAATTTGTCTCAGCCGGAAGATGAAGTACCGCGCACTGAAACTTTTGTAGATGCAGGACGGTACTTGCTCGTGAAGACATGTCACATCGCGTAATCTTTCTGTGACTGAATGGGTAGGTGTGTGTATGACACTAAAAACTTCTTACCTGGCAATCTCGGGCCCGACATCTGATGAGAGCACTTACTTAAATTGGAGGTCAGAAAGAATACGCGTCACGGAGAAGTGACGGAAAACCCAAATCAGGGTCGCCTGATAGGGATCTGAACCCGTTCGACCAGAGTGTGGTTGTGTATCTGAGATATCTGTGGGATTATACGCTACATTGACGAAGTATATACAGATTTCTGCTGACACACATGCCCACGAATGAACTTGAATATGCAGATCTTTCGCTTATTATCAGCTCGTCTAAGCATGGCGAATGGGGCTGATCTTGTTCGTTGCTAAGTAACGAAAACGACGACCAGAGTTGGTGGTCCTAGGTTGCATAGCAACCCGCCCGCCACCCCCCTACCCCATTTCTCTGTCCTACTGCTCCTGTATCTGCTGTTCACTTGCAAATGTGTTCAGTATCACAATAGTGAGTATTCGCTTAAAAACTCCCTGCCGCATCTACGCTGGTGGCCCTACTTTTTTCTGTGATCTGCCCGTAGCAGAATCTACCACTCTTAATAAAGCTTATGATGCTACTTTGGCCAGGCAGCATACTCAACACTACAGTGGCTTGTCCATTGTTGCTCCCAGTCGCTGGTGAAAAGTATGTAATATACAGTGATCAGCCAGAACATTATGACAACCTTCCTAATAACCTCTATGTCCACCTTTGGCACGGATAACAGCGGCGACACATCCTGACTTGGAAGGTCGCTGGAGGAAGTTGGCACCACACCTGCACACACAAGCCACCTAATTCCCGTAAATTCCGTGGAGGGGGTCGATGAACTCCTACGCCACGTTCATATGGCTCAAATGGCTCTAAGCACTATGGGACGTAACATCTGAGGTCATCCGTCCCCTGGACTTAGAACTACTTAAACCTAACTAACCTAAGGAGAAGATTCGAAACTGCGACCGTTGCAGCAGCGCGGTTCCGGACTGGAGTGCCTAGAACCACTCGACCACAGCGGCCGGCTGACGCCACGTTCAATCACACCCAAGATGTGTTCCGTCGGATTCAGATCTGGCGTGTTTGGGAGTCAGCACATCAATTGCAACTCGCCACTGTGTTCCTCGAACCACTCCATCACATTCCTGGCCTTGTGACATGGCGCATTGTCTTGTGGAGAAATGCTACTGCTGTTGGCAAACGTGATCGTCATGACGGGGTGTACGTGGCAGAGAGCAGTGTACGATACTCCTTGACCGTCGTGGTATTTTGCATGAGCTCTGCTGGACCCGTGGATCGCCACATGAATGTTCGTCAGAGCCGTCGCCAGCTTGTCTCCGTCCCGCAGTACAGGTGTAAAGGGGCTGTTCTCTTGGAAGACGACGAATTCGCTCCCTCCCATCGGCATGGTGAAGGAAGTATCGGAATTCATCAGATTATGGAACGCTCTGCCACAGCGCCAACGTCCAGTGCCGATGGTCACGTGCCTGTTTCAGTCCTAGTTGCCGATGTCGTGATATTAACATTGGCACTTACATGGGTCGTCGACTTCAGACACATTTGTACTCTGCCCACCATTAAAATTTGATATTAGTTCGCCGCCTGTCCTGTTTTACCAGTTGGGCCAGCCTGCGACGTCCGATGTCTGTAATGAGGGTGGCTGCCCAACTCCGCTCGTGTGGAAGTGGTTTCACCTGGGTTTCGCCACGTGTTGAAGGCACTCGTCACAGCACTCCTCGAACACCCGACAAGTCGAGCAGTTTCCGAAATGCTCGTGCCGAGCCTCCGGGCCAACACAATCTCCCCTCGCTCAAACTCACCTATTCAGATAGATCGTGCGGGTTCCACATCTACACACGGACAGCTCGCTCGCTGACGCTCATGCACCCTACGTGTGTCTGACTAGCACAGTATTCCTCGTCAGGGGACGTTGCTGTCACCTTGACGGGTTTATATCGATAATAAGCCGGTGGTCATAATGGTCTAACTGATCATTGTAGTAGATGGTTCACAGAAGACCATGGGGTGACGAACACCTTACGTAACATAAACGTGAACTCCGTCCGCAGGCTTTGTTGGGCCCATCGGTACCGACCGACCGCCGTGTCATCCTCCACCAATAGCTCTATTAGATCCTGTATGGAGGCGCGTGTGATCGGCTCAACGCACTTCTGTCAATTATAAAGACTTTCAAGACCATGTAGTCGCTACTCGCTCAAGCAGCACCTGAATTGGCATCACACGGCTGATTGCACCCTGTTCCAGGGGTTCCATCAAGAGATAATCTCCGTCAGTACCAGGAATCGAACCAGGGTCCTCCGCGTGGCAACCAGCTGCGCTGACCCTTCAGCTATGGATGCGGGCTCAAACACCTTTCGGTGACCACCAAAATCCTCTTCTATTACGCATGCATGCTGAGCAACCTCTTGCACGATGCTGAGACCTGGACGTCTTACGCTAAAAAAGACCGTAAGCTCAATATCTCTTATCTGCGGTGCTTACCAAACATTCATGGCGTAACACGGAGAGACCATGTGACAAACATGGCGGTGATGACTACTGTAAAGCTAGAGAGTACTACCGCAGCTCTGAAGCAACGTCGCCTGCTGAGACTTGTACACTTACATCGTGTAGACCAAGCCCGTCTTCCGCGAACCGCCGTAGTTAGGTAGCGCCTCCCAAGAGACTGTTTGGAAGACCAGGATTAGCCTTTTCAGATTGCGTCCAGCCCGATGTGGACACATTTAAACTGCCACTGCGACAAGTGGGAGGAGCTCTGCAGAGACCGCAGCAGATGTAGCAATATCGACAACAATGGGAGCTAGTTGCACGACGACGCATGGTTCAGCAACTCAGCTGCGAAACGAGCGTGTAAACAAGGGCGTCTGACGAGCCCCTCTTTCAGGGTAATATACACCTGCCCCAACCTCTGGACGCCCAATGGGCTCGCACATTGGATTCTTGAGTCGCCGACGAAAGTGCCAGCGCGTGTGATGCTTCTCGAATGTTCCATTAGGAAGTATAGGCCATTGATGATGATTATGATGATAATGGTGGTGATATACACTCCTGGAAATTGAAATAAGAACACCGTGAATTCATTGTCCCAGGAAGGGGAAACTTTATTGACACATTCCCGGGGTCAGATACATCACATGATCACACTGACAGAACCACAGGCACATAGACACAGGCAACAGAGCATGCACAATGTCGGCACTAGTACAGTGTATATCCACCTTTCGCAGCAATGCAGGCTGCTATTCTCCCATGGAGACGATCGTAGAGATGCTGGATGTAGTCCTGTGGAACGGCTTGCCATGCCATTTCCACCTGGCGCCTCAGTTGGACCAGCGTTCGTGCTGGACGTGCAGACCGCGTGAGACGACGCTTCATCCAGTCCCAAACATGCTCAATGGGGGACAGATCCGGAGATCTTGCTGGCCAGGGTAGTTGACTTACACCTTCTAGAGCACGTTGGGTGGCACGGGATACATGCGGACGTGCATTGTCCTGTTGGAACAGCAAGTTCCCTTGCCGGTCTAGGAATGGTAGAACGATGGGTTCGATGACGGTTTGGATGTACCGTGCACTATTCAGTGTCCCCTCGACGATCACCAGTGGTGTACGGCCAGTGTAGAAGATCGGTCCCCACACCATGATGCCGGGTGTTGGCCCTGTGTGCCTCGGTCGTATGCAGTCCTGATTGTGGCGCTCACCTGCACGGCGCCAAACACGCATACGACCATCATTGGCACCAAGGCAGAAGCGACTCTCATCGCTGAAGACGACACGTCTCCATTCGTCCCTCCATTCACGCCTGTCGCGACACCACTGGAGGCGGGCTGCACGATGTTGGGGCGTGAGCGGAAGACGGCCTAACGGTGTGCGGGACCGTAGCCCAGCTTCATGGAGACGGTTGTGAATGGTCCTCGCCGATACCCCAGGAGCAACAGTGTCCCTAATTTGCTGGGAAGTGGCGGTGCGGTCCCCTACGGCACTGCGTAGGATCCTACGGTCTTGGCGTGCATCCGTGCGTCGCTGCGGTCCGGTCCCAGGTCGACGGGTACGTGCACCTTCCGCCGACCACTGGCGACAACATCGATGTACTGTGGAGACCTCACGCCCCACGTGTTGAGCAATTCGGCGGTACGTCCACCCGGCCTCCCGCATGCCCACTATACGCCCTCGCTCAAAGTCCGTCAACTGCACATACGGTTCACGTCCACGCTGTCGCGGCATGCTACCAGTGTTAAAGACTGCGATGGAGCTCCGTATGCCACGGCAAACTGGTTGACACTGACGGCGGCGGTGCACAAATGCTGCGCAGCTAGCGCCATTCGACGGCCAACATCGCGGTTCCTGGTGTGTCCGCTGTGCCGTGCGTGTGATCATTGCTTGTACAGCCCTCTCGCAGTGTCCGGAGCAAGTATGGTGGGTCTGACACACCGGTGTCAATGTGTTCTTTTTTCCATTTCCAGGAGTGTATTTCCAGCAACTGAAAGCAATTAAGTATTTGAACCAAGGAACCTTCCCTTAACATGTTGTAATGGTAATCCGTGACTTGGAGGTGGTCGCTTTAGCGATTGTGGTAGTCTGTGGATAAACAACACGCTTTGCAGTAGCTGTTGGTGGTCCCACCTTCTTAAAGTCTGAACCTCGTAAGGAGCTAGAGCTAGTGGTACGAAGGCTTCACAGGAGCAAATTGAAATCAATACAGGAGACGAGCGGGTCAAAAACTGTACACCCAGATTAGAGAGAATCTCGGACACTGCCGGGAAAAGAAGGAGCGTGTTCTTCACACACACCCTCAGAATGGACCAGCGGAGGTGGAGACATCAGACAGCACAGTTTCCTGTTATCAAGAGGACCAAAGTATGCGGGACTCGAGAGGTGTTAAGGAATCTAGAAGAAATAAGAATATAGTGATGTGTTTAACAGATGTACTTGATGCCAAAGGTTTAATCGTGGCAGGAAGAGAACCCCTTACCACCGTAAGTAGTTGCTGCTACGAGATGGCATGCTTGCACGCAGCAACTATACAGCTTTGTCACAGGGCCAGATATAGTTAGGCAACAGCTGTGACAAAAATAGATGGCAACAGTTAACAGTGTTTTATTAACAAAAGTCTCACAACAGATAACTGGAGTATGAAGACTGTGCATGGCAGTACAGTTCACTTGCACGGATCTGTCTTCGAACGTGGTATAGCTCTATATCCAGTGAATGATTACTAACGTCACTTAGATAATGTTCAGTTTGCACTTCTTAGCGGCGACTGTACATGACTTCTAAGACACTCGACCGAGCGAGATGGTGCAGTGGTCAGCACACTAGACTCTCATTTGGGAGGACGACGGTTCAAACCCGCGTCCAGCCATCCTGATTAAGGTTTACCGTGATTTTCCTGAATCGCTTCGGGCAAAAGCCCGGTTGATTCCTTTGAAAGGGCACAGCTGACTACCTTCCCCATCCTCCCTAATCCGGTGGTACCGATGAGCTCGCTGTCATCGAATCAAATGGTTCAAATGGCTCTGAGCACTATGGGACTTACCATCTGAGGTCATCAGTCCCCTAGAACTTAGAACTATTTAAACCTAACTAACGTAAGGACATCACACACATCTATGCCCAAGGTAGGATTCGAACCTGCGACCGTAGCGGTCGCGCGGTTCCAGACTGAAGCGCCAAGAACCGCTCGGCTACAACGGCCGGCTGTCATCGAATCAACTAACCAAGCGAAGTAAGATATTTGCTGAGATACGGTCTTATGTTGAGGTACTATCCTTGAGGTACGGACGTACTGTCTTTGAATGGTGCCGTGTGTCTGCTTGTATCCATGTTTGGTAGGTGGATGCCCACTTCTGAACTTTTTCTGTCAAATAAGGCGGATGCGTAACATAGTCCTTGTCGTATGCACCCTCGTTTGCGCCTGAGTTGTAGGCAGTTCGGGGCTCTTCTATGCATGCTGTGTCCTGTACCTTCTGTAGGACAAAGCATACAGAAAACAGTTTCAGATAAAAAATTCATGCTGTCATAGGTTTTCAGGACAGAATTAGACCCAGGACAAAATATCATGGACAGAAGAGCGAAGAATCTTGCCAAGCATGAAAATGAACGAATTCTGGAGAAGGATAAAGACCAGAAGAAACGAACACGATCCGAACTGACGTGGATCTCAGATGGCCGGAACGATAAGAAACACGCACTGACCGTCCGCAGCGCGGTCGTGCTGTGTTGGTCTCGCAGTGAGTGGGAGGGTGGAGGGGAGGGGCAGACTGAGACTGACGCCTAGTGCGACAGACAGACAGACAGACAGACAGGTACTGCCCGTTCCGGCTGGAGTGCTAACAGCCTAAGTGCAGGATCCGGAGCGGCCAGGCGGGCATTTGCCGGGATTTGGGCGGCAATCAGGCCTTATTCGGAGGCAGCGAGGCCGGACAGCCTGGGGTACCTGCCTCCCCGTGTGAGAACGCGCCGCCGCCAGATGTTATCTGCGCGAGGTTCGTGGTGGCCGCGGGCCGCCAACACACTGGCCGGTCACGGAGTCCGAGGGGCGTGGTCGGCCCAGGGGTTGCACACGGCAGCGCCGGCACCTGCAGCCTGCTTGCTGACTTACCCGTAATGCATTGTAATGCTGTCCTCTAGGGACGGGGGCTGAACTGTTACTACCCGGTCACAGTGATTTCCATTAATGTTACTTGTCGGAAACTGGTATTTTCACTTGTGATTTGTCAGAGTTTTAAAATCACGTTTTACGAATTCACTGCGTTATAATGTCCCTGGAGTTATTTGTCACTGCTCGGGCATGGGTTTGTGTGTTGTCCTTAGCAAAAAAATTGTTCAAATGGCTCTGAGCACTATGGGACTTAACTTCTGAGGTCATCAGTCCACTATAACGTAGAAAAACGTAACTAACCTAAGGACATCACACACATCCATGCCCGAGGCAGGATTCGAACCTGCGACCGTAGCGGTCGCCTAGAACCGCTCGGCCACCACGGCGGGCGTTGTCCTTGGCGAAAGTTAGTTTAAGTAGTGTGTAAGCCTAGGGACCGATGACCTCAGCAGTTTGGTCCCATAGGAACTTACCACAAGAAACGGGTTCCCAGAATGAGATTTTCACTCTGCAGCGGAGTGTGCGCTGATATGAACATCCTGGCAGATTAAAACTGTGTGCCGGTCCCGAGTTCGAGTCTCGGTCCGGCACACAGTTTTTATCTGCCAGGAAGTTTCAGGACCTAGGGTTTTCAGTAAAACAATTGACAAAAAGTCTTATTATTTGCAACCATTCTTCCTTAGTTGTTACATGATAAAAAAGTTACGAAGGAAATGGACTCGTTTGTTTGCAGAGAAAGTGGACTATTTCGCTACGTAATGGAGGGCATTATGACACCTGCGACAGTTGATAAGAACAAATAAAACAGTTCATGCCTCAGTCACTTGTTTAGTTTGTCACTACGCATTTCGATGATTCACACCATCAACTTTCAGGTGGGGAATTGTTTATTTACACGGCTCGTGTTGGTGATGAGTATAGACGTCTTTTTACAGTAGCAGACCAAGGACAGTGCAGGTTGTGTTGCGTCTTTTTCTAATAATAAGAACTTTTTATTTAGAAAAGGCACTTTTGACGTTAAGACTTAGGTTTCTAACAGTGAATTGTATTTGCAGGGACGGTAGAGTCGCAAAGAATCTGCATACTGCTGCCTGATGTATGTCCTCTGCACGCCGGTGTGGCCGAGCGGTTCTAGGTGCTTCAGTCTGGAACCGCGCGACCGCTACGGTCGCATGTTCGAATTCTGCCTCGGGCATGGATGTGTCTGATGTCGTTAGGTTAGTTAGGTTTAAGTAGTTCTAAGTGCTAGGGGACTGATGACCTCAGATGTTAAGTCTCATAGTGCTCAGAGCCATTTTGTATGTCCTCTCCACTGTGCATTACGTTTACACTGTCACTTCAGACAAAAGATTAAATGGTTTCTACACAAATACGTTTTTATTCTTAATTGTATTATTTGTTTAATATGAATGGGATGCAACCCATTCGTAACTTTTTAAAAAAGGAAAACATATTTGTGTAGAAACCATTTATTCTATTATCTTTGTATCCAATGTAAGCAAGCATATCTGTGACATGAAAACATCTTTGAAGTGACAGTGTAAATATAATATGTAGTGGAGAGGACATACATCAAGCAGCAGTATGCAACTTTTTATGACTCCATCGTCCCTGTAAATACAATTCAGTTGGAAATTCATGTTTTTTAACCTCGAAAGTGCCTTTTCTAAATAAATAATTCTTATCATTAGTAAAAGACGCAACATAACCTACACTCCCTTTGGTATACTAATGTGAAAAGACGTGTGTACTCCTCACGGACAGCCGGCCGCTGTGGCCGAGCGGTTCTATGCGCTTCGGTCCGCAACCGCGCTGCTACTACGATCGCAGGTTCGATTCCTGCCTCGGGCATGGATGTGTGTGATGTCCTCAGGTTAGTTAGGTGTAAGTAGTTCTAAGTCCAGGGGACTGATGACGTCAAATGTTAGTGCTTCGAGCCATTATGCATTTGGTCTGAGGACCCTCCAGCAATTTGTACCATCCTCATGGACATCAGCCATGTAAATAAATAATTCTCTACCTGAAGACGATGGTGGGAACCATCGAAACGTGTAGTGGCAAAATAAACAAGTGAGTGACGGATAAAGTGCTTTATGCGCACAGAGAAAGTTTCATCCCAACAAAATATGTTGTAGTAGGCATGGGTACATATTTCTTCCAATGGCTTTAGATTTTGTAGTAATCAAACAAGAGTGAAAATATTAATAGTGTGATGTTGAAATTTAGAGTTCGTCTTTAGAATGCGGGCTCTAATCGCTTCGTTATGCTCATAAGTGATTTGTGGTGCTTTCGGACGTGACAGTGGTCGCATATTGAACTGCATGGGAACGTCGTCAAGGTTCCAGTAGACGACGCCCGACCACCACAACAGAGGATCGCCGTATCGTGCACCATACAAATTGTAACCCCTTCACAATTCCGCCTGCCATCCGAGAGCAAGTAGCGGACTCCCTGAATCGTTCTGTGGCGTCCCGCATCATTGGGCGGAGACCAGCAGTGTCCGGAGTAGGGGTCTAGTCGCCCCGTGCGCAGGAGACACGAGACCACAAACGGCTAAGTGGTGTCATTTTTCAGCAGGACAATGCTTGTCCACACATGCCACGTGTTTCTATGAACTTGCTACGTGCTGTTAAGGCCAGCACGGTTCCAACACCTGTCTTCCCAAGACCGTAAATTTGACTCGGTTTTGTAATCACTCGTATAACATCACATACCCTCTCCACCCGTGAAGTTCCATTTCGTTTCCTCCTCCCCGTGTCCGCAGTTCGCGGTCTCACTGTCGCGTTCTCGCTTCCCGAGCACCTGGTCCCAGATTCGATTCCCGGCGGGATGAGGGATTTTCACCTGCCTCGAGATGACTGGGTGTTTGTGTTGTCCTCATCATTTCATCATCATTCATGAAAGTGGCGAGACTGGACTGAGCAAAGGTTGGGAATTTGTACGGGCGCTGATAACCGCGCAGTTGAGCGCCCCACAAACCAGACGTCATCATCATCATCATCCCCGTAAGTTATGTCAGGCAGTGTATTTTATTGACCATCAGATACGCTGGAAGAAATGACCATCGTAATAAAATAAGAGAAAGCGGAGCTCGCGCTGAAAGACGTAAGTGTTCGTTTTTCCGACGTGCTGTTTCAGAGTGGAAGTCTGTAAATTGTCTGAAAGTGGTTCTATGAACCCTAGGTCAAACGTTTAAGTCTGAACTGCAGAGTAATCATGAAAGAGATGGACGCCAATGCGTTTATCGTCAGTACCACTGCTGAAGAAAAGTCAACCCTCACCATCTCCTCATTGTTGAGTACAAACCGCCATATAGTTCAGTTGTAGAACTGCTTAGAGTGTACAGGAGCCCCACGTTACGTGCCTTCTTTTCATCAGTTCGCCCAGGAGACAACGCCGCCGCTAGATAATACTTTATAACGACACAAGCATGACACGAGGCATGCTTCGCCCGTCTTCCTGGTGTCGCAACATTAGTCACTGCGGTTATCACAGGGGTTAACAAGGCGGCGTCCGCATCTCAAGTACACTACCTACCGACGTTCCACTTTCACAGCTGTGCTTTTCTGGATATGGCTTCCTTGTCCCAAATCACGGCCACCAAAAATTCCGTGCCATAGGAAAGAAATACGATGTAATATCGAAAGAAAGGAAGATAAGGGCTTAACGTCCAGGTCATTAAAGATGGAGCACAAGCCGGGATTGTTTCAAGGATGGGGAAAGAAATCAGTACTGCCCTTTCAAAGGAACCATCCCGGCATTTGCCCTGGTGCGGTTTAGGAAAATAGCGGGAAAGGTAAATCTGGATCAACTTTGATTACTTAAGGAACCAGATTAATTAAGGAAGGATAGGAAAACAGCTGTCAGTCGCAATCCCACTGGTCTTTTATTATTCTTTCATATCCATATTCAGCTGTAAATAGCCGTCTTCAGCTGCATATGAGTGAGTTATCATCCAACAAATTCGCAGCAGTACATGCCGACATCATGGACAGAGTGTGCTATACATTATGTTGAAGCCTTCAGAAACATTCGCGCGGCTGCATGGTATACCCCCTCAGTAGGTATACTAGGTTTTCATTTGGCACCTAACGCGACTGTCACTTCTACTGGTACACTCATGAAGAATTGAAAATTAGAGATAGCGTCGCATTGGAGAGAAAGCGTCGTTGTCTCCACGGTGGGTAGAGTAGTTCTGCGTGTCAGGCGTGTTGAATGTCGTCAAACTGCGTGCTGGGCGTTGGCGTGGCTGCGACAGAACAGGATGGCAAGAATGGTGTTGCCAGACTCATGGCGCTTCCGAGAAGTCATTTCTGTCTAGCTGTTTGCCTGATAAATTTTTTATGTAATCGTAGCTGGCAGTGAGCATGCTGCAGCGGATGCTGTCCTTGTCCACGCAAAGCTTCGTAACTTTTTCCGCAAAAAAATACTTGAACCGCAGCTTAACAAAAGAAATATGGCGGCACAACGACGACCCTGTTGCGAGCTTCCACCTTGCTGGGCAAGTTGACAAAGACGACCTGTAAATCAGTCGTTGCCATGCTTTGTGGTGACTTGTGGCATACCGAACTGCGTCACTTCACGTTTACGTAAGTTGGTTATGAAGTACTTCCGCCAAACACACTTCTACTTGTTCCTCG
Source organism: Schistocerca serialis cubense (assembly GCF_023864345.2). Lineage (NCBI taxonomy): Eukaryota > Metazoa > Arthropoda > Insecta > Orthoptera > Acrididae > Schistocerca > Schistocerca serialis. The sequence continues at coordinate 433,109,229 of NC_064646.1, forward strand.
TATGTGCAACAACGAGGCGGTCTCGCTCAGCTCTCAGGACGAGAAAGCGCTTCTGCATATGGACAAAGTTATTTTGTGCGAACTCTACCCCGTGGGTGTATTATAAGGCTTTGCTGTTCATGATACATGTAATGATCTGGCGGTCAACTTCGAAACTGCATGGAAATATATTGTACTTACAAGGGAACCTCCCCATCGCACCCCCCTCAGATTTAATTATAAGTTGGCACAGTGGATAGGCCTTGAAAAACTGAACACAGATCAATCGAGAAAACAGGAAGAAGTTGTATGGAAATATGGAAAAAATAAGCAAAATATACATACTGAGTAGTCCATTGCAAGATAGGCAACTTCAAACAACAGTATGAGCTCTGGAGCGCCGTGGTCCCGTGGTTAGCGTGAGCAGCTGCGGAGCGAGAGGTCCTTGTTTCAAGTCTACCCTCGAGTGAAAGTTTTAATTTTTTATTTTCAGTTTATGTGACAAACTTATGTTTTCATGACTTTTTTGGGAGTGATTACCACATCCACAAAAAAACGTAAATCGTGCAAGGTAGAAGAATCTTTTTACCCATTCTCCAAGTGTACAAATTAGGTGGGTCGACAACATATTCCTGTCACGTGACGCACATGCCGTCACCAGTGTCGTATAGAATATATCAGACGTGTTTTCCTGTGGAGGAATCGGTTGACCTATGACCTTGCGATCAAATGTTTTCGGTTCCCATTGGAGAGGCACGTCCTTTCGTCTACTAATCGCACGGTTTTGCGGTGTTGTCGCAAAACACAGACACTAAACTTATTACAGTGAACAGAGACGTCAATGAACGAACGGACAGATCATAACTTTGCGAAAATAAAGAAAACAAAATTTTCACTCGAGGGAAGACTTGAACCAAGGACCTCTCGTTCCGCAGCTGCTCACGCTAACCACGGGACCACGGCGCTCCTGAGCCAACACTGTCCTTGATGTTGCCTATGTTTCGCATTGACTACTCAGTTTGTATATTTTATTTTTTTCATAGTTCCACACAACTCCTGTTTTCTCGATTGATCTGTGTTCAGTTTTTCAAGGCCTATCCACTGTGCCAACTAATAACTAAATCTGAGGGGGGTGCGATGGGGAGTTTCCCTTGTTAGCAAGTTGCAACACCAAAAAGATGTGGCTGAATCGTGAAAACTTGCGGTCGACAGTTGGTACATAAACTGGCAGTTGCAACTCAAAATAAATAAATATAATGTATTGCGTGTACAAAGGTGGGAAGATTTGTTATTGTTTTGTTACATGAGTGGTGGTTAGTTACTAGAAACAGAAAGGAGTTTTAAAAATCTCGGAGTGAGCGTCAGAGGTCATTTCTAGTGCAACAGTCATGTAAGCCCAGCTGTAGAAAAGTCAGATGCCAGTCTTTGTGTAATTCACCCGCGAAAGAAGTGGATGGGCTACATATCCACAGTCGACGGTTGGTTGAGTATTGGCCGTCAGGCGAGGTGAATACATACCGGTCTGGTACCCATATGCCATCCCAGTTACACTTTCCCTTGGGCTCATACTAGACGCAGGCAGGTAAGCAAGTACAATAAGCAAGTACAACGGGGGGCACCTTCTGCAATTAACAGTGCTGAGTCCAGTAATTAACACGGCGACCCCGTCAAGATACAGGAAAAAAGAAAAAGAATTGAGATACAAAGAGAGCAGCGTGAATTGTCACGGGTTCGAACAGAAAGTGCGAGTGTGTGTCTGAGATGCTTATAAACTCATGTAGCATAGTTTTCAAATGGTTCAAATGGTTCTGAGAACTGTGGGACTCAACTGCTGAGGTCATTAGTCCCCTAGAACTTAGAACTGGTTAAACCTAACTAACCTAAGGACATCACAAACATCCATGCCCGAGGCAGGATTCGAACCTGCGACCGTAGCGGTCTTGCGGTTCCAGACTGCAGCGCCTTTAACGGCACGGCCACTTCGGCCGGCTAGCATAGTCTTCCTGACAGTCAGACTTCCAAGGTAACATTCGAGGACGGAACGGGGGAAGGTTACAAATTTATTGCGGTGCCCGAAGCGCCTTCCACCGCACTCTATAATGTGGCTTGCTACGTGAGAGATAGACGTAGTGTTGGTTCTAAATTCACGTTAAATTGTATGTTCCTCCACAACTGAATAGGTAAACAGATGAGCCCTGGGAGACACCTCTTCCACTCTGATCTAGGTACCGCCCATTTTTCTTTTACTCCTCTTTAAACTCTTTCTCAGGTCTGGCATTAATATTGCTTTCAATGCCTCGATTTTACTGCTCTTTCATACTTGCATAGTTCAATAAAATTTCTGACTTTTACTAACTCCTGATGAACTACAACTTGATTGAGGGGTTTACAATCTCTCTGTTTAATCCTTTAAGCACCAACCAACCACCCGCCTGGATAATTTAGTACCAAGACGGAAGGAGACAATAAATACTATACTTCCTCCAATAGGACCATACCAAGTACAGTGCCTGAAGCTAACCATCAGTTTGAGGACTGTATTGTACGTAGCTGCTCTGGTTTGGGTGTCCCCTTGGAGGACAGCCTGTAGTTTTTGGAAGTGAAGGCCGACAGCTGAGTCTGGCCCCCGGTTCGACGACAATCCGTCTACTGTGCCGTGCCTGCCGTCGTTGGCCTGCGCCCTTGTCGGCACCTCTGGTCCAGACCGGCGACTCCCGGTGTCTGGGCTGAGTCAGCGACGCGGCTGTTCTGTCGTGGGTGTCCGCCCTGTGTGACGTAGCGGGCGCGACCGCCATTTATAGCCGCTTTGCCGCTGCAGGCGGCCAGGGACGCGTGTCGGAGATCCGCGACATCGGCTTCCAGGAAACGCTGCTGGAAACGCCCCTGCGCGTTGCATGCTACTGTGCAAGTCGCCTTCTGCTCTCAGACTGCAGTCTTCTCCGGCATGAAGCTACCAGGAGCCTCACGTAGCTAGATCTACGTGATTGCGATTCACACAAGTGTTTTGGCAGACGGCGCATACGACCCCTTGCGGACTATTTCTCTACCGCTCCACTCTCGAATATCACGAGGGAAAAAATGAGCACCTAAATCTTTCTGTGTGGTCTTTGACTTCTCTTATTTTATCAAGACTGTCATTTCATGCCCTGTAGGTGCGTGTCAACAAAATATTTTCGCATTCGGAGCAGAGAGTTGGTGATTCAAATTTCGTGAAAAGATTGCGCTGTAACAAAGAAATCTTTCTTCCAATGATTCACACTCCAATTCGCTTATAATATCTTTGACACACTCTCCCCTATTTCGTGATAAAACGATCTGCCCTTCTTCGAACGTTTTCGATATCCTATGCGCATCCTGTCTGGTAAGGATCCCATACCGCCCAACAACACACTTTTTATAACACGTAATGAGTTTCATGGAATTTTGACCTGCTATGTTTATGTATTTGACTTCTTGGTTTCAATGTAATATTTTACGTAAATTAGGAACTTTACATCTCTGACTCCCTACGCCAGATGGCGGTTACTGTGTTATAATAAATTCTGTTATATTTGATGTCATGTTATTTGTATATTTTTCTTCTTTTCTAGTTCTGTTATCTGACACCATATAACTGCGCCTGTTGATTTTTTATTCTGAAATGTTTTTTAAGTTGTTTGAAAATAACACGCCAGCGAATGTTGGTAAGATGTGCATTCCCCCCCCCCCCCCCCCCCCGTCTTTTTTGCTATGCGTTATTTAATGTACAATTTTAAAATTGAAATATTCAGTAAATGATTTGCAAGTGCACTTTGGTATTTTGTGGCAATCTCTTGGCAAATAAAGAATTGTTAAGTCTTCATGTGACACACGACACATAGAGGGCTTTCCAAGACCCTGTCACACAGACGTCTGCTGTATAGATGAATGTAAACAGCGGCTTCAGTTATTGTGATCGCTTCTCAGGTTTGGTTACTGATAACTTGATAGCCGGCCGGTGTGGCCGAGAGGTTCTAGGCGCTTCAGTCTGGAACCGCGTGACCGCTACGGTCGCAGGTTCGAATCCTGCCTCGGGAATGGATGTTTGTGATGTCCTTAGGTTAGTTAGGTTTAAGTAGTTCTAAGTTCTAGGGGACTGATGACCTCGAAAGCTAAGGTCCATAGTGCTCAGAGCCATTTCATACCTTGATACCAGTGTCTGTGAGTTTAGTTTGTACATCACAGGTATGTTCTTTCCAACAGTTGGTTTATACTCAGGTGTATTTGTGTTTTTTTGTTTTTATTCACTGATCGATATCTGAAATTTTTAACTTCCAGCACTGAAGAAGATCACTATGTGATTGAAAATCGATTTTGCTATCAATAAACCATCAATGTTACGGCCAACGCTGACCTCCTTCTTAATTTAACACTAGAAAAGGAAGCACAACTGTAGTGCAATAAATCCCTTAATTAAATTTGTCGCGTCTTCAGTAAAAGACAGACTTTGCTTCGCCTTTCCACAACATTTTCTCTGTGCTACTTCCACTTTAAGTTGTTCGCAATTGTAATTCCTCTGCACCTGTTTCAGTAGTCTACCTGTAAATTTGTACGATTTTTCGTGGAACCGAAACTTAACAGAAATTTTTAATTACTCATGTTAAGGACCTCGTATTCCTTATTTTTTAGGTTCAGTTGCCACTTTTTGCACCATACAGATATCTTGCCTGAATAATTTTACAGTTCTTTCGATCTTCTGGCTGTAAACGACTACATGATCTGCAAACAATGCAAGAGAGCTGCTCAGATTGTTTCCTAAATTACTTCATTAGATTAAGAACAGCAGAGGTCCTGTATGACAGGAAATGACGAATCCATTCGCTCCAGGATAAAACTGGGCCACATGCGCAACTTTTATGGCATCACTAACACCAGGTATCTTTCTCATTGACCCGCAGAAATTCTGGTTTATCTGGTCACTACAACTTCTCGGACAGGACTCAAATGTATTTGCAGAATGTTTATTTTATTCTGCAGCGGAGTGTATATCACATTCATGTTCCACACAGTCAAGCCACTTCATGGTGTGTGGCGGATGGTACTTCTTTACCACTGACCCTTTCTAACCTCACTGTTCCAATCGCGAATGGTGCGCCGGAAGAACACCTTGTATGACCTCGAATCTGTCTAATTTTACCTTCATGGTATTTTTGCTAGATACATGTAAAAGGAGCAATATGTTCGGTGACTCTTCTGGGAACGTTTGCTCACTAAATTAGTAAAATCGCAGCGAACCACACCTCGATGCACAACGCCTCTTTCGTAGCGTCTGACAGTGGAGTTAGATGAGCATCTCTGTAACGCTTTCGCACTTGCTTAACGAACCTGCAATGGAAAGCGCTCTTCTACTTAGCATCTGCTCCATTTCCTCCACCTGTCTCACTTGGTAAGTGTCCCAGACTAAGGACCAATGCTAAAGAATGGGTGAAATGAGTATTTTGGAAGTGGATGAATTAAATTTCCTTAGGAAAAATCCAGGGAATCTCATTATGGGATCTGCTTTTTGTACGATTAGTTTTATGTGGTTGTCCCAGTTCAAATCGCACCTTATGTTCGTAGTACTCCCAAATACATGGGGTTCTCGATAAATAATACAATAAATTTTTTCCCTGAAAGGTTGATTTTATTCAGGATTCCAATACATCACATTATTCCCCTCTCTTTTGGCTACAAAACCGTATTTTTTTTAAACACAGTCTGTGTTCAATGCGGCAGCCTTCTTCACCTTGCTGGGAGGGCCTGTAAGCTCGCATGGTACCATTCCACCATTCTACTTGTCGACGTTGGAGCCAACGTCTTGCCACATCAGTAACCTCCGCCTTGCTGCAGTTTGCATGAAAATGCTCTGAGACGACGCGGCTATTTCGTTGAACCTTCCTTATGTCTTGATCACACTATTTTCCCAACAACCTTACCCGTTTCGGCTTTCCGTCATCTTCTAAGGCAGTGTTAATGAGTCATATAAATTGTTCATTAGATACACTATTGGCCATTACAATTTTTGCACCACGAAGATGACGTGCTACAGACGCGAAATGTAACCGACAGGGAGATGCTGTGATATGCAAATGATTAGCTTTTCAGAGCATTCACACAAGGCTGGCGCCGGTGGGGACACCTACAACGTGCTGACATGAGGAGAGTTTCCAACCGATTTCTCATACAGAAACAGCAGTTGACCGGCTTTGCGTGGTGAAACGCTGTTGTGATGCCTCGTGTAAGGAGGAGAAATGCGTACGATCACGTTTCCGACTTTGATAAAGGTCGGATTGTACTCTATCGCGATTGCGGTTTATCGTATCGTGAAATTGCTGCTCGCGTTGGTCGAGATCCAATGACTGTTAGCAGAATATGGAATCGGTGGGTTACAGCCATCTCATCCGCATGGCTGTAACGGATCGTGCAGCCACGTCTCGATCCATGAGTCAACAGATGGGGACGTTTGCAAGACAACAACCATCTGCACGAACAGTTCGGCGACGTTTGCAGCAGCATGGACTATCAGTTCGGAGACCATGGATGGGGTTACACTTCACGCTGCATCACAGACAGGAGCCCCTGCGATGGTGTACTCAACGACGAACCTGGATGCACGAATGGCAAAACCTCATTTTTTCGGATGAATCCAGGTTCTGTTTACAGCCCCATGATGGTCGCATCCGTATTTGGCGACATCGCGGTGAACGCACATTGGAAGCGTGTATTAGTCATCGCCATACTGGCGTATCCCCCGGCGTGATGGTATGGGGTGCCACGTCTCGGTCACCTCTTGTTCGCATTGACGGCACTTTGAACAGTGGACGTTACATTTCAGATGTGTTACGACCCGTGGCTCTACACTTCATTCTATCCCTGCGAAACCCTACATTTCAGCAGGATAATGCACGACCGCATGTTGCAGGTCCTGTACGGGCCTTTCTGGATACAGAAAATGTTCGACTGCTACCCTGGCCAGCACATACTCCAGATCTCTCATCAATTGAAAACATCTGGTCAATGGTGGCCGCGCAACTGGCTCGTCACAGTACGGCAGTCACTACTCTTGATGAACTGTGGTATCGTGCTGAAGCTTCATGGACAGCTGTACCTGTACACGACATCCAAGCTCTGTCTGACTCAATGCCCAGGCGTATCAAGGCCGTTATTACGGCCAGAGGTGGTTGTTCCGGGTACTGATTTCTCAGGATCTATGCACCCAAATTGCGTGAAAATGTAATCACATGTCAGTTCTAGTATAATATAATTGTCCAATGAATACCCATTTATCATCTGAATTTCTTCTTGGTGTAGCAATTTTAATGGGCATTAGTGTACATTGTATCACGCCAACATTCTCAGTCACGAGATAAGTGCCAACTTGTTGGAAAAATAAAAGTATGGCCAAGACATAAGTAAAGACCTCCCCATATCCACGTACTGTTTCCGATGTGCATTCTTGACTGGGCCAAACAGATGGAATTCGGAAGGTGTGTGTCCGGCGCGCACACCTTTGGGAACCTCAACTGGTGGACGAGTGTATCAGCACTACCAACAGAGGCGTCCAATTGAACAGCTAGATGTTTGATTGTGGGCCGTCGATCACCTCGAATGAGAGTGTGCGCACGTTGCAGCACTGCAGGAGTCACAGCTTTGTGCCGCCGCCGGCAAGCGGGAGATCGGGCAGGTTTGCGCGACCTTGTTGCGTTGATGACGACTCGCCCAACAACTCACTGTGTTCACAGCCAGAACTCCGTAGACATTCTGCAAGCGCCCATGAATATCTGAGATGCTCTGGTTTTCCGCCAAAAGAAACTCATTGACAGCTGTCTGCTAGGAGTGCACCTTCGTTACAGAGGGCATTTGGGGCATTTTGAAGGTTCAGTTTAGCGCCACCACCTGTAGGGACTTCATGAACTATAGGGGCTGAAGCGAAATATTCCATGTTAATTTCCGTATCTTTTCAACGGAAATTTATTGAATGTCCCTCACTTTTAATGGATGTGATTGTTTCCAGTGGTTGTTTTTAAATCATGTAATCATGCAAAGACGACTCATTTTGCCCCTCTAGTGGAAAGGTGACAAAATTTTTCTTACTGTCTCTTTGTTAATGGTTCCGTGTCCGTGATTCCACAAGAGCTCAGACGTTACCATTACGCCGTACCGCCTATTACAGTAATGTAGCTGTTTGGGCAGAGCTGTTTCGCTGCCCGCAGGTTTTGCAGGGGACTGCTCCAACCCGACTACATTGGTGGCGTGTCGGCCTTGGCACGGCACGAGAAACTACTTGTTCCGTCACGACCAACCGTCTGGCCGTACAGTGCGCCTGCACCTTGTTGTGTTCACAGCCGGTTGTGGAGCAGTGTGTAGTGAGCAGCGGCCTGGTGCCAGACTGTCGCCGTAATGAGAGCAGATGTAGGCAGGTGATACGGGCCGGCGTGCCAGCTGGGGCAACGCTCCTGGGCTGCAGGGGCAGCCCACGAGGCGCCGGGCCAGCTGCAAGGCCGCCAGCCTGCGCTCTCCTGGGCGCACACATCATCGCTTGGCGTAGCACTGCTAGCACCCCTTGAGACCTGTAGTAGCAGCGAGGGCAAGCATCCCAGACCAACGATCCCCTCTACCAGTTCACACAGAGCACCACCAGCAGCACAACCACTACCAACATTACACCACCACAAGCATCAACATCATTATCACCAACATCACTGGCATCAGTGTAAACATCACTGCCACCAATGTCAAAACCATTGCCACCAACCAAGACTGTCAACATCACCACGAGCATCAATGTTACCTACACCATAAATATCACCACCAGCATCTGCATAATAATCACCAGCAGCAACATCAACATTTTCATCGTTATAAACAGAATACCACAGTCACCACCGACATTAGCACTACTACAAGCATCACCACCACCACCAACAACAACAACAACAACAACAACAACAACATCAGCATCTGCACCACCATCACCAGAAGCATCATCAGCTGATAAAGGCGTCCTCGGATACATTTTTGTGCCTTCTACTGTCATCTCTCCACCTTTCATGAGACCCCTGCCACCAGTTTTTCGTCGGAGTGAGGTGATGCAATGGTGAAACCCAGAAGTGTTGCATAATCTGATAGTTAATCGAAACCCTCAGCTGCCAGCAGATGTTGTTGATATACCTCAATGGGGACAGCTGAAAATGTGTGCCCCGACCGGGACTCAAACCTGGGATCTCCTGCTTACATGGCAGGCGCTCTATCCTCCTGAGCCACTGAGGACAGAGAGGATAGCGCGACTGCAGGGACTTAATCCATTGCACGCTTCCTGTGAGACCGACATTCCCAACTGACCATAACGTACATTCGTAATGTTCCTAAAGGATATTTGCCCATTCACTCATTACTCTCGCCAACTAACGTGACGATTCCCGTTAAAGAGTTCGCGCAAAGTGTGCGCATTCGCACAGGAGGAGGTCAACGGCCGGGTAGCCTTTAACTATATGAACACGCCCGGGTTCCCGGGTTCGATTCCCGGCGGGGTCAGGGATTTTCTCTGCCTCGTGATGACTGGGTGTTGTGTGCTGTCCTTAGGTTAGTTAGGTTTAAGTAGTTCTAAGTTCTAGGGGACCATAGATGTTAAGTCCCATAGTGCTCAGAGCCATTTTGAAGATAGTAACTGTTCCGAAAGAACAGATACCAATGATGATCATGGAGCTTCTCTAGAAAGAAATCGTAATTAATCATTTGGACGGATTTCTCACAGTGCTTCCATATTTTTGTCAACCCCATTGTATATTTCAAGCTGTTTTATGCATAGTGTTATAGTTCTTTAGAGAATCGTTGGTGAGTGGGTTACAGCTACATAACTGACCTGTCAACAACGTTGTGCAGTATTAAGACAGATCCGAGTCCATTATGTGGGAACAGCTTTCAGCACCCCAGGATTTAATGCCGTTGCTGTCAGTTCACTCGCTAGAATGTAGTCGCGGAAACAGGACATGGCGCTGCGCCGGCGTGCAGTGGGTACATTTCGAGAGCAACGAGATGCGCTCGCTCCGCCAGAAAACGTGCTGAAGCCGCGCAGTTGGCCGTTCTGGCCCGCTTCCGCCGCCTCTTTCCAGCAGGGCCGCCATCCAGTTCCCACAATGAGACCCACTTGCATCGCTCAAGAGATCCGGCTCACCCCAGACCACTTCGCGAGTATGTTCCGGATCAGCTGGCCGCACCGCTGCCAAGGCACGCCTTCCTGCTTCACGAGGGCGCTGTCCAACCGGTCGTGAGGACGCTGTCCTATGTGATTCTCAACATCCTTTTATTTGACTTATAATCACATTCTATGATACAGTGAAGTCAACGTTTGATAATGCACATGCGGCTGTTGACTAATATATATAAATAAAAATGTAAAAATGTAAAACGGAAATTCTTGACCGATTGCTTTGAAATTTCGGCACAATTTTGAATTGTAATACGGGCGTGTTTTTGATATTTTTATTAATTTTTGTTTTCATATTGACCTACTAGGAGCACGTAACAACTTCGATTCGTCTTCTTTCCTTGTTGTTTTCTATTTTTCCAGTACTCATTAATTTTCTCCCGATGTTTTTTTTTCCTTTCTTCTGTCCACGTTGTTCGCAATGTATTATATCTTCTCCACTGAAACCCTTCTAAATTTAGCATTTTGTTCTTGAAAATACTTCTATCTGTGATTTCCAATTCTTTGACGTTGTTGCTTTCTAAATCTTTCCCTATTTCTGTAATCCATAATATTGTCGAGTTCTTTTTCCAGAAATACAGGAATATTTGTCACGTGAACGTGTTCTCATTCGTTCGATAGATGTGTCCAGAAAATATTAATCTTTTTTAGCCATTACTTCTGATATTTTCTCTATATTTTTGAAGATCTTCTCAGTACTTCTCATTTTCCAACCATCTGTAGATTTTATTGCATCTGTTATTTTTATAACTATCCGTCTTTCAAGAACCTATATTCTTTCCAGCTTATAGTTGGTTTTTAGGCATTCACATGCAAATAAACTATCTGGTCGTTCCATTATGGTAAAGTTTTCGAGTTTGGTTTTCTGGATATGCATTTCTTGTAAGTATTCTTGTTAAACCATATGCTCTTTCATTTTGCTAGCCCTTACATCTTCTTCTTTCGTGGGGCCTTTGTCCCGCTCCAACGCGGAGTCGGCATGTTTTAGTACGGATTCGGCAGTGTTAATTGCAGAGGGTGGCGAGATGCCCTTCCTGCCGCCACCCCGAACCCCCCAGGACGGAAGTAGTGTACCCCAACTATCTGCGTCTAGTGTAAGTCATGAAATGGTGCGAACGTTTTCCAATGTCTGTGAGTCGTGTAACTGAGGCGGAACTTGAGGACCAGCCCAGTATTCACCTAGCGGGATGTGGAAAACGGCCTAAAAACCACAAACAGGCTGGCCGGCATACCGGCCCTCGTCGTTAATCCGCCGGGCGGATTCGATCCGGGGCCGGCGCGCCTACCGGAATCCAGGAAGCAGAGCATTAGCGCTCTCGGCTATCCTGGCGGGTCTTTCTTAACTCTTACATCTGCTGCTTATTTTTGGAGTCCATTCTGTTGCACAGTTTCTCGAAGATTCTTCAGTTAACTTACTCGCCCTACTTTAACTAGTTGTGTTTACATGAGTTTTGGTGCATTTTTTATGTTTGTTATTTTTGTTGTTTTTTTTTCCAGCTGAAATTCTGAAACCAGTTGTATTTGCTATTTCTTCCAGAAGATTTATTTGAGTAACTGTCTCTGTCGAATTTTCTGACCGCGAGAGGTGGCGTACTAGTTAGCACACTGGACTCGCATTCGGGAGGACGACAATTCAAAACCGCCTCTAACCGTCCTGATTTAGGTTTTCCGTGATTTCCATAAATCGGTTCAAGCAGATCCCGGGATGGTTACTCTGAAAAGGCACGGCCGACTTCCTTCCTCATCCTTCCCTAATCCGATGGGACTAATGACCTAGCTGTTTGGTCCTCTGGCCCAAAATCAATCAATCAACCAACCGACCGAGTACGTGCTCCAAATTTTCGGAGAGTATTGCAGAATTGTTTACAAAAGCCCGATAGATTACCTTAATTTCATTTTGTTTTCCTTCCTAGAATTATTGATTCACTTTTGCGATTCTTTAACTCCAAGCCGCCCGGGATTAGCCGCGAGCGGTCTAGGGCGCTGCAGTCATGGACTGTGCGGCTGGTCCCGGCGGAGGTTCGATTCCCCCCTCGGGCATGGGTGTGTGTGTGTGTGTGTGTGTGTGTGTGTGTGTGTGTGTGTGTGTGTGTGTGTGTGTGTGTGTGTGATTAGGGTAACTTAGGTTAAGTAGTGTGTAAGCTTAGGGACTGATGACCTTAGCAGTTAAGTCCCATGATAGTTCACACACTTTTTTTTTAACTCCAAATTCCAGATCTTCACAATTTTTTTCTAGAGCGCCGTTTAACAATAAAGGTGATAAACCATCACCTTGTCTAACACCAATTATACAATGGTGAAACGTTGTTACCAAACAGAAAAGTATTTATGGTTTATTGGTATGTGGTTAGAATACTAGTACAGAATCTGAACCGCTACGGTCGCAGGTTCGAATCCTGCCTCGGGCATGGATGTGTGTGATGTCCTTAGGTTAGTTAGGTTTGATTAGTTCTAGGCGACTGATGACCTCGGAAGTTAAGTCGCATAGTGCTCAGAGCCATTTTTGAACAGAATCTGAATATGCAATAACAATAAACAAGGCTCAAGCTCAGAGAAAGGGGGAAGGGGGGATGGACAGAGGAGAGGGAGAAAATGAACATAGAAAACGGGAAGGAGCAAATGGTGGGAGGAGAGAGAGAGAGAGAGAGAGAGAGAGAGAGAGAGAGAGAGAGAGAGAGAGAGAGAGGGAGGGAGGGAGAAGATAGAGAAAGGAGGAGGGGATGGTAACAGAGGCGGGGGAGGGGGTGGGGAAGGAGGAGGAGATCAACAAAGAAAGGGAGAGAGGAAGATGGACAGAGTCAGGGGAGAGGAGGATATTAGGACGTATATCCAGTTTCCATACATATTGGAAACACGTGCTTTCTCTTTTGTTTCTTTACCATTTAAGCAGACTGCCTACAGGAAACGTGGCCTAATACAGTTAGTAACATCTGAACACGGGTACTGTAGACCAAAACTGGATATGATTGTCATAGAATGTGGTTGTATGTGAAATAAAGTGAAATCGAGTGCGGCACAGACCTCACGAAGCCATGGACACAAATTGTCAAGAAGGCACTGTGCATTTCGGTGGTGGCTCCATAATGATATGGACTGTTTTTCCATGGAATTGACTTGGTTCTCTGGTCCAGTGTAACCGATCATTGAGTGGACATGGTTATTTTCGGTTACTTGAGGACCATTTACAAGCAACAATGGAATTTGTATGAATGACAGTGCACCATGTCACTGGGCCACTATTGTTCGCGATTGATTTGAAGAACATTCAGGACAGTTCTAGCAAATGATTTGGTCACCAAGATCACCCGACATGAATCCCATCGAACATTTATGGCACATGTATGAATGCAGAGTCTCGCGGCGATAACACTGAACAAAATGTAACATTGAATAACGAGTAATATCAAACGACGATAACCTGCCCCATGAACTGAGCCAGCTACGCATGGTTTTCAAGAATAAAGGCTACAGCGCCCATAAATTGAAAGAAGTGATTTCTGGGAAATATCAGAATAAGACCGCCGACGAAGAGCAGGAAAAGAAACTTGCTTTGCTGCCACTCTGTGGCTCTGTGTAGGGCAAGATAAGCCGCCTGTTGAAAAGACACAAGATCAAATCAATCTTCAGGCCTCCAACGAAAATCCGTTAATAACTGAGACCAGTTAAAGACGCAGTAGGTCTCAGAATACCTGGAGTCTACGAAATACCTTGTGAGTGTGGCCAGAAGTACACCGGACAAACAGTGCGCACTGTGGAACATCGCAGGAAAGAGCATGAGAGGTATTATCTCCTACGCTATCCAGAGAAATCTGCGTTAGCTGAGCATGCGATAGGAAACGGTCACCACATAAAATTTGACGATACCTCTGTCGTGGGTCGCACTAACGGCTTCTGGAACAGTTTAACCCTTTTGTGGGCAAAATTATTGAGCAGTTTTTTGAAATGAATGGTGAGCAGATAGTAGTTAACAGATAGGTATATTTATCATACAGAATATCAAATTTGCTCCAACTGCGAAAGTGAGGTCACACAACAAGGTGGGAAGTATTCTTCCCACTGTCCTTCCTTGGAGTTAAATGACAAAACAATTTTTTCAGTATATGTCATCTTTATTTGGTAAATGTACTTCTCTTGTTACAATGATTGTTCACAATTACTTGGCATGAAATTTTCTGAAACATGGGTCTATGCAAAGTGCTATTTGACAATATGTACAAACACAGCAAGTGCTCTTTTCCGCAGCTTTGGTACTACAATGACGGCACGTCCAGTAGGTTTCTCCTAAAATGGGTTGATGCTCCCCTACAGCCACATGACGAAAATCTGCAGGTACTTTACCCCTTTTGCCAGAAAGACAGGTTTTTGTCCACGCCTTTTTTGGGATGAGAAGCCAGCGATCAATAGTCTGGCTAGATGGATGCTGTATGTGAGCTGATCATGCTGTACACTTTCTCTTTTACTTATTTTCCACAGGATAAAACTGTTCACTGCAGCAACGTCCTCCAGGAAATAAAATATTCTGTGCCACCATTTTACAGAACGTCTGCCAATAGCATACCTTTCTCTTAATTGATCAAACTTATCGACACCACCCATTATTTTGTTGTATTCTGCCACAACTTCAGGACAAGAAATCTCTGTACTATTACCATCCTTGTTTTTCCTTTTCACTGTGGCTGTTTCTCATGGGTCATTAATTGAGGACAGGAAAGTGACTGGATGATTATCCATCCATTTTACTGCAGAAATGGCTCCTTTTGTTTGAAACTGGAATTCTCCTCGTTCCAATTTTACATTTTACGTGCTCCTTCATAAATTTGGGTAAATCAAAAGTATTTACCGTATACTATAGCTTTGAGGAAAAAATTGCAAAATGTCACCCAAACTTCACTGAAAGGCTAGTCTACAGAGCAACACTCAGCTATACAATGCCTTTGCGCGAAGGTACAGCAAAAACGGCGGGAACTTCCGATTGGAAGTAGTACCCTATACTGTTCACTAGGTTGTAACACCGTACAGAGGTGGGAACTGTGAAGCCCACGGGACTAGGAGCGAGTTCATTGTAGTGGGAAGCATGTTTCCCACGGCTCACGAAAGGGTTAATAAAGCAAACTATTGAAATAAAAATTACCGCAAACACCTTGAATAGAGACGGTGGCTTGCAGCTCGGCACTGCGTGGGATCCAGCGAAGAGGGCACATCGAACGCCGACTCAAAACATGCCCATATATGGCAATGTCACGGGCACCAGTGACGTCACGGCCGGCAGCTAGCGTATATAAAGGCGCACCAACAGCCCACTGGCAGTCGTAACACTCGACAATGGCTTGGCCGAAAGCTCGTGTAGTATTAAGCAGTTGACGCGCTTGAGAAACCCGAAAACATTTTATCTACAGCTCTACATCTACATCCATACTCCGCAAGCCACCTGACGGTGTGTGGCGGAGGGTACCTTCAGTACATCTATCGGTTCTCCCCTCTATTCCAATCTCGTATTGTTCGTGGAAAGAAGGATTGTCGGTATGATTCTGTGTGGGCTCTAATCTCTCGGATTTTATCCTCATGGTCTCTTCGCGAGATATACGTAGGAGGGAGCAATATACAGCTTGACTCTTCGGTGAAGGTATGTTCTCGAAACTTCAACAAAAGCCCGTACCGAGCTACTGAGAGTCTCTCCTGCAGAGTCTTCCACTGGAGTTTATCTATCATCTCCGTAACGCTTTCGCGATTACTGAATGATCCTGTAACGAAGCGCGCTGCTCTCCGTTGGATCTTCTCTATCTCTTCTTATTTATGCGACATAATCGCGAGTTCAGTTCGTGCACAAACTACTGCACCGGCAACACTTTCAAAATTATGGACGGCTGTAGAGGCGGTATGGCTCTAATATTACTGCAGTGTACTTGCCACTTCGAGTTGTTGGACTACGTCGGGCAAAAGGATGTCCGAAACGATATTGGGAGGAGGTAATCCTTGACTTTTGTCACCGTAGAGTATAACTAGCTAAACCAACATGAGAGTTTCACCTGCGCATTCTGAAGGGAAGTAGAAGTAAAAGTTATCGCTATTGTCAAGCTGGGCCGGCCGGGGTGGCTGAGCGGTTCTCGGCGCTACAGTTTGGAACCGCGCGACTGCTACGGTCGCAGGTTCGAATCCTGCCTCGGGCATGGATGTGTGTGATGTCCTTAGGTTAGTTAGGTTCAAGTAGTTCTAAGTTCTAGGGGACGGATGACCTCAGATGTTAAGTCCCATAGTGCTCAGAGCCATTTTTTTGTCAAGCTGGCAGAGGGTAAGCAGTGGTGTTAATGAAACGTGTGTGCCTGCCGCGTGTGTCTGCCCTAGTTGGGTGAGAGAAGCCCGTATGGAGGCGTCCACGGTGCACAAGTGTGCCGCCGAGTTTCTCGCCGTTGCTGGAGACGGAGAGGTGCGCCAGCGCCAGGTAGCGTCTCGTGTGCTGTGCAGCGCGGCGCCCACTGGCCACCTCTGAATGCAAATCAGCGGCAGCGGCCGCCCAAGGTCGCGCTCCGCTGCCAGCACCCGGTCTGTCTCTCTACACACACGCACACACGGAGGGACAGATCCGCGGCCGTTCACATCCCAAAAAGTCCGTTTCTTTGGCACGTCTCCCTGAGGGCCGCTTAAAAAAAAGAAGGAAAGAAAAGAGGTATGCATGTTCGGGGAGACGAGATAAGAGTAGACGGGATATTAAGCGAGGGTTAGGCGAAAATGTAAAGAGGTATTTTATTTTCACTCCCTGTTGGTTCCGATTAGGGTTGGAATGAAATTAGACGACATTCGAACGTCTCCACGAGCAGTTCTACCATCTGCGGTTGTTTGTGGTAAGGACTGTCCAAAGCCCTGAACGATTCTGTAGGGCATCCTTGGAAAAGTTGTAAGAGAGGAGACCATCAATACAAGGGTGTGTCCTGCAAAAATAAGTTGCGGTCCTGGCGTATGCAGTAGATATTAGTGTATGAACGACGAGAATTCTGGTGGAAGCCTGTACAAGTCGTGAAAGAGCTGCCAGAAAGACAAACCTAGTGAAGGAAAAACTAAGTACACTGGATGGATGGATGGATGGATGGAGAGGCTTGTATGGGCGCACGCCGGAAAGGTCTTCAGCGCCCGCTCAGTAACAGATTGAGACGGGTGTCAAGAAAAGACTCAGAACAAATGGCTGTGAGCACTGTGGGACTTAACATCTGAGGTCATCAGTCCCCTAGAACTTAGAACTACTTAAACCTAACTAGCCTAAGGACATCACACACATCCATGCCGGAGGCAGGATTCGAACCTGCGACCGTAGCGGTTGCGCGGTTCCAGACTGAAGCGCCTAGAACCGCTCGGCTACACCGGCCGGCAGACTCAGAACAGTAAGATAAAACAGAACGTAAAACACAGGTAACAAGCTTGGAAAAATATGTGCCTACCCACACCGAAGCGTGGGATGGAGAAAGCTGCCAGAAGAAAACATGGACAACACAGGAAGAAAGTGGTAGAGGGAGCTAAAACAATATAGCAGATGGAACTGGCTGGCTGATCGCAAGGAAAAAAGGGAGGAGCCAGGCACTTTGAAATACACTAAAACCTCCAGCCTAGCCGTCCGGGGTGACCGAGCGGTTCTAGGCGCTACCGTCTGGAACCTCGCGACCGCTACGGTCGCAGGTTCGAATCCTGCCTCGGGTATGGATGTGTGTGCTGTCCTTAGGTTAGTTAGGTTTAAGTAGTTCTGAGTTCTAGGGGACTGATGCCCTCAGAAGTTAAGTCCCATAGTGCTCAGAGCCATTTTGAACCTCCAGCCTAAAAGTTTAGGCCAGAGTCCAGACACATCACAAAACTTTAAGACCCTAGACACACACGTCTCATCATTAGCTAAAACACAGGGCAGATCCCCTTCAACTTGTGCTTCTGGCCTTGCATCACGGTATAAAATGCAGTCTGTTAAAATATGCCGGACAGAGAGGTGCACACCACAAGCAATAACAAAACGGGGGACCCTCCCGCCGTAAGAGAAAGCTATGTGTGAGAGGACAGTGCCCAATCCGAAGACGCGTGACGGTCACTTCCCGTCTGAGCAACCGGCAGGAGGAACGCTACGGCCGAGTTGTTGACTTCACCAAACGCAGTTTATTGGCCGTCACCGCCAGCCATTCTTCCTCCCACAACTCCATGCACTTCTTGTGGAGTGTAGAAACGACAGACTGCAAGAGAATAGGACACTGGACCACATCCTGCTCTCTGCAGGCCTCCTTGGCAGCCCGATCGGCCTGTTCATTGCCCCATATTCCTACATGACCAGGCACCCAGCAGTAGGACATGTACTTACCCTGCCGCTGGACCAAGTACGGTTGGTCATATATCAGCTGGACCATCTCCTCAGTTGGGTATAGATTCTGCAGTGATTGTCAGGCACTAAGAGAATCGGAGCAGAGGAGAAATCGATTGCTCCGAACACGATTCATCCGCACCAATACCTTCAGGAATGCGTGGAGCTCCGCTGCGAAAACGGTATATTCATCAGGGAGGCGAATCCGGGTAACATGATCAGGGAACACTACAGAACAACCAAGGAAATTCTCCTGTTTCGAGCCATCAGTGTATACGACCGTAAAACCGTGATGGGCATCTAAAATGTTAAAAAACAGAATGGAATGTAAAATCTGGCGTACTATCTTTATTAAAATAAGTCTGGGTCTCCGGAGGAGCCAAGGTGGAAATCTGCTCCAACCGCGACGGAAAACATGAAGACCAGTCATATCCATCGCAGAGAGGCGATCCTGTGCGCGAATCCCATAGGGCCGCGTCGCTCGTTGCCGGTTATGAAATAGCCGTGCCAGAGGAAGCTGACCAACGGTATGGTATGCAGGTGTGTATGGTGTGGACTAAGTCACTGAGGTGACAAAACTCATGGGGTGCCTCCTAATGTCGTTTCAGACCACCTTTTGCGCGGCGGAGTGCAGCAATTCGACTTGGCATGGACTCAATAAGTCGCTGCAGAAGTATTGAGCCATGCTGCCCTTATAGCCATCCATAATTGTGAAAGTATTGCCGCTGCAGGATTTTGTCCACGAACTGACCTCTCAGTTTTGTCCCATAAATGTTCGACGGGATTCATGTCGGGCGATCTGGCATGCCAAGTCATTCGGTCGAGTTGTCGAGAATTTTCTTCAAACCCATCACGAACAGTTGTGGCTCAGTGACATGGCGCATTGTCAACCACAATAATTCCATCATTGTCTGGGAACGTGAATACCATGAGTGGCTGCATATGGTCTCCAAGATGCCGAACATAAACATTTCCAGTCAGTGATCTGCTCAGTTGGATCAGAGGATCCAGTCATTCCATGTCAACGCAGCTCGCACCCTTACGGAGCCACGCTCGATACCTACCAACTGAAATCGGAATTCATATGAGGTGGCCACGGTTTTCAAGTTGTCTAGCGTCCAACCCATATAATCAGAAGCCCAGGAGAGGCGCTGCAGGCGATGTCGTACTACTAGCAAAGGCACTCGCGTCGGTCGTCTGCCGCCATAGTCTACTAACGCCAGATTTCGCCGCACTGCCCTACGTTTCTCGTAATTCCGACAATGATTCCTGTGGTTATTTCTCGCAGTGTTTGTTGTCTACGAGCGGTGATAACTCTACGCAAGCGGCACTGCTGTCGGTTGTTAACAGAACGCTGTCAACCAATGCGTTGTCCGTGGTGAGAGGTAAAGCCTGGAATTTGATATTCTCGCCATACTCCTGACACTTTCGATCTCGGAATATCGAAATCCCAAACGATTTCCGAAATGGAATGCTGATCTACCATTCCGGTTCGAAAGTCTACAATTCCCGTCGTGGGGCGCAAAAAGAAAAGAAAAAAAAAAGTGTGAAATCTTATGGGACTCAACTGCTAAGGTCATCAGTCCCTAACCTTACACATTACTTGACCTAAAGTATCCTAAGGACAAACACACACACCCATGTCCGAGGGAGGACTCGAACCTCCGCCGGGACTAGCCGCACAGTCCATGACTGCAGCACCTGAGACCGCTCGGCTAATTCCGCGCGGCGTGGGGCCACAATCACGTCGGAAATATTTTCACGTGAATCACCGGAGGTGCAAATGGCAGCTCCGCCACTCCTGCCATTTTATACCTCGTGTACGCACTACTACCGCAATTTGTGTATGTGCATTCGATACCATACTTTTGTCACCTAAGTGCATATGCCTATAACTAAAAAAGATTGTTGTAATCGACTCCCATTCATAGGAACTGGCTCGTATGCTGTCGTGCATAGTTTCACGTACATTGGATCACAAGTAACCTGCAAGAAAAATATAGCTCTGACATCCAAGTACGAATATTGTTCGCCAGCAAGTGTTACCGTGGCCCCAGAAAAAATCTGAAATCTACCGAGCGAGGTGGCGCAGTGGTTAGCACACTGGACTCGCATTCGGGAGGACGACGGTTCAATCTCGCATCCGGCCATCCTGAGTTAGGTTTTCTGTGATTTCTCTAAATCGCTTCAGGCAAATGCCTTTGAAAGGGCACGGCCGACTTCCTTCCCCATCCTTCCCTAAACCAATGAGACCGATGACCTCGGTGTTTGATCTCTTCCCCAAACAACCCAACCCAACCCATCTGAAATCTGTGCTGCTCTTCAGGGACACTAAAGTTACGATGTATGATGTTTTAGAGTGGCCGCCGTCAACATACGTTCCCCAAACAGGGTCGTTAACAAATCATCACTCTACTTGTGCTGAGTACCATTGACCTCTGTAGACCAGCAAGCCTGTTAACAGTGGCGGGACATTCGGCCTGGAATCTCAATGACTGGAGTAGAATTGTCTTCAGTGATGGCTTCGGCTTCTAATTGAGCCCCGATGACAAATGCAGACGTGTCTGGAGACGCCCTGGACAGCGCTGGGACACCAACCTGACTGTCGCCCGCCATTTACAAGTGATTGTCTGGGCCGCCATTTCTTTTCACAGCATGACCCCTTTGGTCGTTATCTGGCTACCCTTACAGCACAGCGGTGCATCGTCCATATCTATCTGTTTTGTTGTCCTTAGAGGCAAGCTATGGTGGGATACGTTTCAGCAAGATAATGCCCGAAATTGGAATCATTTGTTTGCCTGTACATGTACATCACATCTACCGATTTCCGTCCCATTCGGGTAATTCCTTCGTGATGACGCGTCGTCTTGTTTTAGAATAATCTATTTAGTAATGGAGACATTGTCAGTTACGTGAAATTTAAAAAGCTAAAATAGGCAGGATGTGTACCGAAAGCCAAGATTGACTGAGGGGGTATTCAGTGCAGTGCCTGAAGGGACCAAGAGAGATGGAAGACCAAAGCTAAGGTGGAAGGAAAATGTCAGACAGGACATAAGGAAAATTGAAATTAATAGTGGGAGGAGTTTGGTACTAAACAGGACGGCATGGAATAATCTTCTAAAGAAGGCCAAGGCTCACAAAGGGCTTTCTTGCCAATGTTGACAGTATGTGATGATGACTGGTCTCTAGAGTGCGAATACAATTCCGATTATGGCTGGGGAAAAAATACACAAGAGAGAAACATCTTCAGGAGCATTTGTAACTGCTGTCATTTCCTACAGCATGGATTTTAAAACCTCTGAACGATGCTGTACGGCAGCACCACCCCAAGCAATATCAGTATATGGACATTCAGTCAACTTTGTATGTGTACCATAAGCTACATGTGATTGTGGACGTGAACAGCCGTCCGATAACGAACCTGTAGGATCGAAATCGTTAACGGCGCTGATCGTTCTTAATAAGTAGCATTATTAACAATAGCTAGTTACAGTTTTTACTTAATTACAAGAATTACTCGGTATGTGAGAGCACTGTACGTGCTACCTTGTGGCCGGCCTCGCCTGAGGTTCACGTGTAGGTAGATGGTCGGCGTCTAGACGCGGTGTGGGTGGCCGCACACAGTCACCCCCCCCCCCCTTCCCCCTCCTCGCGCAACCGCCCACCTTCGCAGAAGAGCTGGGACACCGCGTTTATTGCTGCGCTGTTTCTTTTGTCTGCCTTGCTGCCGAGTTGCCACGCTCATCCGTTCTTTCTTTTGGCTCATTGTCCTGTCCTCCTGTGGGCTCCCTTTTAATCCGTATTGATAGCTCCATGGCGTTTCGCGCGCTGATGCAGGATGAATTATATCGCTTCTCATTGGCTGGCCGGAAAAAATTAAAAGAAAGAAGTAATAGGGACGAGAAAGAGAGAGAAATACACGCAGATTGTCGTAAATCGTGCACTTAGTTCCCTGCAAGGTCCTGCGACAATCACGTATTAGTATTGTTACACCGCTACCCTGGAGGTATTTCTCGCGGATTCACGGACCATTTTGTTTCTCAGCGCTATTGCAAAGACAGGTAGTACGTAACTTTCATCCTCAATACTAATATCGCATCCACATTCATATCATTATGGTACGGCACAGAAGGCGCTTGTGCCATGAAACTGTTGGCTGTCTATTGTCTTCCAAGTATTAATTGCTGCTTCTTTCGCTTCTTCCTAGGATAACTTTATAATTATTATGCAAAGCAGAATATGGCGTATATTGTACGAAATTAATTTATTTCGTTTACCGGTTTTCGCTTACATCATCAAGCTTAACTGGCTATCGTCGTAGAAGAGGGTACAATATACACCGATGCGCCAAAGAAACTGGTATAGGCAAGCGTATCCAAATACAGGGATGTATAAACAGGCAGAATACGGCTCTGCGGTCAGCAACACCTGTGTAAGACAACAGTTGTCTGGCGCAGTTGCTAGATATGTTACTGCTGCAACAATGGCAGGTTATAGAAAAGTGAGTGAGTTTGAACGTGGTGTTATAGTCGGCGCACGAACGCTGATACACAGCATCTCCGAGGTAACAATAAACTAGGGATTTTCCCATACGACCGTTTCACAAGTGTACCGTGAATGTCAGGAATCCGGTAAAACATAAATCCCCGACATCCCTGCGGCCAGAAAAAGATCCTGCAAGAACGGGACCAACGACGACTGAAGAGACTCGTTCAGCGTGACGGAAGTGCGACCCTTCGCAAATTGCTGCGCAGATTTCAGTGCTTGGCCATCAACAAGTGTCAGCGTGCGAACCATTCAGCGGAACATCATCTATATGGACTTCCGGAGCCGAAGGCCCATTTGTGTACCCTTGACGACTGCTCGGCACAAAGCTTTTTACGCCTCGTCTGGGCCCGTCAGCACCGACGTTGGACTGTTGATGATTGGAAACATGTTGTCTTGTCGGACGAGTTTCGTTTCAAATTGTATCGAGCGGATGGACTCTTTGTTCGTAGTTCCCGCTCGACGTCTAATATGTTTCTGAATTTAGTTCTTCTACACTGAAGAGCCAAAGAAACTGGTACACCTGCCTAATATCGTGTAGGGCCCCTGCGAGCATGAAGAAGTGCCGCAGCACGACGTGGCATGGACTCGACTAATGCCTGGAGTAGTGCTGGAGGGAATGGACACCATGAATCCTGCAGGGCTGACCATAAATCCGTAAGTGTTCGAGAGGGTGGAGATCTGTCCTGAACAGGATATTGCACGGCATCCCAGATATCATCATTAATGTTCTTGTCTGCGGAGTCTGGTGGCCAGCAAAAGTGTTTGAACTGCTAGGTCGTAGCAAATGACGTAGCTGAAGGCTATGCTAACTATCGTCTCGGCAAATGAGAGCGTATTTTGTCAGTGATCCATCGCTAGCAAAGTCGGTTGTACAACTGGAGCGAGTGCTAGGAAGTCTCTCTAGACCTGCCGTGTGGCGGCGCTTGGTCTGCAATCACTGATAGTGGCGACACGCGAGTCCGACATATACTAACGGACCGCGGCCGATTTAAAGGCTACCACCTAGCAAGTGTGGTGTCTGGCGGTGACACCACATGAACAACGAAGGAAGTGCTCGTTTTAAAATGGGTGTCAGTCGGGGAAGCAGCTCCTACTGTTCAGTCTAGACATCGAAAACCTAATGAAGGAAATAAAAGAAAGATTCAAGAGTGGGAATAAAGTTCAGAATGAAAGAATATCGCTGATAAGATTCGCTTATGATTTCTATCCTCAGAGAAAGCGAAGAAGAATTACAGCATATGTTAAACTGAATGAGCACTCTACTTCGCGCAGAATGCGGATTGACACAAAACGGAAGACAAAATTAATGAAGGGTAGCAGAAAGGAGAAAAGATAGAAACCAAACATGAAAATAAGTGATCATGAAGTAGTTGAACTTCGGCAGCATAATAACGCTTGAGAGTCGGAGCAAGAGGGACATAAAAAGTAGACTGTCGAACACAGGCTTTAATTTAAGAGAGAAGTTACTAAGACCGAACGCTTGGGGCATAACATTTTACTGAGTCATGGACAGTGGAGGAAACCAGAACAGAGGAGAATCGAAGCGTTTGAGATGTAGTGTTACGGAAGAATTTTGAAAATTACCTGGACTAATAAGAATAAGGAATGAGAATCTTCTGCACAGAATTGACGAAGAAAGGAATGTATGAAAAACAGTGACAAGAAGAAGGGACACGTGTTAAGACATCAGGGAATAACCTCGATGATACTAGAGGCGTTGTAGAGGGTAAAAACTGTTGAGGAAGACAGACACTGGGACACATCTAACGAATAACTGAGGATGTAGGGTGCAAGAGCTGCTACGTAATAAAGTGGTTGTGAGGCGGTTGTCTGTTTCGGGCTTCTCTCCTGACATTTTATCCTGTTTACAAGTTGAATTTGCATGCGAGGCTCTCTTGCTTCATTTACTTTTACTTGTCTACTTTTCACCCGTATTCTGCACTGATTACATGAGTGGTTAGGGGGTGGCTTGTAGCAATGTAGGTTACCCACCTCTCTGTAACTAATCTAACATTTCGATCCAATAATAGATTTTCCATCAAATGTGTCTGATATTGACCAAGGTAACTCGTTTCGCTGGAGTGGGAACAGGAGGAACATTCGCACGCTCCGGAAGAGTTGCGCGTCATTCAGAAGGCAGGTCACACGCTAGCAGACGGCATGGGCAGTTGGGCGATCCTTTCAGGGGTTGTCCCTGTGGCTCATCTTGCGAGGATAGTGAGCGTCGTAACGGAAGACTAGTGTCCTTTGTACAGAAGGGAGAACTACTGGTGGAAGGGTTAAGAAATCTGCTTGTTACTAAACTTCAGATGGAGCCCCTAGCTGCCCATTTCCCGCTATCCTCTTGTGCGTGATTTCCAGACACGTTTCTCCAAGTGAAATATATAGTCACCCCTGTGTTGTGTCTGCAAATTTCCAAAACTTTTCCCTTCCCGTGGAAATGGTGTGTGAAGCCCAACAAAATCCCCGTTGACTTATGCCGGCCGGAGTCGCCGAGCGGTTCTAGGCGCTACAGTCTGGAACCGCGCGACCGGGACGGTCGCAGCTTCGAATCCTGCCTCGGGCATGGATGTGTGTGATGTCGTTAGGTTAGTTAGGTTTAAGTAGTTCTAGGGGACTGATGACCTCAGCAGTTAAGTCCCATAGTGCTCAGAGCCATTTGAACCCAACAAAATTTCCGACAAACAACTCTGGACTTGGGAATGGGACGACACTCATTCTCGTTTCCATGTACACGTATCTCATTGGCGGATAATGAAATGAAATGATCGTATGGCATTGTTGGCCGGGAGGCCCCATGCAGGGAAGTTCGGCCGCCGTATTGCATGTCCTTTTTAGTTGGCGCCACTTCGGCAACTTGCGAGTCAATGATGAAATGATGATGAAGGCAGAGAAAATCCCTGACCCCGCCGGGAATCGAACCCGGGACCCCGAGCGCGGCAAGCGAGAACGCTACCGCAAGACCACGAGCTGCGGACATTGGCGGATGGAAGTCCATTCACTAGCTCCCACATAAAGATCTATTGGTGGATAGATCTTTAACTTTATGTGGGAGCTGGTGAATGGACTTCCAGATATCTCATTGGAAGAGCACTTAGGACCGTTGTGGAACTAGTTAGAAAGATTACGCTAGTCACACGACGAGGCCCATACAACGGGCTTAAAGTGATTGTGCTGCAGCTTGTTTAATAGAAATGACAAAACCTTATGGTTATGCATCAAGTTTTTTAAAGTTGACTTAGGACATGGCTTGTTTTATGCAAACATTTGTATAATATTTTATGTTCTGAAGAAGACGTTCTTACTAACGTTGAAACCTAGGTAAACGATAAAGTTAACTTACAACTGTTGGCTGTATATCCTTATATAAACAACATCTGTTGCTGTCGCTGCATAAAAATGTTAAAAATTATGGAATTACGCCTTTCCGAGATCTGAAGGAAGACGATCAGAATTGAGAGATGCAGAGAGAATAGCTGAAAAGGTTAGTGGAGAAGTGGAATTCAAAGGGGGCCACATTAAACCAACGAGAAGACTGATGACTCAAAATACAAAAAAAGTTACCGCGCTGACAGCGCTTATACTCCAAGAATGAAATCGATTTCAGAACACTTTCGATGGATGGTGCATAGGCGACAGCTGACACTGGAGATGGCCGCGGTCGCAAATCGCGACAGGGTGTACTAGGTACTAGCTGTTTAGTTTGCCTGCAGCAAGTTGCGTAGAGGTGCGTAGCTATGTAGGGGCAGGCGTTATTGGCATCGTGCAGTCGCAATGCGGTGGCCGGCCGTCAGTAGGCTGGACACGGCGGCGGGCGGGGGTGTCGCCGGCGCGGTCGGTACAGGAAATGCCAGACAGCCCCACCTGCCGCCGCCAGAGGTGTGCGCCTGCCCGGCCTTGGCATTTCCTGCGCGTGCCTTCTCAGCGAGCACCCCGCCCCGCCCTCGCCTTTACGGCGTCGCCTTGCCTCGTCCGTCCTGCGACGTCTGCTGCTGACTGGCGCCTCTCTCTAGGGCACTGGTTCCCAATCTTTCTGAGTCTCATAAGATATTAGCTAGCACCCTCTCCCCGTCCCCTCGTCCCATCATCGTCAGCCGGCCGGTGTGGCCGAGCGGTTCTAGGCGCTTCAGTCTGGAACCGCGCGACCGCTACGTCGCAGGTTCGAATCCTGCGTCGGGCATCGATGTGTGTGATGTCCTTAGGGTAGTTAGGTTTAAGTAGTTCTAAGTTCTAGGGGACTGATGACCTCAGATGTTAAGTCCCGTAGTGCTCAGAGCCATTTGAACCATTTGAACCCATCATCGTCAACTTCAGAGCCTAACTAAACTTAAGAATGAAAAGAATTTTCTATGAACACTTTTATTTTTAAAATGATGAAAGATAAATATTTAGTTTTTCTAGGTGTTTCGTTAAACCACGAACTAATGAGTGATTGAGACAATTGGCACTGCCTATTTTAATGATCTTTTTTAAAGAACAAAGAAGCCGTACTCAGTGCGAAACTTCCTGGGAGATTGAAACTGTGTGCCGGATCGAGGCTCGAACTCGGAACCTTTGCCGTTCGCGCGCAAGGGCAAGGTGGTAGAGCACCTGCCCACTAAAGGCAAAGGTCCCGATTTCGAGTCTCAGATCAGTACGCAGTTTTAATTTGCCGGGAAGTTTCGTATTCGGGGTAGTATGCATGTTACGTGTTACGATTTGAAGCATCTTTTAACTTTAATACTTAGTGCGTGAAACTTTCAACACAAGATTGTGCCTCTTAATGAGTAAATTATGATAGCATTTGAAATATTTAAATCCCATCAGTAATTAAATACTCAAAATTAATTTTTCGTTGCCCCTGGAAGTCGTTCGATACGCAACTTGCTACCGAGACTGGGTGACGATTAGAGCTGTTTACTTACATAGAGCTACAGCTGTTTATGTCATATTCAAACTTCTTCTCCTCGACGTATAATCATGATACTTGACAAAACTAGGTACTTGCCATAGATCTTTAATGCTTTTGGGAAGAAGTAAGGTTTCACAGTACAAGTAAAGGGAAAAATACGACAATTCTTCATTTGTAATTGTAAAGAAAAAACATTTCTTTTGTCATTTATTATCCAACGTCAGACTCGAAATTAAAACGATCGACAGTTTTGCATTCAGGCCGCCTGGATCGTAATGGTAAAAGTCAGACATCAGGCAAGGAATGACTTAATAGCTCATGAGTTGTCTAGGAGCGATTACTCCACGTAAATATGGCCTTTCACATACAACTTGAAACGCCATATCCACGTGAAGTAATCGCTCCTGGACATCTGCTGATGGATAAATTCTGAAACGCGTCATATGAGCAATAAAATCATTCTTAGCCTGATGTCTGACTTTTACCATTACGACTCAGGCGGCCTGAATGGAGAGCTACTGATTATTATAATAATGGCTGCCTGCCTCCTGAATTGACTTCGTCACATTTGTATTATTAAAATTAAAACATTCTCGAAAATCTTGGAATCTCTTGGACCCATATTTTCCCAATATCGTGTAGATTACAGGCAAAAATGGTGGAGATTCTCGATTCCCGGAATGGATGAACTGCCTACAAAAATAATTAAGTTTGAAACTTCCTGTCAGATTAAAACTGTGTGCCGGACCGAGACTCGAACTCGGGACCTTTGCCTTTCGCAGGCAAGTGTTGTACTATCTGAGCTACCCAAGCACGTCTCACGCCCCGTCCTCACAGCTTTACTTCTGCCAGTACCTCGTCTCCTACGTTCCAAACTTTGCAGAAGCTCACCTGCGAAACCTTGGAGAACTAGCACATTTGAAAGAAAGGATGTTGCGGAGACATGGCTTAGCCACAGCCTGGGGGATGTTTCCAGAATGAGATTTTCACTCTGTAGCGGAGTGTGCGCTGATATGAAACTTCCTGGCAGGTTATAACTGTGTGCATAATTATGTTTGTACGGAACCGTCAGAGCGCGAGTGCTACTCGCAGCTGTGCGAATTTTTTAGCTTCGTGAAGAAAGCCCCAAAATGCCTGGTCCACTAGGGCGTGGTTGGGCGGCACGGTGCTTCACAGAACACTCTGCCCCTGTTGCCTTCCGGCTATCGCGGTCGACATCTGCGCTGCCGTCTGCCGCCAGGGCACTGACCTCGCCGCGTCGCTCGGCTTGAGTGCGCCTCGGGGCGCCAGGGATCCTGCGAGAGTCTGCAGCAGTCGCTGGAGGCTTCCTACCTCCTAGCTGGGCGTAGGGCGGCGTCTGTGGGCTCTCATCTCACACGCGACTGAGGAATGGTAATCACAATGACTGGAAAGTCAGTTTGAATAGAATAGTTCGATGAGATGGCTTGCCAGACTGACATTTTGAGTCCAGTATTTTGACCTAATTGTCTTCGACAATTTTTGCGAGAGACTGTTTTTCACTGACCCGCCAGGGTAGCCGAGAGCGCTAACGCGCTGCTTCCTGGACTCGAGTAGGCGCGCCGGTCCCGGATCGAATCCGCCCCGTGGTGTGTCGGCCAGCCTGGATGTGGTTTTTAGGCGGTTTTCCACATCCCGCTAGGTGAATACCGGGCTGGTCCCCACGTTCCGCATCAGTTACACGCGTCGCAGACATTTGAAACACGTTCGCACTGTTTCACAATTTACCCTAGATGCAGACAGGTGGGGTGCACCAATTCCTTCCCTGGGGGTACGGGGTGGCGGCAGGAAGGGCATCCGGCCACCCCTAACACTAATCTTGCCAAATCCGTTCTAACCACGCCGACCCTGCGATCGCTGCGGGACTATGGGGTAAGCGAAAGAAAGAAAGAAAGAACGAATGTGTTTCACTCACTACCTCGTCTCCCACAGCGACGATTATCTGAAACTGTCATTATGACGTGGCGGCATGCACATGAGCTAAATGATGTCCCCTATTAAAAAAAAAAGTACAATAATTATGTATAAGCTAAAGCGGCCTCTTTCGCAAGGTAAACTGTTATTCCTGGTTATACAATGCTTACGTTCATTATCAGCATCTATGATTACAATGTGTGTGTAATTGTGTCTCTCTGTTCTTCTAGACACCTCTATAAACATTCCTGGGTTCGCTGGTAGATTACAGTCACAATTTGCTTGAGAACGGAAATGGCAGTTTGACAGGGATTTCCAGCGTCTTCGTACATCCATAGTTGAGATGGAGGACAGTGGGACGTTAGCTGGTATAAATTTATATTAAAAGTTAAGAAATTCCTCCAGATGTATTTAAGGTGTCGATTTTATTTTGGCAACTAGTTTCAACGTTGTAACATCATCATCTTCAGGCCCGAGGTTCCATATTCGTTTTTTCGGTTTCTTATTTTTCGTTTTGCGACGTTATGATTGACGTTATTTAAGTTATTTGAATAACTTGCTTCACTGTGTCTTGATGACAATGCTGTGTTATGGAAACATAACTCTATCTCTACCTTTCCCTCCCTGTCCTATTCTTTAATAATGGAACTTACCCTACATATGTCTGATTAGCAATGCATATTCTCTTTAGCACTGTTTATTATCCGTAAGTGTAACGGCTTGTCACGTAAGTTTTTTATATATACTCCCGTTTCATTTAATGCTTGAGATAGATCTGTAATAACAACGATCATGTATGTAATTATAACTTCATTTCTACTTACCGGTACCACATAAATTGTTAATTTCCAGAATGATTGCATTTAATGAAAACGGCCAAAATGTAATTAATTTCATTGAATTCGTCCATTATGTAATATGTTTATAATATATTTGTTTACATAATAACTCATAGACTACTGATGTCACATTGATTGTTGTATTTATGGTATATTTTATAGTGCCTGAAGATGACGTTGTTACAACGTTGAAACTGGTTACCAAAATAAAATCGACACCTTAAATACAGCTGGAGGAATTTCTTCATTATTAATATAAGTTTCCAGTGTCAGTTAGAGGCGGTGAATTAGTTGTATAATTGCCCATCATTATAGCTTAAAATTACACGAAACTTAATTCGATTATTAAGACTTCTGACGAAGATCTTGTTGGACGCGCTGGGAATGACTTCACAAGTCACGGCAATAAAATCAGCGACCTCGGCTGAAAGGATGGGGGGGGGGGGGGTGCGGCCATTTGAGCAGTTGTGGGACGAACTTGGCACGACACCGAGGAGTTTAGGGACAGGTAGGTAGCTGTCGCGCGCTTCTGCGACGCGCGTGGTACACAGGATGGATAAAAAGTAACGTCAAGACGGTCATAATTCACACTAGACTATATTGACACACGTTCACCGTACTTCATGCCTTCAATTTAATCGCCCCGCATCTCGAATCCCTACCCCTACACATATGGAAGGCGTCGTACACCGTCAGGTTGTCTATCTCTGGCGATGTCTCTCAAGGACCGCCCTGTGCCACGGATGGTGTCGTCTCTTATGTGGTACCACATGCTTGTTGGGATGTAAATGTGAAATCCGTTCGATCACAGCATAATAGCACGAAATACATTGTAACGCCAAAGGAACTGGTATATGCATGCTTATTCAAATACAGAGACATGTAAACATGAAGAATACGGCGCTGCGGTCGGCAAAGCCCATATAAGACAAGTGTTTGGCGCGGTTGTCAGATCGGTTACTGCTACCACAATGGCAGCTTATAAAGATTTAAGTGAGTTTGAACGTGGTGTTACAGGCGGCGCAAGAGCAATCGGACACAGCATCTCCGAGGTAGCGATGAAGTGGGGACTTTCCCTTACGACCATTTCACGAGTGTACCGTGAAGATCAGGAACCCAGTAAAACATCAAATCTCCGACATCACTGCGGCCGGAAAAAATCCTGCGAGAACGGGGCCAACGACGACTGAAGAGAATCGTTCAGTGTGATAGAACTGCAACCCTTCTGAAGATCGCTACAGATTTCAGTGCTGGGCCATGAACAAGTGACAGCGTGGGAGCCATTCAACGAGACATCACCGATATGTGCCTTATTAGCCGAACCCCAATCGTGTACCCCTGGTGACTGCGCGACACAAAGCTTTATGCCTCGCCTGGGCCCGTCAACACCGACATTGGACTGTTAATGACTGGATAGACGTTGCCTAGTCGGACGTGTCTCGTTTCAAATTGTACCAAGCGGATTGGTGTGAACGGGTATGGCGACAACCTCATGAATCTATGGACCATACATGTCAGCTGAAGACTGTTCAAACTGGCTGAGGCTCTGTGATGGTGTGTGGCGTACGCAGTTGGAGTGATGTGGGATTCCTGATACATCTAGATACTACTCTGGCACGTACGTACGCATCCTGTTTAATCACCTGCATCCATTCATGTCCATTGTGCATTTCGATGGACTTGGGCAATTCCAGAATTGCTACACAGTGGCTCCAGGTACATTATGAGTTTAAACCCTTCCACTTGCTACCTAATTCCCCAGACATGAACATTGTAGAGCATATCTGGAATTCCTTGCAACGTGCAGCGGATTTATGGAAAGCCCTGCAGGATCCGTGGTGTCAGTTCCCTCCAGCACTACTTCAGACATTAGTCAAGTCCATGTCACGTTGTGCTGCGGCACTTGTGCGTGCTCACGGGGGTCCTATACGACGTTAGACAGGTGTACCAGTTTCTTTAGCTCTTCAGCGTGTTTTATTGATTGTGGCATTTCCGGCTGTGAAACTTTACATTTCGAATTTCAGTTCGTGGTATGTGCATGAACGAGAATGTCATAACGTTATGTTGCGTACGTAATTTGTGAAAGATGAAGGTGTAATTTGGTAACGTATCCAGTTCTCAATTGCTGCGCAGTGGAGTATAGCAGCTACCCAAAGCCATCTTCCCCTAATTCGTTTGAGGAGTGTAGTTATTTAGTAATGCGAAAACTACACTTGCACGTGTGTGTACTTTCTCTGACGGCGAAAACTTAGATTCCCACAGCCGTCAAATGGGGTGCCCCTCGCTTCTAGAGAAAGTTGTGTGGGAGCGCGTTTTGCCGCAGAGTCAGCTCGCCTTCGACTGCGTTGGGAGGCCGAGTTCTGAGAGGTTCGTTGCAGTCCAAAGAAGAAGCTAATGTGAAGGGAGGCCGCGCGCTCCGTGAATGAGGTCCACGGCGGACAGGTACTTCAGGTATGGCACCTTACCGGTCGCGGCAGGCATTCCCTGCTCCCAGGAAGGCGGTGCGGTGCGCGCGGCTGGACACTCCGACTCGGCTGGAATTCTGCCAAGGTTTCCCAGCTGCTAGCTAGAGCCCTCGTTACGTGTGAGATACGGCCGTAGGGGGAAAGCGCCAGCGCGGGTCAGCGTCACGCGTTTTCGCTTCGTAGCGTCCCAGTTCTCGAGTTCTCGCCTGCGCACACACACACACACACACACACACACACACACACACGCACACACACGCGCGCGCGCCCGAGGGCAGACTCGAACTTCCGATGGGGGGAGCTGCGCGAACCGTGGCAAGGCGCCCTAGACCGCGTGGCTATAAAGTAGTGCCTCCTGCCAAGTATGAAGGCCTGGTGAGAGATTTCGCCTGATGTCACGCAGCCCACATAGCACAACTGTCATGCGTTTCCTTCTTGCTGACCGTTCTCGGCTGCACTCTGCAGGGGCAATGAAGATGCTCCTGTGGTGTTTTCGATTGGGAAGTATTTGATCACCCATAATATGCTCCCCCTGAGTTTCATCTCTGGTCGCATAAACCGCTGGTTGTGAAGGAAACATTGTGGCACAGACGACGAGTGTCAGAGCAGCGTGGAGAAATGGCGGCAAACACACGCGCCTGTCTTCTATCACGAGAGTATTGGAAAGATTGTACAATGGTGCGACAAATGTCTAAGTCAGAGCGGTGACTATGTAGAGAATTAGTTGGAAGGGGCAGCTTACTGTTGTAAATAAAGCTTTTTTTATTTTCATAGTGGTTTCCATTTCGTGACTGATCGGGCCTTACTTTCGGAATAGCACTCGTAACTTTACCGGATTCGAGTGAAACATCTGGTATAACGTATTGTGACGTAGCTAAATTGCCGTATTGAAATGTTTTAGTCGCTATTTCACATTTTTCAGTCTACATCGTAGTCACGGTCGTCGCTTGTTTCATTTTTGCTTTCAGAAGGGTGGTTGTGTCGGTTTGCCCACTGGGGGATGGTTCGAAAAGCTTTTGTTTATCTTTAAGAATTGTCATTTTCTGGACTCGCAAGAGGAACGGAACTGAAGATGTCAGAAGCCAATAGAATACGACAAGCGTCGTTTTCTCACGGAGATATTTGCGAGTAAAATCTTCTTGGAAACGCCAGGTATCCTTACTCCGAGCTTCCTGCGCGTCTTCGGATAGCTGAGCAACCGGCAACGGAGCAGCTCCGATTATGGCATATCCTTGCGTCATAACTATGTGGACTAATGTCGGCATCCGACTTTATTGCAGAATGTTATGAGTCCGGTGAAGTTGGCATCCGACCATCGAGAAATAAACATTTTTCTTCAGAGTTCTTCATCGATATATTGTAGTTTTAGAGTTATTTATACAAATTTGAATAGGTTGGCAGCATTACGCGAAACAAAACAGAGTTACTCGCATAAATTTTAATCTTGTAAAAAGAGGTTTGCCAATTTGGAAAAAAAAAATTATGATCACAATTCGCAAGAATTCTACAGAAAACCTTCATAACATCTTTTTGCGCAGATAATAGTTTATGAGACAATCGCAATAATGAAGGACCCATTTTTACCGTGTGACGCTGCTACACGGTAGAAAAAAGACCGTCCATTGAAAACGCACAAATACGTACACGCAACTACATTTGAACTCGCTAACAGTACTATTAAGGTAGTTGGAGAGCTATTTATAAAAGAGGAGCCACGCAGAGCAAATTTGAAAAATATCCTAAACATACCTTCTCTAATGCTACCCATTTTATTTTATACTGACAAATAGGTAGGATCGCTGTCTTATATTAAACAGGCGAGACACACAGTATCTGAAAAAATGTGCCTGTGTCTTTTACGGCCCGTATCATAGAGATTTGAGACTGGGAAGACCAAGTATGCACCGATGAAACCTACACAAGATTTCGCGGGACTACAGTCGGAAGCGCATCTTTGTTTTCTATTGGGTCCAGCTTTTGAGGCGTTTTGGTCCAGTGTGCGCAGGCATTTACTTCCATCTGGATCTTATGGATGAACATTTCACATGATCGTTGCTCTGTGAATACATGTTGGTTTCTATAGATGAGATTCTCTCATTCCAGAGAGTTCCATCATGCGCGAGCAGAAATTGTCTTCTAAAACTCTACAACAGATTCACGAAAGTGATACAGGCCTTTAGTATGTGGGCCTGTTCGACTGTTCTTGAAAACAGGGATAACCTGTGCATTTGCCCAGTCAACAGGAACCTTTCCTTCTTGCTGTGACCTACGGTACAGGAGCACGGCTGAGTACACTGGCCAATAGGCACGGACAAAATGGTTCAAATGGCTCTGTACACTATGGGACTTAACATCTAAGGTCATCAGTCCCCTAGAACTACTTAAACCTAACTAACCTAAGGACATCACACACATCCATGCCCGAGGCAGGATTCGAACCTGCGGCCGTAGCGGTCGCGCGGTTCCAGACTGTAGCGCCTAGAACCGCTCGGCCACTGCGGCCGGCTAGGCACGCACAGTGTCTCAGACGTGCCTACATGCTTATTTGCCAGTTCACTTGTCATGGTTACCTGACAAAAGAGCGTATCCCCTGGATGCGAACGAGACTCCTACCTCCCTCAGCACAACTCAACTTTCCACACATCTTACGCCGCACTGTAAACACTGATGTCATAACGTCCATATTCGCGCGTCTTGGCTATTTCTCCACCGCTACCGTCAGTTCCCTGTCACACGCGGATGTTAGCGTTCCTCTGAGGGCTGCGCAAATTCCCGGCAAGGCTGTTATCCGGGACACAAAAGGCGATTTGCTACGTACGCATCAGCATGCGAACAATGCTCGTTTAAGGCAGAGTCATGAGCGTCGCACAATCGTGGGCGCGTCAGACAGCTTGGTTAGCATACACCTGGCCGGGACCAGTCTTAATTGTGATGCAAATCGCAGCAGCCCAGCATCTCGCGGCTATCGTTAGGGATTCAGGTGACAAATGACGGCATGCAGATTGCGCTAATCTCGTAGCCGCGCCACAATGGCATTACGTCACGTCCTGACGCCGTGTAATTAACCGTGGAGAACGGGGGATGGCCATTTACTGAGAAGTCGGTGTCCTCTGCCTAGTGATATTACGACACGCAGTTGCTAATGCCAGCGTTACACTAGTCAGAATCTGTGTCAGCAACGGCCCTGTGATGTCGTTCGAGATGGGACTGGGGATTTAGATTCGCACCCAGCAATTCTGAGTAGACTTTCTACGCTTTACAGGAACTTGTGGCGAATGCCGGGGTGGTTCCGTAGGAAAGGCTGCGGATTATTTCTTCTCCATTTCTTTCGCAGTTAAGTCATTGCTCTGTTTCTAGTTGTCCACCTAAAGGCGAGACGCTAAACCATATAGTCCGTGAGAGGAGTGATTGGTACTGACAGTTCCGGCGGGCAGACGGCGCTGTTGTCGAACGTGGCTCACAGCACGCGGCGCCCTGTCTGCTACACGCATTCTCTAGCAGCAGAAATAAAAGCGAGACAAAGTACAAGTCGTATTGGTACGCGTGAATTTATTTAAATTTGATGCTTGAAATATATTAACTCGAAAACTGATAAGAGCAATTTAGTACAAGTATCTAAGATGCTGAAACATAATAAAGTTATTTGTTAAACTTCACAACTGAAATGAAAACTATTTTCGCAAGTTGTTGAACATTAGCAGTTTTGGTTTCCATTGTTAAGTATTAATTTGTTCTACTACAAGCTACAGAATAATTCGTCAGTGTATTAAGAGTTATAATCTGAAGAAAGTACTCACAATATGATGATCTGGTTGTAGATCGATAGCAAACTCCCTCCTTACATTCCTGAATACGTTGTAGTTACTGTAATGGAAAAACACCACTCACATCACTGTCAGAATCTGATTTGACATTGTCTTCCTCAGCACTACTCGAACTATCACTGCTCTCTCCCAGATGTATAATTAAATTTTCGATGCATTCTTCCACAACCCCTTCGGTTTTGGCCGCCTCTCTGATGGCACTTGCAGTGCTGTTTACAATTTTAGCCCACGACTCGCTTGTCACTTTATTGATAGCTGCTGGAAGGAGAGTTTCCACTTCAGAGATCGTGAATTTTTTATTGTTTGCAGCAATGTAATTTTTTATCTGCGCCCACACTCCTTCAATTGCATTGAAGTGACAGTGGTATGGAGGAAGCCGAACGATTTCAGGCCCGTGCCTTTTAGCAATCTCGTCAATTACATATGTTGGAAATTGGGGTTTCTTTTGTGCCACAATTTCGAGCAGTTCCGCCTTCCTTAAATCTTCTCTGAAATCTACTTTTCGCCGTTTCAACCACTGAATGATATCGTCTTTTTTTGTTGCCAAGGTTGGTGCCTTATCGTGAACAACGGAATGATAAGGCGCATTGTCCGTAACAATCACTGATGGACTTGTCAGATTCGTCATAAGCGATGTCTCGAACCATTCTTGAAATACTACACTGTTCATTTCTTCATGGTAATCTCCCGTCTTTTTTGACCGAAACATTTTCAAGCAGTTTGGCACAAAACCTTTCGATGTTCCTGCATGTAAGACAATAATACGCCCTCCTTTGCCAACAGGCACTGCCATGGTCCCCTCGGGCGTTCCATCATTCCAGCCTCTACGTAAAGAATGGCTGGCATTGACCCAAGTTTCATCTAACCACACTATACTTTCGAATTCCACACCCATGATCCTGCGCAGAAATCTGCACCGCCATGCAACTACATCTGTCCTTTCCATTAATATTTTGCGTCCGTTAAACAGTGAATAGCTGAAGCCTATGTCTTTCAACACTGTACGCAATGAAAATTTGCTCCCTTTAAAAAGATCGTCTTTCTGAAGCGACACCAGTAATTTAGATAGAGTGGGATGTTCCCTTCTCTTATAATAGCTGTATATATGACGACGAATAGTGTCTTTCTGAAAATCGTCCAAAGCTGTCACCTGCTTATTTCTCGGTCGCTTCTTTCCTGGTGTGTGCAGCTTTGTTGTGCCACTCTCCTCACAATCTACACTATACTGTTCTTTCCCTATCTTTACAACAGTGTTCTTATTTATTTTCAATGCTGCTGCAGTTCTCTTCACAACCTGAACAACAGGAATTAAGGGCCCACCTTTGTCCTTTTCTTTCTCAAAGTAATCCCTCACAGAGCACACGAATTCACGGGCCTGGGTGTGTAGCACACTTTTCTTCCTCCGTTTCACTTCTTGGGCTGGTACTACCCGCCGCACTAGACATTGTTTACAACGAAACATAAACAAAGAAACACTAAAAACAACAAAAACGAAATAAACTGCGAATTCAACTTCAGACAAATGACGAATGACCGCACCGCCTGCACGCGAGACACTGGTAAGTTTCATAAGCGCGCGCGACCGGGTTTCAGAGCGGCAATGTGGCCCTTGCTACCCCCTAAAAGACAGGCCGTCATTGGCTGCCTGCCTGCGGTCGCTAGGCAACGGAAAGACGCTACCGAGCTGTCAATGCGAAAGACTCGTCTCCCAGACTATAATCATCCTTCGTTCTCTCCGCGCCTACACGCTGGTACAGTTCAGTGACATTAAAAAAAAATCAGAAAGTCACCTTTTTCCCATCCCTTTTCCCTCCCTTTGTTGACTTTTTTTGGTTTCTTAACCATGTAGCCATCCATAATTTACACATTTACGTAACTGTTAATAATAGGCAGTTTTCCTCCTGCGGTGATTTACATTTTACTGCCCGTCCCCGGTAGCTGAGTGGTCAGCGCGACAGAATGACAATCCAAAAGACCCGGGTTCGATTCGCGGCTGGGTCCGAGATTTTCTCCGCTCAGGGACTGGGTGTTGTGTAGTCCTAATCATCTTAATTTCATCCCCATCGACGCGCAAGTCGCCGAAGTGGCGTCAAATCGAAAGACTTGCACCAGGCGAACGGTCTACCCGACGGGAGGCCCCAGTCATACATTTACATTTTACTGATAAAATTAGGCTGTTGCACTCACAGAATAAAAAAATAAATTCATTTATAATTTCACCCAGTTTTTGAACCATTTTTCGTAATTGCTGGATGAATTCTAGAAATTTCATCGTGAATTCGATATTTTAACTGTTGTAAACTTCTCGGCCTGTCTGAATACACTCTCGCCTTCACATAACCGCGCAGGTAAAAGCCTGGCATAGAGTCTGAAGGTTTTCCGAGCACCGATTGACTTTAGATTCG
Source organism: Schistocerca serialis cubense (assembly GCF_023864345.2). NCBI lineage: Eukaryota > Metazoa > Arthropoda > Insecta > Orthoptera > Acrididae > Schistocerca > Schistocerca serialis. The sequence continues at coordinate 433,148,642 of NC_064646.1, forward strand.
ATGCAGTGGCAGTTGTACGGAAGTTTCTTACCCATTTCAGTATTGTTCCACAAGCTGGAATTGGATATCGAGGCTGACTCTTATGCTTACGAAAGGCACGTTCAAGCACAGGACAAATTCTTCGTAGCGAAAATAGCCCTCCAACGCGGACGCACGGTGTTGCTTCGACCAGTACGACGTGGTTACTAACCCGTATGTCACCATCACCGTTTTTAGAGCGCGTTATTCAAATTTGAAGTCGTAAAAACCTTGTGAAACACCCTATATGAAAAACTCTGATCTCTCTCTCTCTCTCTCTCTCTCTCTCTCTCTCTCTCACACACACACACACACACACACACACACATACGTTAACAAAATCTGTATCAATCAGAATAACATAGTTATATCTCAGTTATAAAGAATGTGCTATTACTTTCTTCGTAAGTAAAACTGAATTTACTTATTATCTTTTTCTCCCGTGTTTACATTGAGAATAACTGCAAACAGGTAAAGCTGAAGCACACTTCATCTATTCGGGAAACTTCCTGTGTACTTACCTGTGGAAATCATTTCCGTCTCTAATCTGATATTTACGAATTTAGCTGTTTAATGTTGAAAATCGTCTGCGTATTTTCAGGATACATACGTGCCTTTATACAGCACTGCCCATTTGTGTAAACCCAGTAATTTTATAGATCCGGACCCAATAGCTGTATGCCAACACTTTCCTGATAGATGCTCAGCGTTTTAAACTGCCTCCCAATTACGTGATCGTGATCGGTTACTTCTTTGACATACGACTGGTTTGTTCACACCTCTTGTGAAAGTACGAGACTGTGGACTTAATGGCAGCTTCACTGCTGTTTTCTACGTCATACGCTCGAATAGTGTTCGTGCGTGTCTGTGGAGCGGGGTTTCCTGATTTGTTTCTCGATAACAGTAGTACCCGATGGGAAGTGAACAAGTGCTCCACGACAAACTGTTAATAACATGGCGGCTTTTTTGAGATTTTGACGATACTAATTTTTAAAAAAAATTATTATGACATTAAATTGAAGTAATCATTCAGTAAAACTTCTCATTTTTAAAACTTTATTTATCATCAAAATAAACAAGGTGTTTTATGTTAGGGAATGCGTGCTGTAGAAAAACAAAGTATTATTCATTTTCTTATGCTGAGAACATGGTTTTCTATGTCTGTATTTGGAAATATCATCTGACTGCTTTGTCTGACTGATATTTGACTTCCGAACTTTGAAACCAACATCCTGGTCAGCTGACTTGAGGTGGCATCCAATTGCTTTCTGCCCCTGGAATAGTATTCAATTTATTGTACTTGTCCCTTTTTTTAATCTAAAAACACTGATTAGTTATTTTAGTTTTTGTCATAGTCATAAGTAACAGCATGAAAAAAAATTCCACTCGCTTCGTGATCTAACACGTGGAGGGGTGGGCCGTACAGGGAATAGACAAAATAATGTGAACACCAGTACTTACTTTCGAATGATTTATTAGTAAGGTGTTGGACCCACATTTGCCCGTAATACAGCTGCGATTCTTCTTAGAATACTGGCATATAATGATTCTATAGTCTCCAGTGGAATGTTATGTCTCTCTTCGGTCGGAAACTCTTCTAACTCTTGTAGTGAGAGGAAGGCGGAAATCTGCTCCGGAATTTGCGCTCCAATACCGCCCGCAAGGGTTCGATAATGGCTAGGGAAGACTCTGCAGTTGAGTTGCATGTTCCTCATACCACAATTGTACTGCCCTTGCTGTGTGAATGGGTACATTATCGTCCTGAAATATGGCATCTTTGCTGTGGAGCAACATTTGAATCATGGAGTGTACCTGATCACACAAAAAAAAAGTTCAGATAATCGTTGGCTGTAACATGGTTTTTGAGAGTAATGATGGGACCAGGAGAATATCATGATATGGCTGCCCACACCATCATACTTCCACCTCCATGCTTAACCGTTGGAATCAAGATGAATGTTCGCTTTATGGAGTTATTGGCGGACAGTGTCGATAGGTACAGGGTATCGTAGATGGCTATTGAGCTCTGCAGTCATTTTAGCCGTCGTAGTTTTGTGCTGTTTTGAACAATTAATGTTAGCTTCCGACGATCTCTGTCATTTAGTTTTTATTTGCGCCCACTATTATATTTACACGATGATGTCTTTCCATGTTTTGTGTAGGCTGTCATGACTGTTGAAACAGTTGCTCTTGAACATTCAATAAGTTGGCTACTGATGATCCAGCTAATCGGGCCCTCACAATCTGCCCTCTTCGGAACTCTGTTGGGTCTTTCATTGCACGTCGACCTCGGCCTCTGAATGCAAATACGAAGTGTGCACTACTCGTAAATAACCTACACTGATGCCTCGTCCGTACTGAACACGCACAGTCTAGCGCGACACTTGCCTTACCTGCGTTGTTGACGGTCAAACACAATCACAGCATTACTACCACTGTTCACATTATTTTGCCTATCGCCGAACGGTGTTACTTCACAACTGCCTCCTGATGTTCAGGAAACAGTTGTGAAATACAGAAAGAGAAACTGAAAACACAAACACTCCAGTGGCTAGAGCTTCTCTCCAAGTTTTTAACTCACCCAACAGGCGCTCAAAATGGGTACCGTTTGTGACGCGCAAAATGTCAGTTCGTGCGTGCAAACATTGACACAAATTGCGCGGAAAGGCACGACAGCAGCCCGGTTTGCAAATGTGTTCGTCGGGTTTGCCTACTTGCAGGCGAGAACTGTTTGATGCGACTACACGGAGCAGAATGTTAATAATAAATGTTTAAGGCAGCACAACCTACAGCTGCAATGTCTAATTATAAGAATTTTGTGAACTGTTAGCAGCTGCCAGTGGGACATGTACAGCAGTAACATACAACAAAATTCCACCGGTTCTCTGATAATTTATCGTGAGACATATCCGTCTCAATAGTAGCGAAAGCGTTAAAGAAATTAATGTACTCAGTCTTCTTGCAGTGTTTCCTTACATTCTATTCAGTTTGCCTTTTTGCTAGCGTATCTCTGGAATTTCTGTCTGATAGTTTCTGGAGGAAAAGACCGTCAGCGCATGCACATAGGCCGCATCGGGTGTGAGGTTGGTCAGGGAGCTAATTACTGCTGTTCGTACGAAAACTGCCTTGAGACAAGACGTAAGTTATATAGCCTGTGTTCACCCGGAAGGCACTTAGTGTCTGCAGGCAGTGAAAGTGGCATGCAGATAAGGGCCGGGTAATACACGTGCGTGTTGCGCTGTGGCTTTTCACGGCACTTTACGGACCTTCCTGGAGCGTTAGTTGTGGCGCGTCGGTCGTGATTGGCCACTCACCCGCGCGCGCAACCTTCTACTTGTTCCATCGGCGCCCCGCACACGCGGCCGTAAGGTGGAAAGCCGTCGCCGCCCGGCTGCGTTACTTTACGTTTTTCCGGACACGGCTGCTGCGTCATCCATATTCATCGCGGCGCTACTGTCCGCAGCCACTAATGAGCTCCGAGCTCTGGGCGCCGTCCAGCCGGCAGCATCTAATGGCCACCGCCTCGAGAAGTACCGCGCGCCTGCAGCGCTAGCCGCACCACCGTCCGGTGTGTTTGACCGCCTGCAAGGAGACCACGCGCCAGTCGGGTTTTTCTAATTTTTTTGTCGGTATGGTATGCGAAGATAACAACTCAAATACACTACTGGCCATTAATATTGCTACACCAAGAAGAAATGATAAACGGGCATTCATTGGACAAATATATTGTACTAGAAGTGACATGTGATTACATTTTCACGCAGTTTGGGTGCATAGATCCTGAGAAATCAGTACCCAGAACAACCACCTCTGGCCGTAATAACGGCCTTGATACGCCTGGGTATTGAGTCAAACAGAGCTTGGATGGCGTGTACAAGTACAGCTGCCCATGCAGCTTCAACACGATACCACAGTTCATCAAGAGTAGTGTCTGGCGTATTGTGACGAGCCAGTTCCTCGGCCACCATTGACCAGACTGAACAGTTGGTGAGAGATCAGGAGAGTGTGCTGGCCAGGGTAGCAGTCGAACATTTTCTGTATCCGGAAAGGACCGTACAGGACCTGCAACATGCGGTCGTGCATTATCTTGCTGAAATGTAGGGTTTCGCAGGGATCGAATGAAGGGTAGAGCCACCGGTCGTAGTACATGTGAAATGTAACGTCCACTGTTCAAAGTGCCGTCAATGCGAACAAGAGGTGACCGAGACGTGTAACCAATGGCACCTCATACCATCACGCCGGGCGATAAGCCAGTATGGCGATGACGAATACACGCTTCCAATGTTCGTTCACCGCGATGTCGCCAAACACAGATGCGACCATCATGATGCTGTAAACAGAACCTGGATTCATCCGAAAAAATGACGTTTTGCCATTCTTGCGCCAAGGTTCGTCGTTGAGTACACCATCGCAGGCGCTCCTGTCTGTGATGCAGCGTCAAGGTTAACCGCAGCCATGGTCTGCGAGCTGATAGTCCATGCTGCTGCAAAGGTCGTCCAACTGTTCGTGCAGATGGTTGTTGTCTTGCAAACGTTCCCATCTGTTGACTCGGGGATCGAGACGTGGCTGCACGATCCGTTACAGCCATGCGGATAAGATGCCTGTCATCTCGACTGCTAGCACGGCGTTCCGTATTACCCTCCTGAACCCACCGATTCCATATTCTGCCAACAGTCACTGGATCTCGACCAACGCGAACAGCAATGTCGCGATACGATAAATAGCAATCGCGAATGGTTTCAATGCGACCTGTATCAAAGTCGGAAACGTGATGGAACGCATTTCTCCTCCTTACACGAGGCATCACAACAACGTTTCACCAGGCATCGCCGGTCAACTGCTGTTTGGGTGTGAGAAATCGGTTGGAAACTTTCCTCATGTCAGCACCTTGTAGGTGTCGCCACCGGCGCCAACCTTGTGTGAATGTTCTGACAAGCTAATCATTTGCATATCACAGCGTCTTCTTTCAGTCGGTTAAATTTCGCGTCTGTAGCACGTCATCTTCATGGTGTTGCAATTTTAATGCCCTGTAGTGTATCAATCCTCCGGAGCAATGCGATGAACTTTCATAAATTCTCGAGAACATCGATTTTGGAATTTTCTGTGCGTCTTTAAGACTCCAAAGTGAGGTCGATTATTTTTTGCCAGACAACATGACTCTGTAGTAGAGTGCTCATCACCACGTCGACATCCCAGGTTTGACTCGCGGCCGTAGTAAATTTTTAAACAAAAGGTGCGTGTTCCGTGAGTATTTACGTGAAGCGTAAAATACATAAAGATGAAAAACTAATAATTGCTAATGTCTTTTTAATTTAAACAATCTTTTATAAAAGATGAGTAATTAAGAATTTACTTTTGCAATGAAACCTTGATTTTGTGTACGATATGTAATTACAAATAAAGATACGTGCATTTTCCATATATATTTGATTTATTCTTCAATATCGAAGATATTCGAACCGAACAAAATAACAAACTAGAAGAACAGTGACTGACACGAGTCACAAACCAGAGATTACCAGTCTCGAGCATACTAGTGTTTTTTTCCATTTTTATGTATTTTACGCTCCACGGAAACCCCCATAGAGCATCTGTATTTTTCTAAAAATTTGCATCGGCCAGGATTCGAACGAGTGAGGCCTACATAGCAGGCGATGGTACTACCGGAGAGCCACTCTGCCTATCGGGAATGCTCTCCTTTCTTTACGGTGTTAATGACGCACGGAAAACCTCAGATTCTCTCGAGAGTTTTTGGGAGTTCCATCGAACTGCTCTGTCTGGCTGATATTTTTGACTTCCGAACATCGCGTACCGTAGATATATAAAATTACAAAAAGCCCATTGTCGTGTGGTTTCCTTGTTACACTATAGACCAGTGGTTCCCAACCTGGGAGTAATTACCCCCGTAAGGGTAAAATGAAATTTTCTGAAGGGTAAAAACTAAGCGATTCGATTCTGTTTTGGTCACGAAACTAAATTATTTTCAAAATACTATGACTATTATCACAGTTTTGTAACACTGTAATACCTATTATGTAAGTTTTCAATAATTACTTTTTCTCAATTAGCAGCAAAAATTCGGTGGAGATTAAGGGTTCGTCACATAGCCCAGCCACTATACGCGTATTTTGTGCTTTGTCCCATACATCATGTATACACGTAACAAATGCTAAACATCTCAAGAAAATGTCTTCTCCAAGTTGTAGATAACACTTGTAGTAGTCCACCGAGCGAGGTGGCGCAGTGGTTAGCACACTGGACTCGCATTCGGGAGGACGAAGGTTCAATCCCGTCTCCAACCATCCTGATTTAGGTTTTCCGTGATTTCCCTAAATCGTTTCAGGCAAATGCCGGGATGGTTCCTTTGAAAGGGCACGGCCGATATCCTTCCCAATCCTTCGCTAACCCGAGCTTGGGCTCCGTCTCTAATGACCTCTTTGTCGACGGGACGTTAAACACTAACCACCTACCCTACTTGTAGTGGTCCAGAAATTGCTTTGTTACTCGCTTCGCAACAGAAAAATGAATTAATTGATAGCACGGCACAGTGGTAACTACATAAGGGCTGCTATAGTGCTGTATGCGGTTTTATTATTATTATTATTATTGTTATTATTATTATAGTGCTTAAACACAAAGCATTAACAGCCTCAACTCGTCTAATTTCTGCCAGTTCAGAGGTAGGGAGTGCACAGATGAAATGATTTACGAACAGTAAGTATAGTGCACACGTTTGAACTTGTTTATTTTTAAATGGCGTTGCAGTGTGCAGGTGAAGCAAGTGCCGCAATCGAGAGGAATAATGCAGGGGAAGCATGTTTTGAAACAACTGTCTGCCCTCACTGTGGACAGTTAGCTTTCTCTTCTGAGGAGGAGTTGTGGGTAGCACTTGCGATGCACCACGAATTACTTCGTCATTTATTGTAACACACACACACACACGCACGCACACACACACACACACACACACACACACACACACACACACACACAAACAAACTAAATATCCTTCATCTTTCATCATTTTAAAAATAAGACTGTTCCAAGAAAAGTCATTCATTCTTTGCTTTAATTAGATGATAAAGTTCGTGATAATGTGGGGGAGGGTGCAACAAAGGTAAGGGGGGGGGGCGGGGAGGGCGCGGTACTAGCTAATGTCTGTACTCAAGGTTAATGGTCTAAGAAAGTTTGGGAATCACTGTCCTGGACGGTACAGACCACGAATGACGTCTTGACATTGAAACCAGCATCCCGATCAGCTGACTTCTGGGCCGGCCTTGGTGGCCGAGCGGTTTTAGGCGCTTCAGTCCGGAACCGCGCGACTGCTACGGTCGCAGGTTCGAATCCTGCCTCGGGCATGGATGTGTGTGATGTCCTTAGGTTTAAGTAGTTCTAAGTCTAGGGGACTGATGACCACAGATGTTAAGTCCCATAGTGCTCAGAGCCATTTGAACCATTTTGAGCTGACTTCTGGCGGCATCCAATAGCGTTCTGCTGCTGGAATAGAGTTCAATTGATTGTACTTCAATTGTAGTGTTTTCAGTAAAGGTTTCTTTATAGCAGTTATGAAATATCGTGCAGCGTATGGTTGTACCGAAATATATGTGAAAGGACATTATATTTTGTGCCACAGCTAAAGTTGTTAAAAAAAATGCGAACACATTTTTCGAGTTTAAGTCAGTGAATTTGTTGACTGAAATGAGGAGTGACGTCGTTACCAGTCAGATGCGGATGGTCTTTCAGCTGTAAGAAGTTGGTCACTAGCAAGGACTGTGGTCATTAGGTCATTTCGTCGGTTTAACTTATGAGTGTAAAACTATTTCTTTTGGCCAATATCTCAACATTTCATCAACGTAGATATTAAGAAGTATTGGGGCGAATTGCACCCTTGTCGTAATCCTCGATTTCTCTATTCCGGCAATGGCATTTTCGCAGTTTTGGTACATTATTTGGATTACTCTTAGTTAGTGGTTTGGTATGCCTCTCCTGCCTATTACTGAACACAACACTCTGCTATGTACATTGTCAAAGGACTTTCACGTTGTCAATAAACTTCAGATGCGTTTCTCTATTACATTCTACGTAAGTGATTTTCAAATATTTATCCGATGAAAAAATGGTTCAAATGGCTCTGAGCACTATGGGACTTAACTTCTGAGGTCCTCAGTCCCCTAGAACTAAGAACTACTTAAACCTAACTAACCTAAGGACATCAGACACATCCATGAGCGAGGGAGGATTCGAACCTGCGACCGTAGCGGTCGCGCGGTTCCAGACTGTAGCCCCTAGAACCGCTCGGCCACTGCGGCCGGCTATTTATCCGATGACAAAAGTATTACCTGAAGAGGACGAATTCCTGAAGCCAGTTTGCTCCTCCAACAAGATATTTTCTAAAATCGTTGCGCATCTTTCCGTTATTATCATTGAAAATATTTTTTATCCTTTGTTGAGTAGAGATCTCTTTCTTTGACTTTAGAAAGAAGTTACTTCTCGCGCGCACAAAATGAGACTTGGGTGAAAATGGTTAACGCAAGGTTCCCGTTATTACTCAGGGATTCAGGAACACGTCGGAAGCAAGGTTAAAAGTGACAGTTGGCAGCAGACGAACCTCAAGATGGTGCGTGTCACTTTCACGTGTCAGGAACCGTGACGCCATCGCCTGGAGTGCTCGAGTAATAAATATAAATCACGGCGGCAGCTTTGAATCTCATGGACCATCATCCGACACTCAAGCAACCGCTTCACCGCACCGCTGTCGGTAATGGAGTGTCCAGGACATCGTCGTGGTTAATTTAATTTCCTGAGATCTCGGCGGGATCCGTGATTAGTGTTACTAATGGGCGACGCTTTCTCTCTGGGGCCTGAGCCATGCTAACTGCAGCCGCAGTGTAGAGACATCTGATGGTTACATCGATACGGAAGCTGGAGGGAAACGTTAAATTAGTCGACACCGGCACCTTCTTACACTATAGAACCAGGAAGAGTTTCAGAACGACACTAGTGATAGTCACTCGTCTGAGAGAGACAAAAATACTTGTAGGATCTTGGAGATCAAGTACTTCGCCGATTTTCGTGAAGTCTTTAAATGAGGTTACAAAAGATTGTTATCATGTGGGTTGACCAGATAGAAGAAGGTTCCAGTTGTTTAGATCTGATAGGACTCGTAAATCGTATGGAATCATTACATCTGAGTAAAGTGACGGAGGTCATTGCGGACTGTACGAAATGGAGTCGGCATTTATAGCTCTCTCTATTCATAGATGAAATCGAGAATTTATTTTTTAATAATTGAATGATTTGCATTAGAGTTACACATTTAGTGGTACTATTAACCCAGTCTCTTCTAAATTTCCGATATTTTACATTTGGCCAAGTGAAACGGCAAAAAGGAGTTTGAAACATAAGACAATTCTTTCTTTTTACAAGCAGCAGAATTACAGTTCTTCAATGAATTCCTGTATTTTTGTCCACGAGTTATTTATTTCACTGCTTCCACAGAATAAGACAAAATACCAGTTTGGCAAGAAGCACTTAGTTTATTGACGATTTCTTAACAATACGTGTGATATGTTGTATTATGCTTTTATAAGAAATGACATCCGTTTCCTGGTTTTTTACGCAAAATAAGCATTCGTGTTTCACGGTGTTAGCTTAATCCTGTACGGACCGCAATAACAGGATAAGAAACGACAGGTATTAGAAAGCGTTGATTACAGAGAAAACTCCTGTAGTGACTTAGATAGCAACATTCCGTCCGTCTCAAAATCTGCGTCCTTCGTGGAAACGCGGACCAACGCAGGCCTATTCATACGAGACGCACATATAATGTACCTTATTATTCAGTCGTTTACATACAGAAAAGTACACAGGTGTGCAAAACTTTCGCTCACTGCCAAGTAACACAGCTCGATGGCACTTGGATGATACACTGAAAGAACTGCAATAGTTTATACAGAAGGTAAGTGAAAGAAACAAGCAATAAAGTCGAACAGACATGACACATATTCAAACGCAGTAATTACACTGAATCATCGTGATTCATGGTGGTCCCAGGATCTTAAAAACGGTGGTACATGGTTCTTAATAGGATGTGTGAAGGACAATGCATACTCCACAACTTGCTTCCAAGTTGCGACAATGTTGGTAAGGAATTACTGTGGTAGGCTGCTGCACTCCTCCGTCAGTGCGGTTGACAACTACTGGCTGGTCGACGAGGCATGTGGGCGTGTTGCAGTATGTCTCCCCAACGCAATGGGATTTAAGTCGAGGGAACGGCAGGCCAGTCCATTCACCGAATATCCTCTCATTCCAAGAGCTGCTCCGCCTGCGCTGTTGGAAGCGCTATAAAAATGAAGTCAGGGCGGAGTGCCCCCCTGAAAATACGCACGCAGAGTACGCAGTCACAGTAACGCTAACCAGTGAGTGTACTGTATAGATTTGTAAGTCAGTACGCCCATACAATTTATGCCTCTCCGTGCCATAACACCTGCACCATCAAGACAACCAACTCCGACAATGTTCCTCGGTGCATTACGTGTTCGCAGCTTTTGACATGTGAGGGTACGTCCAACACTGTCGGACTTGATCCTTTTGTTGGTCCAGGTGCACCATCGACCATGCAGTGGTTGTCAGCCGCGCTGGTGGAGGAATGAACGACCTACCACGAGAACTCCTTACGAACCTTGTGGCCAACGTGGGAGAACGTTGCAGAGCAGGCGCTGCCGCATTAAGAACCATGTCAAATGGGTCAAATGGCTCTGAGCACTATGCGACTCAACTTCTGAGGTCATCAGTCGCCTAGAACTTAGAACTAATTAAACCTAACTAACCTAAGGACATCACACACATCCATGCCCGAGGCAGGATTCGAACCTGCGACCGTAGCGGTCACGCGGTTCCAGACTGAAGCGCCTTTAACCGCACGGCCACACCGGCCGGCCATAAGAATCATGTCCCGCCCTCTGTAATGTCCAGGGGACCATCATGAATTGCAGTCTTTGCACTGTACTTATTGTCTTCGAATAAAAGTGACATTTCTATTCGTCTCAATGTCCATTTCTTTCAGTTGCCTTCTGAGCTACAATGTCGCAGTTCTCTCTATGTATGGTCCAAGTTTCATCTATACTCATGCTCATAAATTAAGGATAATGCTGATACATGGTGAAACAACGCTCTGGTGGGGGGTTTCTGGGTGTAAATCACCTCGGGGTATAAACAACTGGTGCATTAACCTGCAGTCGTCGCACGGTGGCGCTGGCAGCAGTCCACGTGCGCAGAGGTGTGTCGGTGCATGCCAGGGAACAATGCAGCGAGTAAGTGTGCAGACGTTTTCAGACGTGGTGACTGTGTGTTGAAAAAGCTCAAAGAACATATATTGATGACGTTGTGAGGGGCAGAATACTAGGGCGACTGAAGGCTGGTCAAACACACCAGATCGTAGCACGGGCCCTCCGTGTGCCACAAAGTATGATCTCAAGATTATGGCAACGATTCCAGCAGACAGGAAACGTGTCCAGGCGTTACAGTACGGGACGTCCACAGTGTACAACACCACAAGAAGACCCATATCTCACCACCAGTGTCCGCAGACGGCCACGGAGTACTGCAGGTAGCCTTGTTCGGAACCTTACCGCAGCCACTGGAACAGTTGTCTCCAGGCACACAGTCTGCAGACGACTGAACAGACATGGTTTATTCGCCCGGAGGTGCAAGGTGCATTCCACTGACCCCTGGTCACAGGAGAATCCGTAAAGCCTGGTGTCAAGAACACAGTACATGGTCATTGGTACAGTGGTCCCAGGTTATGTTCACGGATATAGTCTGAACAGGGATTCTCGCCGGGTTCTCATCTGGCGTGAACCAGGAACCAGATACCACCCTCTTAATGACCTTGAAAGGGACGTGTATGGAGATAGTGGTTTGATGGTGTGGGGTGGGATTATGATTGGTGCACGTACACCCCTGCATGTCTTTGACAGAGGAACTGTAACAGGTCAGATGTATCGGATATAATTTTGCACCAGTATGTCCGCCTTTTCAGGGGTGCAGTGTGTCCGACCTTCCTCCTGATGCGCGGTCCCACAGAGCTGCCATCGTGGAGGAGTACGTCGAAACAGATGATATCAGGCGAATGGAGTGGCCTGCCTGTTCTCCAGACCTAAACCCCATCGAGCACGTCTGCGATGCTCTCGGTCGACGTATCGCTGCACGTCTTCAAACCCCTAGGACACTCCAGGAGCTCCCGACAGGCATTGGTGAAATAATGGGAGGCTATACCCCAGCAGCTGCTCGACCACCTGATCAAGAGTATGCCAACCCGTTGTGCGGCCTGTGTACGTGTGCATGGTGATCATATACCATATTGATGTCGAGGTTTGGAAGGTAGGAGACGAGGTACTGGCGGAATTAAAGCTGTGAGGACGGGGCGTGAGTCGTGGTTGGGTAGCTCAATTGGTGGACCACTTGCCCGCGAAAGGCGAAGGTCCCGTGTTCGAGTCTCGGTCCGGCACACAGTTTTAATCTGCCAGGAAGTTTCATACCAGCGCACACTCCGCAGTAGAGTGAAAATTTCGTTCTATAATTGAAATGTTTCAAACAGAAACACACACATTGCGAATGGGATCTGTTAGACCCGCAACTTAAAAACAATTACATGTTCGTAGATGATTCTTCAAAATATATTTTGTATTTAGTTTTTTATGTAGAAAAAAAGAAGTTTGAACTGTTCAACATTAAATGAACAAATTTTATACAAGAAATGTTTCATAAAAATTTAGTTTGAGAAACAAATGGTCATACATGGTACTTCAAAATAGTGTTTGTATCAGGGTTTTTGCATACAAGCGCGTGTTATAGCTTAAATTTTAACTTTTACTGTACACAATAATTATCTTAAAATATAAATTTAATTACGATATTTTATTTTGAGGAACTGTATTTAACTCAATTTCTATGGGTATGGTATTAGCGTACACAAATATGCAGTAAATAATTGTATGATCTTGGCAGAGGAATGATTGACAACTGTCACACTTTTTGTTGGTCTTTCGATCTTTCTTCGGTCCCCATTCTTTGCACTGGCCCCTCTTTTTGTTTTTTGCTCCTGAACTCGTTGCATCAATATTTTCCAAACTTACTTCGGTGTTGTTATGAATAGTTGTAGTCATTCTTTCCTCTTGCATTGGTTTTGTTAACTCATATCCACGTTCTCTTAGAAATACGATCTTTTCTACAATTTGTTTTGACTGTAACCAGGATTTGTGTGTACATACAACACATAAGCATTTATTGCAGCAATGTGTAGCATGTTATAGAGCAAACAATCAGGCCATCTCTTAGAACACCTTCTACAGGAATAAGTGCTGGCAAGTTTATCTGTTGCGTCTCCTCTTTTGCTTTTGTTGCAATGTAGTATTACTTCTTGCTTCTTTTGCTCTTCTGAAGACAAGCTACAGTCATGGTGCATCGTAGAGAGTAATACTACTGCTTTATTCTTTTTTGGCACGTACGAAACCAGCGTTACATCCCTTTGAAATCCAAAGATGGTTGAAAACACTGGTCTGCTATTATTTGCCAGCATTTCCCTCGGCACCTCAGCTTTGTTCTTACTGAGAGATCCAACTTATGTTTATTGGCCAGGGTGTAATCCTTCAAGAAATTATTGGTGGTAATGTTTCGCCAAATTTTCTCAATACTTTCCACAAGCCTCAATACAACATTTCCGCCTTTGTTTCTCGTGAACAGTTTTCCGGCTTTACTGTATACACATCTGCTGCCAAACATATTCTGTTTTCCCATCAGATAAGAACCATAATCTTATTCCATATCTTTCTCGCGGTTTTGAAGGCATGTACTAACGGAAGGGACATCTTGCCCTGAATGAAACCAATTGCTCGTCCACTCTGACATTTCCGTAAGGAACGAACATTTTAGGAAATGGTTCCACAAACATTTCAAAGACAGTCCTGATAGCAGCCAGTTTATCATGGCGTCGCCTAGCTGGTTGATCTTCTTTGTTGCCAAATCTGAGGAATCTGCTGATTGTATGGAAACGCTGAAGTGACATCGTTGGACAAAAACTGGTCTACCATTCATGTTGTCCCATTGCTCTTCAAGAGATTCTCCTGGAGATCTGTACACACCAGCCAATATAAGAAGTCCCAAATAAGCCTTCAGTTCCTGATTTGTAATAGATGTGAATGTCGCAGTTTTGGCTTGTGATACGCAGGTCATTTCTCTCTTGGTTTCATTCAAAATCAATGCCAACATTTCTTCAGTTATAAACAATGAAAATGAGGATACTTTCATTTCGTTAATTCGCTAAAGAGCAAACCGGATAGATCCTGGAGCAGGACAAAGAATGTTTCCAGCCCCAAGGAAATGGAAAAAAAGAAATAAACTAGCTGAGAACTAACCACAAACCAATAAGATAAACTGCAAAGAAAAGTAAATGTGGCATTACGTAAAAGGCCAAAGAGACTATGGAAGATGAAGGTTCTCATATTTCTAGACAATCGGCACATTGCCTTTTCTACCGCAAAAACCAGCTTTGACCGAACCGAGTTCCGAATCCAAGACCACAGTGGTGATAACCTACAGTGTTAGACACTTCGTTATGACGCAAACCTATAATAATAATGATATACTCGTAAAATTCAGTTTCATATAATATATTTATTATTCTCACCTTGCCTTTGACGCAGCTGGAGGATATGTAGACCACTCTGTGGCATTACGCGATTTATAAACATTTCCAGCTATATTAGTTTCGTTAGACAACGTAGCTGCGCCTTCATCTGCTTGAATAACATCACTCTCCTCACTTCCAGCTGAGACATTATCAACATCACTTTAACTATCAACAGAATCTTGAAAATCTTAATCATTGACAGGATCATCTACTGTTTCGTCATATGACTCGTTCAGAATCCTTTCTAATTCTTCATCGCCTAGAAAACGAATAGCCATGTTGCAATAGACTGACGGTGCAGTTGTTATACCAATTCTTACAACAATATGAAATGCCTCTGAACCATTGTAGAGCATATAACAACAATCGCGTGTATTACAATCAATTTGTTGGAAGAATTCAAATGAATAACCTTTCAGACCCATTCACAAGAAGTGTGTCAAAGTTATTTATCTCAAAAAGTATTTCACATTTTGAAACAAAAATTAAGGATAATATAAATTGTTATGTACTTGAGGATTACAAAAGGTCCCGTCACAAAATAAATATGATTAATTTTAGTAAACGAACTGTGTCAGACACATTCACAATAAGAAGGTTAAGTGAGAGTGATACAATATTTTTATAGTTGTCATAACAGTGTGCCAGTATAGAACACAGTTGAGATAAAATATATGCATTTATATTTTGGCTTCCTTTTTATTATGCAACGCTCGAAACTGGTAGTGCTTAATAAAGAAAAATTTTAAAATATTGACTGATTGAACGATGCCTTTCTTCATAGTCATTAATTTGACACATTACGTTCGTTGAGTTTTGTATCACGACACTGCATTGTTTACCCCATCTCACCTCTCATTGATCACTTGGGGTATTAGGCTCGAGTATCTACCTAAACATTGCAGATTTGAAGAAAGTTCGTGCTGCATCTTAGCTAAAAGACTTAAAGTGTCAAGAGTGAAAAAAAAAGAAAATGAGCGTTTCCGATTATCCTTTCTTGCATGAATTACAAGAGCAAAATAGCAGAGCCTGCTTCAAACGCGGCTACTTTAACGCCGGTGAGTCATCAGGCTCTAATAAAAACCTCTGGTCTTAATTCTCCGCGTCAGTCAACCCGAAAATTAACAGGTGTTCCGAATCTTAAGCAGGTTACCTTTATGCGACTCATGCTGTAAGTAAAAACAATAAAAAAGCAGTATGTGATCTATTGTGCACCTACCTTGTCGTCGGCATTCACCTTACAAACCATTTCGACCTTTTGGATTCGAGACCGTTACCGATGCCGAAGAACTGTCGTCGTGCATCCGGCTTCGTCTCCAATGATACCGATATAGACGGACGTTCGACTATAACCTCCATTCCTTGAACGCTCGGATCTGAGCGAACTCGAATACCTTCCTCCTGATGCTTAACACTGTGTTGCACACGCAACTAAAAGTTTGGTTCTAAACTTTGTTTTAAGAACTTTTTCGTAATCTGTAGTAGTCAGAGGGCTTCATAGTTAAAAGGGTGTTAGTCAGAAGATAATCAGAAGGCCAACCATCGCGGCGTATTATCTGTGATAGATGTCGCCATTGTCGTCAGACCACCAAATCTTCTCCATTTACTGCAGCTAACGCACGGATTTGTGTTGCTCATTGCGGTTACTTTGTGCGTCTCAGTCTCTTTGTCACGCCAACGGGTCCCAAAGTATCACGCTCATTGTGTTGCCATCTGTTTCTGAGATTCTCCGCATCGTGTCCATTCGTTCGTTTGTATGTAGAGCTGGAGAAGTAGGTGATCTTCATTCTTAATTTTTGCCTGATTGTTATGGAAAATCAAGACGGATGAGCACATTATCACCGATCCTCCCGCTTCCCTTTCCCATTCACAATCGCTGCTCGTAAGATCATCACTACCCAGTACACAGACTCCTCAGATACTACCAACCAAGATTGGCGACATCGCTATATTCATCATAAACATCAAAATCAACAGACGTGTGACCAGCACCGACAACCGCCACCACGATAGTCGCCGTCATTACAATTCTCTCCCCTATCACTTAGCACAACCATTACATTCCTCAACAACAACCTCCACAACTAATGTGACAACTTAAAATTTAAACCAGTCTTGATCGCAATTTTTTATTTATTTATTGGAGTGAGTGACCGGTTTCGACTCTTTCGTAGAGTCATCTTCAGACTCCAGACACTGCCAGACGAGTCTCGTTGACCCTCGACGCTCGTGTAACTTCCTCCTGTTGCACGAGTTACAGGAGCGTCGAGGGCCGACAAGACTCGTCTGGCAGTGTCTGGAGTCTGAAGATGACTCTACGAAAGAGTCGAAACCGGTCACTCACTCCAATATATATATTTAAAAAAATTGCGATCAAGACTGTTTTAAATTTTAATTTTAACAAATTTTAAGATCACTGAGTATGTATCTAGAATGAAATTTTCACTCTACAGCGGAGTGTGCGCTGATATGAAACTTCCTGGCAGATTAAAACTGTGTGCCGGACCGAGACTCGAACTCGGGACCTTTGCCTTTCGCGGGCAAGTGCTCTACCAACTGAGCTACCCAAGCACGACTCACGCCCCGTCCTCACAGCTTTACTTCTTCACTTTGGAAGGTAGGAGACGAGGTACTGGCAGAAGTGAAGCTGTGAGGACGGGGCGTGAGTCGTGCTTGGGTAGCTCAGTTGGTAGAGCACTTGCCCGCGAAAGGCAAAGGTCCCGAGTTCGAGTCTCGGTCCGGCACACAGTTTTAATCTACCAGGAAGTTTCATCACTGAGTATGTTTTCAAAAATTTCCAAAATTTAATGTGACAACCATATTCACAATCTCATGAATGGTCAGGATTTAAATTATGACCCCTACCACCGCAGCTGTTACCATGAGCTCCATGCCCCAACTATCGTCAACAAAGTGAGAAACATGACCTCCATAACTATCCCCATTACTTTCACGGTCACAGTTGTGATAACCAAGATGACAGTGTTGTATCTCACCTTTCGCTGTTGCTACACCCTTCATTACCATCGTCCAGAGTGCCAAAAAGAGAACCAATAGCAATTAGTTTCTTATTTCTTTCCCTTCGCAGTTGAATGAAATACCTTATTGTTTTATGAACGTGTGCCTTGTCTCTCCTACGCTGTTATTTCATCGTATGTGTAGTATGAATTCTGAGCAGGATCAGACAGTTGGTTGAAGATGTTATAACTAGTGATACAATGATTTCAGTAGAATATTTTATATTTATTTAAAGTTGGACGTGTTTAGGAGCTACTACTCTACTTACAAGGACAACATGGTTATTTTTGGCGACACATATAGGATTTTAATAGAAAAGCGTCTCATATGGTATAAAGGAACAAACTATTATTAATGATTGTCTTCACTGAGCCACACTTGGCGACACTTTTGCACTTACACTTCAGATATTTAACATGTACTACATTACAGACAATTTTATTGAATCTGTTATGTATCAGTTGCACAGGCTGTGAATCAACTTTTCATCCGCGTAGTAGAATGACTGTTACTACCAAGGAGGCTCTAATGACTGTTAGCTCTTGCAGCTGCTTTTCCGTCCTTGATGACTGTAGAAGATGACACCCTTGGCAGTTACGTAAATCGATCAGATCCTTTCACGCAGCTCGGAATGAAGACTGGCTCTCGGGCGTCGATGTAATCTATTTCCTGCATGCAAACGAGGCTGTATTTGCTCGCAGAACGCGCCATTAACTTCCAAAACGGTCTGACGGTGTAAATTGAATGGAACGAAGACGTATGCCCTGATAGACTATAATATCCCAGCTTCTTACGGGTTCTAAACAGACAAGACTTTTTAACGATGAGCTGAAGCTCGGTTACCCAAATATAGTGTTGTCTCAAGGCTTGTGTCGTCCTGGGGACAGATCTCCATTTGCATGTGTAGTGGGATCTACTGGGCGCAGAAGCTGAGAGTGAAGAAGTGTCGCCGAGTTGGTTCCATCACAAGAACAGATTCTGACGAAGTCAGTAACGAATAATAACAAGAAGAATTGGAATTTTGTCCTCTTTGAATGAAAACAAATCCGGGAAATACTGCTTGGTATTCGTCATGACGGACGACATACTGCTGACCGAGCGCCGCTGTATTACACTGAGGCGCCGGACACAACGTGTGCATGTACATCAGTCGAGATATGTTCGCCTCGTTGCCTGTTACTCTCATTAGTCAGTTGCGAACATGGGGTGTGTTTTCATTGTATATCCACAGACTAAAATACATTTTATGAAATAATGCAGTGATCTTCCGTGAATATTTTATCCATTATGTAGTTTGTAATTTGTAGTAAATCTCATTTCTGTTTTGGTGGTAATATCAGATTGCTTACTATAATTTTTCAGTTGCTCAAGTTTAGTAACCGTTGACGCACCAGCGCTAAAATAAATATTTGTGAGCCTGTCGCAGAAGAAGACCACTGGGAAGTGATCAAATCTGTGCTTTGGTTAGTGCAAGGACGGCAAAACAGACGTATTATCAATGCATTAGTCAAAGCAGATAATTCAGTTTCTGTACGGTTCGAAACAGATAATAATTGCGCGAGTCTCGATGGCCTGGTGCAAGACTTTCTACTGGACGCCACTTCTACGACTTGCATATCGCTAACCTACCCCAGTTACCCAAATAGTGAAAGGGGTCCTACAGTTTAATGTAAATCCGAACCACGTGTCATACGTGGCGACTCGAATGGTGAACGTTAGGTTTAGTACAGACTGTATACGTCCACGGTCCGACTGGAATTCGGCCCCGCGATTCGTCAGTTTCGAGGCAAGCGCTTTACTGCTAGACCACCAGACTCGGCCAACACGGATTTTACGTTTGCTGCATCATTATCTTTTGCAAACCGGATTCTGAATTAGTCACACAAGGAGGTATAAAATATCGAAGATCTACAGAAATTGGCAGCATTTTTCTGAACGCAGACGACAACAACAACGACGACGACGACGACAGTCACTACCGGTTTCAGTGGTGATTACGTGATCATCGCCTACCAAACAGGATACAAGTATCCGAGGAACATTAAACGCACGTTATCGCATAAAGGAAACGAACGAACGGAAAACAGTAGTCTTTAGTGATGAATGTATTAAAACGTATACCTTTTTGCTGCTTTCATTGTTAATGTTTATGGAGAAAGGAGGTAGTCATCGTTCAGAAACGAGTAGCTAAAAGAATAAGAGTTAAGTTTACCAAATATAACACTAATAAGAAAAATGACTATTCATGCGCATTACCCAGCCTTAAATTACCACCGGAATTAGGCATGGATCCAACCTCAAAACAACTCAGCGTTACCAGAATGAGATTTTCACTCTGCAGCCGAGTGTGCGCTGATATGAAACTTCCTGGCAGATTAATCTGCCAGGAAGTTTCAACTCAGCGTTAACCTGCCAATCTGACGAATCTAATATATAATTTTAAAAACAAAGCTTATGCGCTACACATCTCGAATGACCTGAACGTAAGGTACTAAAGCGCTTAAAATATTGATTTTATACGTTAACTTCGCAGTTTCTTGTTGCGTGCCACATGATAAACAACTGTCGTGTCTGACATCCATTGAAAAACAACAAACTGAACTATAAAAATTTTACATCTCTAGTTTTTCCACTTTTAGAGTGAATGCTTATTTTCTCCTTGCCGTTTCTCCTCTAATTTCTCTTTCTATTCAGCCGACTCCTATGCAAGGGTGACATTAAAATTCTCATCCCTCTTGTTTAGATGAATAATTATCGGAATAGTTAACTTTCTCCTTAACACGACGACGAGAGAAACAGCAACTAGTGTACTTCCTACACTAAATGTGTACAAATTCATTTAAACAGTGGCTGTTGAATGCACACTTTTCATACTTACACATGACTAATCACTGTTGTTCTCATCAGGATCTTGTCTTGTAGTGGAATTATTTCGGAGACACTACCTCTTCATTATCATCTTCTGTGTCCAGTAGATCCCATTAAACATGCAAATGGAGAATTGTCCCCAGGAAGACACAAGCCATTGCACAAATTTCAATGTGGGGGGCGGAGGCAGGGGTGACTACGTATAAAAAAATGTATAAAGGAATCGATTACATGTCCTCCGCTTCGTAAACAGGCGCCTTGGTCGCTCGTCCAGCGCTGCATTCGTTGAAAGGCGTTATCCTGAAGAGTACAAAAAGGGCAGTCGTCAGAATTTCTCGATGTCTTGGAAAATATGCGTTTGTGGACCTTGTTAATGATGATGAAAAATACTCAGTTTTTAGTCATCCGTGGGTCCAGTCAATTCTCAGTTGATTGAGCGTCCTAAACTTTACAAATGGTTTCCTCAAAACTGGAAGGGGGAGGCGGAGGGGGGGAGGGGATAGTGAACCAATGTGTCTTAGGGTCCTTCATTTTAGGTGGTACACAAGCGACATGCCAAACATAAACGGAACCGAACTTTCCGTCTCTGAGGGCTAGTCGAGACCAGCGACAATGGCAGTGAGAAGACGGTGGCGTAACGTAGCTGGCCATGATCTCGCATGAGGTGGCTGCCCCAAGAGCCCATCAACTTCTGCGTGCTCTGGCGGTCACGTGGCGCAGTTTCCGCCAGTTGTGGTTGAGCTACTAGACCTACGAGGTCCGTGATCTGTGCTATGGATACGTCTTCGTCCACCGATGGCGAAGAAACGTTTCTGCCCCCAAAATAAGTTCATACACCTTAAAGTAGGCAACCCAACGTACTTCTTCCGCCCCGGTTGTGGATAAGATGGATTGCCTATTGGAAGCTGCATGAAATTTTTTCCGGGCCTATTTTATTTGGACACTTATTATAAGAGTGATATTGTTCTCGTCTTATTGAAGGCTTTAAATATCAATACTGCGTAAGCACAGCATATCAGCCAACCTGAGCTGAGGCAAAATGTACGTAACAGCTTAAAAGTCGCAGCACACTCGAAGTCAGCATTCTGAATCGCGCCTGGAAACCAAGAATTATCAGTGTGTAGTGCTAGAAACATAAAAATGAGAGAGAGAGAGAGAGAGAGAGAGAGAGAGAGAGAGAGAGAGAGAGAGTGTGTGTGTGTGACAGCGCTCCCTGCAAAACTGATAAAGGTGTATTCGTAGGTGTATGTTTCATCTGTATACTGTATAATAATTGTGTGAACAAAAGAGAGAGGAACTAGTGATATGCCTTACGTAACTGTGTCTTTCTTCTTTTGCAGGTGAGTGTCATGACGGCCACAGCGCGGGCAGTCCTCCCACAAGAGTAAGTTAACTCACTTTTTGCAGTTTGTCGCGGAGGCAACTCTAGACTTACAGTTGGTGTCCCATATGTAAATCGATAATTTCGCATCTCACATGAATGAATGTTGAACCCCGACAGTGGAGGTGCTTGCTATAAAAATTTTAACTTTTGAATATTGCAAAAAGTATATCCCAATGGTGCCTAAACTATGCTTGGACGGCAAGACAATAAAACGCTAACGTCTCTCTTCCCTAATCGACAACAAAGACCATTATATTTCAAATAGTACAGTAGCAACAAAATTACCACCAAAGTTAGCGACGTTCCAGTAAGAGACTTGACACGATGTTTGCTTTCCGTAGCAATACCTAAAATTGTCTACTTGCCTCGATGAAGTATCGATATCGGCAGTATCCCATGATATTGATTGCTTCTTGGGATATTTTTTGCTGTAATACACGAAGACATCTTTAGAATACAAGGCGAAATATCGACATTATCTCATGTGAACATGGACCAAACTGAGTATGTATGAAATTCAAACGCAAGGACTAAAGGAAAAATACGAAAGGCGTTCCATATTGATTTACAATTGTTTTTAATGTATGATGTGATTCAGTTGCCCCTACCGACGTCGTTTTGTGCTTCCCACAATCTGACCTCCAAAAACCACGCACGCGGTTTTCATATTCTCTCTCTCGCGACATGCCAACTATTAGTCCTATAGAAAAACTGACCAGGACAATTTTGTACCGGAATGCGTTTGCCCTGGAAGCCGCGGTTTTCGAGGTATTCAACGAAAACGTACAAAAGCGACCTCCAAACGCATCTCTCCCTCTTCCCTCCCTCTCCTCACCACCACCACATCCCCTACCAGTCGGGATTTAGTGTTATGTTCGTAGCGCTGCCTGCTACCACTGCACAAAAATTTCCGACTGCTCGAATTATTCCCGATACTGGATCTGTTTTGGCCTCTGTTGATTAGGCTTTTACACCACCAGCATAGCCCACTATTTCGTTAACCGTTATTAATTTAAGTCTACCAGAGAGAGTATTGAAAGAAAAATGACTTTTGCAAACATTACGCTAAAAATAATTAAGTTGAAAATTCGATCCTAATGTATTGCTTACAAGCACAGTAGTCAAAAGGCCTGACGAATACGACCGGGGTAATTGTGTATTTTATTTATAATTCAGAAATGCTGGTAGATAAAATTAACACACACATCAATTACACAATTTGTAAGTCCTTAACTAAGCCTGCGGCGTAATAAGGCCAGTCAAAAGGGACAAAAAAATGTCGAATGTGGAAAATAATTCGTGCAGTCGCAAATTTTTGTACAGTTGTAGGAGGGAGTGTCACGAAAAACGTACCGGTACTAGAAATCCTGACCGTTGAGGGCTGAACGTGGGAATGCTCTGCGTTTGAAGGTCACTTTCGTACGTTTCTCGTGAATAATACGAATATCTCGAATCACTTCTTTTGAGTCCGTCGCAACCGCCGCGGGACAGATGCTCGCAGTTCTGGACGTCCGCGAAATAAGGCCCGCGCGTAGCTCTAAATAGATGATAATCACAAAGTGCCTAGTCAGGGGAATACGGTGGGTGTAGCAGAACCTAGGACCCCATCTCAGCAGCGATGGGATGGAAGCCGTCGTTGTCCGACGCGTATGGCGACGAGCGTTTCGTGTTTCTTTTGAATTGCACGGCGCAACTTCCGAAAACTTTCCACATTCGCCGTGCTGTTAATGGTGGCCTTTGGTTCTAGCCAGTCCACGAGCCGGATTGCATTCTTGTCCCAAAAAACTGTAGTCACGTATTTTCCAGCTGAAGGAGCAGCACGGAACTTATTCGGCAGAGGACCGCCTCCATGCTTCCACTGCTATGATTGCACTTCGGTCTCCGGCTCATGGTAGTCGAGGTTCCACTGAGAGATTTAAGTTTTCATTGTTCCCGCGCGCTGTTCAAAAGTGGAACGGTAGAGAAATCGCTTGAGTGTTGTACGATGAGCCTCTGGCAGGCAGTTAATTGTGAATTGCAGTGTTATCATATTGATGTAGGTAGTGAAATTAATTATGGTTAAAGAATTTCAGTCTTCTAAACTGGAAAGATTGGTTGGTTGGTTGGTTTGGGGAAGGAGACCAGACAGCGTGGTCATCGGTCTCATCGGATTAGGGAAGGATGGGGAAGGAAGTCGGCCGTGCCCTTTCAGAGGAACCATCCCGGCATTTGCCTGGAGTGATTTAGGGAAATTACGGAAAACCTAAATCAGGATGGCCGGACGCGGGATTGAACCGTCGTCCTTCCGAATGCGAGTCCAGTGTGTAACCACTGCGCCACCTCGCTCGGTAAACTGGAAAGAGTCGATATGTCTGGGTAAAGGTGATATGCGTCTCATGTAGGGAATACTTTGGCAGTGGATAGGAATGAGGCCGTTGAGGAAAGAAAAGAATCACAAATAAATCTTTCTCATGAAGAGAAAAAAATCTTCATCAGCAGTTGCGCATTCGGCAGGTCCCGGTGTGGTACTTGGCCATCTCTCGCGTTTTACTTGTCTCTTTACTTCCACGTGGTCATTGCTTTATTTCCTGTCACTAGCCATAAACTGGTATCTTGCGCTTGCTCTCTTATCCTCTGCTATCCCTTCAGTTTTTTGCTGCAGCAAACATTGGCCTGGCCAATGTTTCTTTCTTTTCGTTGTGGTATTTAAGAGTTTTCTATATTCCCCAACTCTTTTCAGCACCTCCCTGCTTTAAAATTCACCCGTTCTAGTTTCTTCCATACGCAAATATTACACACATCTCCAGTTCCTCTAGCCTTCTTTCCTCATCATTGGTCCATATGTGGTGTTTGGCCAATCTTTTATTGAGGAAGAAAGAATAGGAAAAGTGAAGATCTGTTACATCTGGAAAACTTGGTGGATCTCAGCTGCGATTATGTGGTTTGAGCAGGGAGAGGTGGCTAGATTTTCGCTCGGTGAGAATATAGACGTGTGGTAGGCGTAAGATGTGAGGCACTACAAAGTCGCGAAATGCAGTGCGTAACATCAGGGTTTAAAATCACGGCAATTGCGATTTTGTTAGAGACGGGAATAACCTCAGATCGCGACTAGGGAAAGAAATCAGCCGTGTCCTTTTCGAAGGGACCATTCTGATGCTTCCTTAATCGGCTTAGAGAAACCACGGGAAATACAAGTCTGGGTTGGCGGACGGGCTTTTGAACTACCGTCCTCACGAATGCGCCTCGCTCAGTAAGAAGTCCCAGGATTAGAGATGAGGGGAGTAAGGTTGGAACACTTGTTATTAAGTTTACAGGAAATACATTATATGCATAGGTTTCAGTGAGAGTGAGGATATGGTAGGGGGAATTTCAGAAGCTGGAATAGGAATCATGTGTCAAGGTGTTTCCGCCTTCCGTTCGTCTCCAATTCTAGTGACGACTGTATCTGATTAATTGAAGTCTTGCATACCGCTTCGCCGTCTGACAACCAACCCGTCACTTCTCAACGTAGACCTCGGGTTTCGCTTTAAACAGTGTGTCGGCACAACAGAGATTTCATGTTCACATTCGTTGGTTTATCCAGCTCATTTTCAAGCTATCACCTTTAATCTAACCTAGACCTCGGGCTACCCCCCCCCCCCCCCACACACACACACACCCGCCCGAGGGAGGACTCGAAGCTCCGACGGGGGGAGCCGCCCGAACCGTGTCAAGGCTCCCTAGACGGCGCGGCTACCCCGCGCGGCTAAAATTCCGAGAGCGTTCGTTTTTAGAAGAATCAAGCGAGCTATTGCTTCCTCCTACGTATATCTCGCGAAGAGAACATAGATCATGAAGATAATATTCGAGAAATCTGGGCTTACACGGGGGAACAATTGTCCTTCGTGTGAATCTTTCGTGTCTGGAATCAGTAAAGGGGGAAATGACAGTGGTGGACAAAGTATCCTCTGCTGCACACCAGTGTGTGGGCGTAGATGTAAACGTAGCACGTCGTTTCCTTATTTTGAAATAAGTGAACAGACTAATCGAGTTTTTGTTATTGTTATAAAGTATCAGAAAAGCCTTCGACACTGTACCGCCGAAAGACCTCCTGTTACACGCGAGAAATTGCGTTAAATTTTTTACACTATCTAATGTCGACAGTTGTTCCTCACTTCGGATGAGTGGCGTGGCATTGGGAGGCTCTTTTGATTACAGCGCCTACAAGATGGAAAAACGCAAAACTTTTTAGACAAATGTGTTCAGTATGGAGAGATCTTCCCAACGGTATTAATTATTTCCCACGATCCCATCCGACGTAAAAAGACGTGAGATCGTTTTCCCCGTTTAATAGAAGCTTCCAGGCAATGTAAGGTTCATCATTCTGTTCGTCCTTTTGGGTTTAGCGAAAGCGCTTCTTACTCAAAAAAAGATCTGAAGCACCATTCTAAGAAAGTGTTTATATGGTAGGTGTGATCCATCCTACATAATTCTGGAGGACCTGTAAGTTTAAGTTCTTTAAAAATGTTCCTGTATGATTACCTACAGATATACTCCTTCACTATCGTAACAGTTGATCTTTTAAAATTTTAAATCGTTGTTTTCCAAATCTTACTACATTTTTCCAGAACAGATACAAATTATGAACAGGAAATGAAGTTACTCCGCCACGCGCCGTTCGGTGACTTGCGGAGTATGTTCCAGGGGGCTCGAGTATGACTCTCACAACACCAGAAGGAATTTGGCGATATCTACAGGCGCGTACACATTAGCCCAACGAAGGCAAACGATCGACAACCAGTGGATTCGGCCGATAGGGCATTGGCTTTCGGCCTGTAATCCTCAGCAAACCAAAAGGTTGAGACGAAGGGATTTGGCCATACTGAATCGTAATTGGCTCTGATAACTTATTGTTATAGAGTTTTAATAACAGTTTCACCGGCCGATGTTATGGCGGAAGAAGAGAATTTAGCAGTCGTCGCAAATGCAACATTTATTTTACTGCAATAAGCTGATCATCAGAAGGAGAAGGAAAAAAATACTCTGGTAGACTACATGTCTTTTAAAAAGTAGGGTAGTGTGATAGGAGAAAATTGTCTGATCTTACTAAATCGGAATATGGACTATTTCATAATTTTTGCGAATGAGAGCTAGAGATTTCGAGTTGTTATTGGCTTGTGTAGGCCCTGAAATTTCCGAAGATGACACCTCATTTGGGACAGCTGTTTCTTCAGTAAAAATATATTCATAAATATTCAATTTTATTTTGCACGTCGTGCACATTATTTCCTAACAGCTCATTTATTTCCCACCAAGCAACTAATCTTTTCAATTTGTTTTCACAATCACAGTTCGGAAAGTCACGTAAACATTCTTGTTCAGTATAAAACTATCAGATTTAATGCTTTCTCCGTATTCTCGAATATTTTTAGATACAATAAATTCGTTCCGCCGGCCGCTGGGGCCGAGCGGTTCTAGGCGCTTCAGTCCGGAACTACACTGCTGCTGCGGCCGCAGGTTCGAATCCTGCGTCGGGAATGGATGTATGTGGTGTCCTTAGGTTAGTTAGGTTTAAGTAGTTCTAAGTCTAGGGGACTGATGACCTCAGATGTTAAGTCCCATAGTGCTTAGAGCCATTTGAAATACGTTCGCTTTCAACAGACTTAGCAAATAGCTACTGAAACAACATTCGACCCGGCGTCCACAGTAGGTGGGTCCCAAGCCCAGCTGACCGCCAACGCTTTGATGCTACCGTCGGTCTTCCGAACCGCAACCAAGGCCGACCTCTTCGCTGGCTTTGATTTGCCGCCCGCACCCTCGACGGAAATTTCGACCGACGAAGTGGTTGACTGTCGTTCATTCGCATTCGTTGGTCCAGCGTGTGCCCGCCTCACGGTTGTGCTTCTTTTCCACTTTCGTAAAAGTGCAGAACACGGGTGCAGGTTCCCAGCCCCTTCGCTCCTCGACCTTCGGGCTGTCTTCGTTCTGGCTTGTTTACGCTAGCGACCGACCGCCACGTTATCTTGTCAGTACTATAGTCCATCGCTGGCGTCAACTGATCCACTATCCCGACTGGGCGCTAAAGTTTAAATCTTACATTCTTCGACATGAGACGACTTGTGTCTCACGGTCACTAGACGCTCTTGGCTGCGGCGGTGACTGGAGTCGGACAGGTGCGACAGCGTTCGCTGCTGCAGCCAGCCGCCTCCGCCATTGCTCGGTACCAGCACGTGTGCTCTCATGCTCAACGCGCCAGCAGGTGCGTCGGCCCCTGGCGGAAGTCGCTGCACGGCTTAGTTCCTGCCCGACTCGCCGCAGCTCTGCACGTTATCTACCAGCTGCGGCCCAAATGCCCGGGACGCGTGCCGTGCGCTGCCTACGCGTGAGTGGTGATACCGTAAGTGTCGTTGCCATTGTAACCTAGAAGTCACCGGTCGATGTTCATCCGCGAGTGTTCGTGAAAAGTATATGTGCTGCTGTGCTACGTACAAGACTTTAGCGGCGGCAACTTCGCTGCCGACTGCAGAAAACAGAATTCTGCGTGTCAGCGAGTTAATATAGCGGCCATAGGTCAGAAACAGTTGTTGACATTTCACAGATGTGGTAAATCAACAGCCACAGATCGCGTGTTGCGTAGCGATATAGTGCATTGGTAAGGTACAAACATTCGGTACCTTCCACAGCTGTCGTGTAGAGAAGCAAGTCATTTACTTCCTTCCCCCATCCCCGCTCATAACCAGTTAACAACGATGGTGCATATGCCTTCTGCACAGGAAGTAATATCTGTTTGCTACATATCTTCTCTGTACATGCGGTACGATCGTTTGTTTTTGTGCGTCACGAACGTCCTTGCATTGAATATTACCGGTGTAACATGTGTTGTGGATGTCAGATTGAAGTGTGTGTGTGTGTGTGTGTGTGTGTGTGTGTGTGTGTGTGTGTGTGTGTGTGTGTGTGTTTGTGTTTGTTTAATATGCACCATTTGCAATATTTTCCATCAATGTCAGTACTATTCCCAGCACCCCCCCCCCCCCCCCCCCACACACACACACCCTCCCCTCCAAACTTGTATGTTACGTGGTTTATGTACGACATAATATAGTATATATAGTATAGATATTTTGAACTGATCTTCCAGTTTGTTTTTGTGACAAAAATTGTTTTAAATATGCCCAAACTCGTTTATATGACGCGAATGTAAGCATAAGTCGACGCTACAGGTCAGTCTGTTATCACAACTTTTATTTGGCATTGAGGTTCGTTGGTTGCGCTGACTCCCGAGCAAATTGCCACCTCGTAACTTACCATGTTAGATTTCAGGTTACGCTGCAAATCAGTGTGGCACCAAAACCAAGATTTCTGGCTGGGGTGGGTTGTCCAATATGACATTCTACCCATAGCAGTATTTTCGAGTCATTATTAAGCTCTCAGTATCAATTCTGAGGCTCGCCTCGTAGTTCCTAAAAGTGTTCGACCGGGGGGAGGGGGGGGGGGGAGGGAGAGAGAGAGAGAGAGAGAGAGAGAGAGATACGAATTTTTAACGTTCATCCGGAACGCATACGTACATATTGAGTCAGACTTCTTTAGTTATTAAAAGCATTTATGACCCAGTAGTTAAATCCCAGTTTCATTTTATAAAATTGAAATGGGATTATATTCTAGTAGTGAGACGTTGCCATAATAGTAGAACCCTCCACCACATGGTAGTAATGACAGCCCCTCGTCGTTTTAAGTGTCGTGTTAGGTGTTTCAAACACAAAATTTTGCACACTGACAGATAAACTTCCTGCGGACATAGGGACTTCCTTCACTAAATGTAAGTGGTCACGGCTGTAAACTATATTATGGAACTATTCAGATCACCTGTTGCTGGGAAATATTATTCCTAACTACTTTATCAGTGCTAATCAAAAGTACGTCTTGTGTAGAATTTGCGTCATTTTAATGGCAGTGCGTAGCGAATAATTCATTTTTCTCTTCTGTTGACAATCGTGGATCGTTTTTCGGAGGTGTAGCACTCAGGCAATGTGGTAAAAATTCTAAGAATACTACTAATAGCAGCCGCAAAAGTCAAAGGTGTATCAAATGCTCCAAGCACCGTAGTTAGTGTCTCAACAGCATCCGCTACTAATACAGGTAGTACGCTTCTACAGTTTTCGTCATTCGTTTCTCGTGAAAGTGGCAGCAACACCATTTTTTTTGCATGATTTACATCCATACGCAGTTTACCCGAAGTTTGTTGGTGGACGTAGCCGAGTTAGCGGAAGCCTCCGTGTTCGGTGTTTGATGCTTCCCTTAGACCACGTATTATGTAGAAGACACAGTCACTCTACTCTAACACCTCGATCAGCTGACTAGTGGCAGAATCACTTTGAAGGGTGCTTCTGGAATACTGTTCAATTTATTGTACCTTAATTGTATTTTCACTGAATATACCTGTATTACAGTGGTGAAATCTTGTGCATCGTTTGCTTGTGTCGAATTATATGTGAAAGAAAGTATTATACTCTAATAAAACGAAAGGTATGCCATGAAGGAATTATCCGAATGAGACGGAAAGCGATGATTTATTCAAGTGAAAGAGTTTCAGAAATAATTCGCTGAAGACCAGTAATTCTGTCGTTTGTAAAGAGAAAGAACTCTAAATGTTTCAATCCGTTTGACTTTTTAATTGGCCTAGTTTAAAAGCGAAGAATATCCCATTAATATTGAGAAATCCCAAGAAATTATGTAAACTATTCTTCTAAGCGTGTGATAGTAATCAACTGTTGTGCCACTTATCGTGTGAGAGTAGGTGTGAGTAATCTGCATACAGCAATTTTCTGTCTTCAATGTCAGTGGTTGAGCAACGAAATTTTTCGTTGCCATTTTAGGTGTCCACAAGACCACCAGATGGAGAGCCGTATAATGTATAGTCCCTGCGTGTAGGTAGCTATGAGGTGATGAAAGCGTCAGTAGTCCTTTGAAGTTCGATCTCTACATTATCATGAAAACTGAAAGTGTTTTTGGAGAGGTGTTGAACTCTTCAGTCCGAAGACTGGTTTAGTACAGCCCTCAAGCGTGTGGAAGCCTTTTCATCTCTGCAATCTTCATCTACTAGGACCTCTTTACTGTAGTCAAGCCGTGGTCACCATCTACAATTTTTAACCCTTGCACTTCCCCTTTTTACCAAATTAACTATTCGTTGATGCTTCAGGACATGTCATATCAACCTACCCCTTCTTTCAATCAGGTTATGCCACTTTACACTGAGGGGGAAAAAGTCGCAACACCAAGGAGAAGGTGTGCGACGTAAACGATGATTGGTAGGCGGGATTCCACATTGGAAGATGAAGTCTATTCAAATTCCGCACCAGTCGCATAAAAGTGGCGCTAGTAACACCACTATGAGGATGAAAGTCAGGTTTACTTTGAATACACGCTATAACGGTCGTGAGCGTTTAGTTACGTTTGAGACTGGACGTAGAGAGTTGATGTTAGTCAAGGATACCTATAAGTCGACAAAGACCCAGTTGTCAACACATCACTGAATTTGAATGAGGTCGTGTAATTGGGCTACGAGAAGCTGGAAGTTGTTTTGCGATACTGCAGAAAGACTTGGCAGGAATGAAGCCACTGTACATGATTGCTGGCAGATCCGGACGACCAGGTGGCACTACCAGGAGGGAAGAACATAGTGTTCCGCGTTTGGCTCTGGTCCACCGTTCGGCATCTGCAGGAGCAATCTGAGCAGCAGTTGGAACCTCAATGACACAGCGAATTGTTACGAATCGGTAACTTTAAGGACTGCTCCGAGTAAGACGCCCTGTGGCGTGCTTTCATCTGACCCCAAACCACCGCCATTTGTGACTTCAGTGGTTTAAAGAGAGAGCTCATTGGAGGGCAGGGTGAAGGTCTTTGTGTTTCCTGATGGAAAACTGATTCTGCCTAAATGCCAGTGATGGCCGTGTGTTGGTTAGGGGAGGTCCAGGTGAAAGCTTGCAACCAACCTGTCTGCGTGTTGGACACAGTGGACCTACACCTGGAATTATGGTCTAGTGTGCTATCTTGTATGACAGCAGGAGCACTCTCGTGGCTATCGCACGCATCCTGGCTGCAAAATTGTACGTAAGTCTGGTGGATCGACCTGTTGTGCTACCATTCATGAACAACATTCCAGGGGTGTTGCCCGACAGGATAAGTACCGCCCACATACCGCAGATCACCAAATCTGTCTTCAATCGGGCACATATATGACACCATTGGACAACACCTCCAGCGTCTTCCACAAACATCATTAATCGTCCCTGTATTTACCAAATGCATCAGGAATGTAGTTTCATGCCACAAATCGACATTCGGCACCTGCACAACGCAATGCATGCACGTTTGCATGGTTGCTTTCAACATTCTGGCGGTTACACCTGTTATTGGAAATACCGTTAGGCTAGGGCCTCCCGTCGGGTAGACCGTTCGCCTGGTGCAAGTCTTTAGAGTTGACGCCACTTCGGCGACTTGCGTGTCGATGGAGATGAAATGATAACAGCCAGTCCCTGAGCGGAGAGAATCTCCGACCCAGTGGGTAGACACTGGACTCGCATTCGGGAGGACGACTGTTCAATCCCGAGTCCGGCCATCCTGGTTTAGGTTTTCCGTGATTTCCCTAAATCACTCCAGGCAAATGCCGGGATGGTTCCTCTGAAAGGGCACGGCCGACTTCCTTCCCCATCCTTCCCTAATCAGATAAGACCGATGACCACGTTGTCTGGTCTCCTTCCCGAAAACAACCAATCTCCGACCCAGCCGGGAATCGAACCCGGACCGTTAGGTATGACATTCCGTCGCGCTGACCACTCAGCTACCAGGGGCGGACTTTTGTTATTAATGTACTAGCATTTCAGACATGCAATGGCTTATCTCGCGCTTACGAAATCCTGTGATCTTGCAGTGTTAATCACTTTCGTATGTTACAAAGAAATGTATTCCCGAAACTTCATTAGTGAACATTATTTTTTGGTGTTGCCATTTTTTACCGACAGTATATTTACTTTTCCCCAATTCGATTCAGTACCTCCTCTTTAGTTATCCGATCTACCCATTTCATATTGTCATCTTATCGATAGTTTATTGCTCACATTTCGCTTCGAAACAGATTTATGCAAAGCATTGTTTTCCAGAAACACTTTTCTTGCCCTTCCCTTTATTTTATATCCTTTCTACCTCGACTGTCGTCAGTTATTTTCCCGCCCAAATAGCAAAACTTTCATTATGTCAGTTTGAAATATAATTCCCTCAGTACTGCATCATCTGATTTTATTAGATTCTATGACCCGTGTTTTAATTTCATTGATGTTCACCTCATCTATTTTTAAGACACTACCCAATTTATTTAACTGGCCTTTCTTGTTCATTCGCGCCTCTGACATTTTCAGTGTCGTCGGTAAACCTTAAAGTTTTTATTTCTGCTCCATTTCCAAATTTTCCCTTACCTTCCTTAATAGCTTGCTCAATGTACATATTTGATGACATGGAGGAGAGAAAACAACCCTGTCGACATTTAGTCTCAGTTATTGCTTTCTTTCCCATGTCTTTACACTTTGGTTCCCCTAAAAGTTGTAAATACCCTTTCAGACGTTGCATTTTGCCTACGCTAGCTTCAGGTTTGCAGAGCCAACATTGTCAAAAGCTGTCTGTAAATGTTAAAGTGCTATGAACGTTGGTTTAACTGTCTCCGCCCTGTCTTCTAAGATAAGTCATAGATGCAGTGTTCTTCTCCGGTCCCAAATCTACTTTACCCGAGTTGAAGGTAATTAATGTTAACATTTTGCAGTCAAGACTTACTAAACTGATTGTCTTGTAATATTCACTGTCAGCACCTGCTTTCTTCGGAACTGCTGTTATTAGCTTTTTCTTGAAGTGTTACTTTTTCGCCTGTCTTATGTACACTGATGAGCCAAAACATTACGACCACGGCCCACCGTGAGGTTGTATGCTGCCAGGTAGCGCTGAGGGCACGTGACGCGGTCAAGAGAAGTATATGAGCGGAGCAGAGACGACTGGGGATTCATTCCAGCGACGGTAAGTGACGCAAATGCGGAAATCCGACGACTTAAGCGACTTTGACAGAAGGCGAAGTGTTGTGGCGCAGTGGGTGGGAGCGAGCATCTTGCAAAGGCGAAGATGGTCGGCTGTTCGCGTGCTGCTGTCGTGAGGATCTATGGGAAGTGGTTGAAGAAAGCTGTAACCATGAGTAGGCGACAAGAAATTGGACGCCCATACCTCATCGCAGAACATAGGGATCGGGAATTGCATACCAGGACACGCGACGATCTGTGGCAAATATGTCGACAGAGCACAGTTCTGGCACAGGCACGAGTGTTTTGGAGCATACCGTTCAGCGCACAGTGTTAAACATGGTGTCCTGCAGCAGAGGACCCCTACGTGTTCGTTGATCCGAGGACATCGTCAGTTATGATTACAGTGGGCACGCGATCATCGAGATTTGACCGCGCATCAATGCAATCGTGTTGCCTGTCGGTTAAATCCCATTTATTGTTAAACCACGTGGATGGTCGTGTCCAGATACGCCGTCATCCATGCAGACGGCTGCTCGAAGCATTCAGTGCACCACGGACGCAAACTGGTGGGAGCAGTATTATGTTACGGGGACAATCACCTGAGCTTCCAAGAGAAGTGCGTTGTAGTCGAAGATTCGATGAGAGCTGTGGACTACGAGAACATCATTAGGTACCACCTGTAACATCTTATGCATGATGTTTACCTCAACAGCGATGGCATCTTCCAGTAGGATAACTGTCCGCATCAGAAGACCATGACCGTGTTGCAATGATTTGAGTAGCATGACACTGCACTCATGTTGAAGTCTTTGCCATCAAATTTGGTTTATCTAAATCCAATGGAACCCGACTGGGACGCTATAGGGCGCCAGCTCCCCGCGCGCAAACCTACCGACCGTAAATTACGGGAAGTGTCTGACCTGCGGGTAGACATCTGGCGTCACAAACCTCTTGCCGAATCCATGGCACACAAAATCATTGCTGAATTGTGCTCCAGAACTCGGCCGCCACGCTTTTAAGTAGGTGTCACAATGTTATGGCTCACTAGTGTGTCTTGCACACCAGACGGAACAGTTTCGTCATCGTGGTTCTACCAAGGATCCACAGTATGTCCGACGGGATGTCGTCTGCTCTAGGTGATTCGTTTTTACTTAAGGTCTTTCAGTGCTCTGTCAAAGAGTTCTCGCAGAATCGTATCTCCCACCGCTTGTTCGCCCACTCTCTCTAAATTTCGAAACCTTTGTTTACGTTTTAGACTATACGAATTAAAATGGCCGGTTTAAGAACGAAACTTTGAGTAATTGTGATACACAGTGTGAGTGCTTCAGTGATGACTCTGCGTGTAATTTGATTTGCAGCAGCTGCGCGTAGGCCGGGTGCGTTGCCCTGGCCATTTGCGGGACGCGCTCTGCTGATGTTAAGGACGGCGTGAAGGACACGAGTAGTGCGGAGGGCGTAGCGCCGCCTCGCTCTAACGGCGGGGGTACACAGAGTTAGGCCAGGCCAGCTGTGTAGTTGCTGTGTGCTCGGCAAACGGCCACGTCCCGTGTCAACAGCTGCTCGCTTTCTGCGTTTATCGGCGCGTGTGCGCCGTCTCCGCCCACACCAAACGTTCCAGTCGTCTTTGGGACGCAAACTCTATGTACGGCACGGTAATTACTCGTTCACAGGCACGTGTTCTCAGTTCACAAGTGCGGAACACTTTTCGGTACATATTTAATATTATTAAAGGCACGAAAAATCGGTTTTTGCAACTATTGGAAGTGCGTGTGTATGAGGGCAGTTCAGAAAATAACAAAAAACTGTCAGTATTAACTTATGCGGTATTTGGAACTCTCGGGAAGTGAAGATGCATCCTTTGCGACAGTTCCGGCATACGCCGACAGATGGAATGACAAGTTGAATAGGAAAGGCGGTTGAAACAAAATGGTCGCGTTCCTAGCTGTGTCCACTGTAGAAGAACAGGGAGAAGTAATACGATTTTTGTGGTCGGAGGGCATAAAACCTCGAGAAATCCACATAAGGATGTTGGGAAAGTATAGAGATTAGTGGGAGAAGAGCGTACGATTGGGTAGATGCCTTTAAGAGTGGACGTTAGTCAGTCACAGATGAGCGACGACGGTAACCAGAATTTGAGATCATATTTGTCTGGTTTGTTAGACATGAGTTGGGTGAACGTGCATCTTGTTTTGCTTGGTAACAGTTACGCGGCAATTGTTATAATTTCTCCAGGTTAGTAAGACCGAATGTTTATTCGCTGCTAGTCATTCAGTTGGAGTTGATTTTTCATCGAAACGGAGAGATTTGGCACACCCCTGAGATCCATCATAACGTCCTTCATATAAGTAACACCCCAAGAGTTCGACCAGAGATTATCCACAGACATACCTTTTGTACAAATGACACCTTGAGATACATGATGGCTATGAGTTTCTCCAGTTGCTCAAGTGACACAGTCGAGTCATTGTTTTTTAGTACTTGTCAAAAATTTGATTCTGCGTATTTCTTCACGAGACGTAGCACTGCTTCGTCAAAAATAAGACGGAAGCTTCTGGTGACAGAGTCGTCTACTTGTTGGCAAGCGTAAGCAGTGACGCCTCCGCTCTTCTTCAGAAGCTTCACAGCTGACCTCCTTCCAGAAGATGAAAAATTGGAAATCTCCCACTCGGTTCCATCTCTAGCACCCATCATCATAGATGCTTCCAATAGTGCTTTTTGTGATATTAGAGGTGATGACTGACGGAGATCAGCATATGAATCCTGTTCCACTAATCGCTCCTCGTTCAGTGTCTTCATCTTCACTTATCTCAGGTACATAATCCTCTTCTTCATCAGTGAAGTCAATTTCCGATTCAACTTAGGAGCCGGCCGGGGTGGCCGAGCGGTTCTAGGCGCTACAGTCTGGAACCGCGCGACCGCTACGGTCGCAGGTTCGAATCCTGCCCCGGCATGGATGTGTGTGATGTCCTTAGATTAGTTAGGTTTAAGTAGTTCTAAGTTCTAGGGGACTGATGACCTTAGAAATTAAGTCCCATAGTGCTCAGAGCCCCTTGAACCAATCAACTTCGGAGTTCTCGCACGTAACACTTCATCAGGAAGTCCACGCTGACGGTACATGTTCGAAAACGTGTTTCGCGGGTAGAGACTATTACCTGAATGATACGATATTAACTGTGGTAGATTGAAATTTACATGTGACAAGTTGCAGCAATGAGCAGCAACTGCTCTGGATTACTGCTGAGTGGTGATTCGTCATTTTGTATAATTTACATACATTCAGAAGAGAGATTGCAGTGGGGTCAGATTGACCCATTCTGCCGTTCTATTATCCTTTGCATGACTGACCCCTGATTGAGATATTCTGGTCACATCGCATGGCGAACATTGATGTTACACCTTGCCGGAATCGTGGAAATGTCTACTTTTTTTAGTGTATGAATAATGCATGTTAGTTGAAAAGGGGGTGGCATATGCGGTAATATTTGAGAGAGAGCATTCTTTTTCGACCATTTTTTGGCGAGTGTCAAATTTGAGGAGTCGCATATGTCAGCCTTCAATTAGCAGAAAAATTTCCTTTGCACAGTTTAAGGAAACAACCATACTCAACTTCCAGACGAATTGTCATAGCATTCCAATTAGTCGTTTTGTTCTAATAATAGGCGTAGATTGCTGCAGTTCGCCTTATGGTGATACATATTAACAAGACGAAAGGTGTACATGTGAGCTCTGTTGTTGCTTCTCATAGCTGTTATGTTTTTATATAAGTAAATCTACGTAAAGCACTAATCACATCTTTAATTCGCTTTTGTGTTTCTGTGCGCCGCGTGCTCGCGTGTGCTATTTTGTCGGATCTCTTACTTCCACTTCATTGCTGCAGTGTTTACATCGCGGCTTCCCGTCAGATAGGAAACATTTGTGCTCCCATTCGTTGTCGTGTATCCGTGAGAGACAGTGCTCGTAATATACTTAGTTGCCTTGTACTTGCGTGAAACCATGCATCATTTACAGAGATGTGAAAACTCTAAGGTGGTAAGTGCGCGTGGGTACTTCTAGGCCGAAAAAGAACAGGGCGCGAGCAGTTCAGTATCAGAGTCAGTAAAAAGAACTTCTGAATGTCTCGGTAATAGTGAAAGTACATTTGAGTGAATTTCGAGAGCATATAGAGAATCTTAACATTTTGCTATCACCAAAAAAAGAGTTATGGCAGCCGACCGAAGTTTGTATTGGACGAGTCTCCACAGGGAGTTATGGGAAGAAACATCCACGACATCCGTGTGAAAAAGCAATTCCCGACCGTGACAGCGATGTTGGAAAAGTTGAAGACAGAAGTGGAAGATTTTCCTGGTATGACTGAAACAACCCTTTGACGTGCTATTCGAAAATTGGGCTTCAGATACAAAAAGTTCAACAAAAAACCTGTGCTGATAGAAAATAACCAAGTAGCAAGAAAAGAGTAGTTCTAGCAGAAAATACACTTGCGCAATACTAATGACGGTGTGGTACAAATCATTCCAGAAACTTTGTTTGGCAAGAAAAAAATGCCTTATGCCTAAGAAAATGCATGCGATTATCACAGATAGTGTTAAAGAGTGAATGGCTGGAAAGGAGGAATTCAAGCAACGTTCAATTCTCGAAAAAGGACTATAATGTGCCTCATTGGGGACGAAGATGGGTTCGTGCAAAATGCTGGCTTATGTTTAATTGGGCAGAAAGAAGATGCAGATTATCATTCTAAAATAACTGCGGCACTCTATGAAGAGTGATTTAGGAGCGTTCTCGAAATATTACGAAACAGGTCTGCGATTACTTTAGATCAAGCTACATACCACACGATGATAAATCCAGTATCACGAAATCCATCTACGAAATGGAGAAAGGATTCTATTATTGAATGGATGGAAAGCAATAATGCCACATCGTATGGGGAATTTACTGAAGCTGGACTACTGGAACACGCGCGACCGCACTTCAGGGCGCAGGTATACCTTTTGGAAAGTATACTGCGATCATTAGAGTAGTTTGTGGTTCCAGAATGAGATTTTCACTCTGCAGCGGAGTGTGCGCTGATATGAAACTTCCTGGCAGATTAAAGCTGTGTGCCGGACCGAGACTCGAAGACGGGACCTTTGCCTTTCGCGGGCAAGTGCTCTACCAACTGAGCTACCCAAGCACGACTCACGCCCCGTCCTCACAGCTTTACTTCTGCCAGTATCTCGTCTCCTACCTTCCAAACTTAACAGAAGCTTTTGGTTGCCTGTAACGCACTGCCAATTGAACGCACTGCCAATTGAACGCCGTTGAACTTTTCTGAGTATTTGTCAACAACAGGGTAGCAAAGAACAACAAGAATTTTAAATTATAGTTGTGTTGCTCCGCTCTGGAAAGCGTTCCCCAAAGTATTTGGAGGATTTCAGTGTCATGTGTACAAACTTGAAAGCCGTTATGCACAAAGCGCCCACTGTTTTGACATAGCAGTAGAACCGTTGGTGATCGAAGTAGACAACTGCAGCAGCAGCAGCAGTAGCGAGAGCTCGGCGAGCAACGAAAGCGATAAAGTTACGCTTTATTTCGGTCATCATTCTTTACTGTTGCAATGTGCTATACAAATGTTCATTTATTGAGAAATGGTTGCGTATCGAGCATTTATTTGCAATTTCCCATATTATTTCCCTCTACTCGCACCAAAAGCTAGACGCAGCAATGCTGCACTGGAATGCGACTACTAAGTCGGCGTTCTTCGCTGATGAACAGGAGCTTATGGCGCATTGCAACAGTGGCGTCGCGCTGGTGCGACAACTGCGCTCCACCACAGCCTCGCAGTTACTAGCACAACAGCTCTACAAACTCATAACTAACAAACGCGAGGAGTATTCATTAGTAAAGACATGTGATGTAACCAACAAAAGTTCAAGCGTAACACTAGTGCCTTCTCCGTCGCAATAGCTACAACGGTACGCTCAGTCGTAGCGTCTAGCCTTTTACGTTATAGCGATGAAACGAGAATCAGAAAGCAACGAAAATCCGCCTGTAAATAGAACAAGGTTGTATCTTTAAACTATGCTGAGGAAATTTTTCTGCTAATTACGGTCTGAGTTTTATGCGTCCTTAAAGTTGACACTCGCCGAAAAAGCCAGAAACAGCACGATTTTTCTTAAATTACCGCGTAATTCGCCAAATTTCAACTGAGATGTAATATTAATACACTACATAAAAGTAGACATTTCCACGATTCCGGTAAGGTATAACATATCGATGTTCGTAATGCAATGTGGCCAGAATGACCTCAATGTCAGGGATCAATCATTATGTAATGAATAATAGATATATCGAATGAAATGTGGAAGAAAATATGTTTTCTAAATCCTAATACGTCGTCGTAAACAAAAGAAAAAAATTACAGAAAGTTATTTGATTTCATTAACGAAGTAAATCAACTAGATATGAACAGTGAAGGTAGACAGTATGACAGGGGTCATTTCGACCGCTTTCGCCGTTCTAGTGTGAAGCAGACGTCACGCAAACCATGACATTTAACGTGCAACGCGCTGGATTTATCTCCTCAAAGGTGTTGAACGCTCAGTGTCAGAAACTGTCCGGCGTGTGCATACGGTGCGTGTTACTCAGCGTCATATACCAGACTGCAGTGCGCTACAGCGGCAATAGTCGGTTTCATCTGACACGCCATTCACACAGTTCCTTTACGAAATTGACGGGCGTAAAATTACTACGTTAGCTCTTTTAAAACGCAAATATCCTCCCTCGTCCATATGATAGTCATGATGTTTTGTCTGTAGCATACGTAAATAAAAAAAAGACAGCTCTGCCAGAAATATCGACTCTAAGACAATGTGTCTAATAGTGAATTTTAATATGACAGTATGCCATCTTAGTCAATTTATAACACTTAAAACACTTGATAATGGCACTTTGAAGCCGAAATCATGGTTATGTAAGTGTAAATGTAACACTGCAAATAAAAAGTCTAATGGCAGTACTGACTTTAAAGAAAGGTTTATTAAAACCCCTTTCAACGTTTAGAACAACGCGTTGTACTGACATCTGGATCGCTTTTTGTGGTAGAGGTACGTTAAAATATAGCCGAAAGGCGTCAGTCAAACATAAAATTTCACCTCAATAATTACAACATGCACAAAGTGGTTCGATTTGGTATTTCCCCACCAACGTACAGCTATTGCATTATTATGGAGGTGAAAGTTTATATTTGACGGACGCCTTTCGGCTGTATTTTAACGCACCTCTGCCACAATATCTAATCCAGTTGCCAATACTTCCTTCTGAAGACGTCGTTTTTACAAACATTGAAACAATGGCTTTTAATAAACGTTCCGTTTTGCAACTGATTGGCTGTTCAACATTTCTGCAAGATGATTTTATCCTACGGTTGCTGTTACAGCCATGTACATAATTTTAAAATTATGTTTCTTAAATATCTTTTTTCTTGTTTTTTTTCCATTATACACGTAATATGTATACCATACACGCACAAATTTACCAGATTATCATTCACACAGTATTTCATTTAATTTTATTATTCACAATATAATTTACAGTCTGCTGGTGGTAATAGTTTCTTTACTTCATATGGAAACATTTTTATATAAGAAATATTTAGAATTTACGACACCTGAAAACCATGTGCACGTTAGAATTCCAAATTGATGAAATTTACGTATTTTAAGATTATTTGAAAGTCCTCATTCTTCTCTGTCTAGTAAATATTTTACGATTTTCTGAAAAATTAATATTTGAAAAGTTAATTGTATCCTAAATTCTCGTGTTTGAGAATGTTTCAGTCTTAAAATGTAATATTATTCAAAATTCAATCCCACGATTTTGTAGCCCCGATTTTTCTATTTGCAAAACTGTTTACTGTTACAAAAACGATCGGTTAGTTTATTAACCGTTCCGGTTTCAACATTCCACCTTCAAGGAAATTCATGGGAACATTTGCGAATCCTTCTGCTCTTTAAAACTTTCCTATCTTAAAGTAGCACCCGTTATCGTTTTCTGTTTATACAGCATTTAACTGAACGTATTTACTTGACTGGTTATTGTATCTTTCACTTTTACTGCCTTTTATGTTGATATCTAAAATGTGATAGGCCGCGTATCAGAAGCAACAGTCAGTCAGTGTGCGCTAATTAAACTGTATAAATATAGAGTCAGTCGTAGACGAGTTTTCAGTCAGGGCAGTTAGCGCTCAAAAGTAAAAATGTATAAATGTATAGCGGCTTTGAATAATTAAATCGCGATCAACAGGTGCACAAGCTGCGTTCAGTACCCAGCAGTCATCAGGTATTGATTTGCTTTCAATCGCCTTGAAGATGTTTAGTTACTACGTTAATCAGTGCTACTAGTGAAGTTTGAGAAACTGTTCGTAGTTGATGCGTATTAACATACTAATGTTCATACATACTGGAAAACTGATCATCGAAATTGAACTTTTTGGTTGGTTGGTTGAATTGGGGGGAAGGAGACCAAACAGCGAGGTCATCGGTCCCATCGCATAAGGGAAGGATGTGGAAGTAAGTCAGCCGAGCCCGTTCAGAGGAACCATCCGGGCATTTGCCTGAAGCGATTTAGGGAAAGCACGGAAAACCTAAATCAGGATGGTCGGACACGGGTTTGAACCGTCGTCCTCCCGAATGCGAGTCCAGTGTGCTAACCAGTGCACCCCGTCGCTCGGTGAAACTGAACTTATTGTCAATAAATATGAAGAGAACTAAAAGTAAATTCTGCAGTGTTACGTATTAACTTGGTGCATAAGTTCGTAGCTCTAAAACATAACAGATTGACATTAACAGAAACTTTAGGCATGAGTAACATACTCTTCTTCACTATTTACAACACTATGCCAACGCTGGGGTAACTTTTTGATTCCGCGACTATAGAAAACACGTGGTTTTGAAGCGAGGAACTCGCCGAGCAAAGTTTGGAGTGCGTTTTCACCCGGGAAGGGGAGGTCCTTGAAGGTTGTCGGATAGATAGCGGAAAAGGTACAATCTGAGGGAGCAGGTTCAGGTGAATAAGATGGGTGCGGAATGATTCCGAAGCCAACTCCTATGCTGTGTTTCTGTCAGCCTAGCAGAATGAAGGCAGGCGTTATCGTAGAGTGGCATCACTTAACGCAGTCTTCCTGCTCGCTATTACCGGCCGGAGTGGCCGAGCGGTTCTAGGCGCTACAGTCTGGAACCGTGCGACTGCTACGGTCGCAGGTTCGAATCCTGCCTCGGGCATGGATGTGTGTGATGTCCTTAGGTTAGTTAGGTTTAAGTAGTTCTAAGTTCTAGGGGACTGATGACCTCCGATGTTTAGTCCCATAGTGCTCAGAGCCATTTTGCTCGTTATTCTTGGACTGCGTCTGCAACACGTCTCAGTTGTTGACAGTAAGTGTCAACAGTGATGGTTACACCTTGGGGAAGCAATTCGCGGTACACCACATCGTCGAAATTCCTCCAGATGCGTAACAATCGCTCTTGTGGATGCGCGTAGTTCTTTGCATGGGGAGTTGCTGCTGTGTTTGGGCTCAACCATTTCTTTAATTTCCTTCTGTTAACATAAAGACACCATTTCTCGTCACCGGTAACGATACGGGATAGAAATGACAGATGTTGTTCACGATGCAATTGATGACGAGCTAGCAGAGATGTACCTATGACCAACCGCTGATTTTTGTGATTTTGGCTTAGAGCATGCGGTACCCATACATCCGATTTCTGAACCTTCCCTATTACATGCAAACGTCGCACGATTGTAGAACGGTCACAGTACATCACATTTGACAGTTACCGAGTGCAGTGACGTGGACCATTGTGGATTAATGCGTTTAAGCGATCTGCATCAAACGCCGAAGCTCTTCCACTAACGTCAAAACGACCAACTTTAAAACGAGAATACCATTTTCTTGCCGTGCTCTGCGCAATGGCGTTATCCCCATACACGGCACAATTTTTTCTGGCTTCCTCCGCTGCTGTCACTCCTCTACTGAACTCAAAACAGAAAAAAATGTCGAAAATTTCCAACTTTCACTCCATTTTCTAACGTCCACAGCTAGCTGACTATTTTCAGATGAAAATGACAATATATAAACTCAGATAGCAACAGTGTACAAATAAAAAATGACAATCTATAAATAAACCCATATAATCGGAATATCAACGTGCAAAACAAAGGAACTTGTGCGCCACTCGAATACATTAGCTAATGTCTGTTGATCACATTCAAAAATTGTAGGACGTCGGTTATAGGAGGAATTATCTGAGACTTCAGAGAAAAACCTACGTTGGTGACGCTGCGCGTGGAAGTCACAATTGTGAATCAAGCTTTAGCTATACTCTAGCAAAAGGTAATAAAACAAAGTTTTCGTTTGGCTCGTGTGATCAGAGGACTCGCTAGTCAAGTTCAGTGGTCACAAACAGAACGTCCAATGCTCGCAAACAGGGTCGATGCGAAATCCCGCCACGGCAGCCGACGCCACCTGGTACCGTGTGGGTGGGTGGGTGTAAAGCCTCTGATTTGTATTCCTGGCCGGCCGTATCCGCTGAAGGTCAGCCGGCGCATGCGCTGTCGCTGCCGCGGTCGCAGAGCGTGGGCCCAGCACCCACCTCCCACCATACAGCACTCAGCCCATTGGTAGCCCTCAGCTGCCACCAACACGCCTCCTCTTTCTGTGTCTGCTCACTTGCCGGAGAACCATTCCTTGTCCTCATCTGGGTGAGTGGATGGAAAGCCTCCAGATACCGATAAGCCGTTTGCCGTTGCTCTGTAAACATTATACAGATAACCGAAAAACA
Source organism: Schistocerca serialis cubense (assembly GCF_023864345.2). NCBI lineage: Eukaryota > Metazoa > Arthropoda > Insecta > Orthoptera > Acrididae > Schistocerca > Schistocerca serialis. The sequence goes on from NC_064646.1 coordinate 433,193,447, forward strand.
CTAATAATCCAAACTAGACATTATTTTACCGGAAGCTGCCCTGTGTTGCGTTTACAAAAGATGCTACATTTTACAGAGTGCCAGTGTAATCGGTTTTATCTATTCCGTCAGCGTATTGACTGAGGGAAGAATGAGTGTACGCCTCTGTGCGCTCTTCTCATGATGCCTACGACAGATATACACTCAGGTGACAAACATTATGGGATGCATCCTAATATCGTGTCGGACCTCCTTTCGCCCGGCGCAGTGCAGCGTCTCGACGTGGCATGGACTCAACAAGGTGTTGAGTCCCCTCCAGAAATATTGAGCCATGCTGCCTCTATAACCATCCATAATTGCGAAAGTGTTGCCGGTGCAGGACGTGCACGAACTGACCTCTCGATTAGGTCGAGAGGCACCGACTTGAAAAAATATTTTTTTTTGGGGGGGGGGGGGGAGGCAAGAATCATTTTATTAGGTACTACATTTGACAGATAACTTTGCGTTTCCATCTACATGTTCGACACTCCAAACCAGTCCTATTTGCAGATGACGCCAATGTATTGACTGAAAGTGGAAATAGAAAGGCTCTTAGGCTGTATGCCGAAGTCGCAAATGAAAAGATTTCAAAGTGGTTTGTGAGGAATAAGCTACTGATGAACCCCTAAAAAAAATTTTTAAAAATACCGCCACCATACAATTCCACACACAGCAAAATTAAAAATCCATTAAAACCAAGAAATTGTCACTGAAACAAAATTGCTTAGTTTATTTACAAGACAATCTGAAATGGAATTCCCACATCACATTCTTAAATTCTAAGCTATCTCTGCAATGAGAATTATATGGAACAACACAAGTGCTGAGGGAGAGAGGTGTATTATGCACGCATACTTTCCCTTTTGAGTTATCACATCATATTCTTGGGAAATTCCCCTCACAGCATAACAACTTTCAAGAAACAAAATAAAGCTTGTGAGGATAATGAAAAATGCAAACAGCTGAAAATTGTGCAAACTGCTATTGGCTGGCGACTAGCCCTACCCCTCGACTCGCTGAAACATCAGTCACAATGTCATTTCAGTCGGAATATAGGTCAGTAGTGGTACAAAACAAATACATAAATAAAGTTGAAGAAACATACCACAATTTTTGATGTACTCCTCCTCAGATCGTTCCTACATATGCACTCGTCACATATGGCATCGAGGTCATCTCTGTGGGCGTTGAGAAGGGCGATGGCATTAAGACGATCCTGCCTCATTATAGAACGAAGATACGTTTTCACCCTCCGCAGACAAGAAAACGATCGCTCAGCGGTGCAGGACGTTACCGGAATCGTCAGCACTACACGTATGAATTTCACTAGTTCAGGCAGTAGTGGTTTTCCTGTTTTAGGTATTTCACTATGTCATCCAACGAACTAATATTCGCAGAATCACTACTTTGGATAATCTCATGAAACATGCTTCGGTGGAGAAGCAAGCGTTCTTTGTCTATATCTGATTCGTAGAAAGATAAAATATCGAATGAATGTTTGTTATCACCAAGAAGAAATTGTTCAATTTGATTTACAAACATGAATCATTGAGTTTTGAACCGTGATTCCAAGAAGCTGATGGATGTATCCATTGTTTCATAATACAATCTTCTATATTTGTCACATACTTCAGTGAATGTTTCTACAGATGAATTGATGGAGTCATCGTATTTCTTAGGGACTTTTCTTCTACGGTGTAATTTTGGGGAATCAACATCCATATCTTGACATTTTGACGTTACTTCACCCCAGAATTATTCAAAATTGTTTATCATAAATTTAATAGAAGTTACAAGAGTGGAAATCATCTTATTGGCTTCCTCTAAGTGTAGGGATTTCCTCTGCAGTGCTATGTTTACGGTATCAATGTGACCAAACAGTTTTACCAAAAGTGATAACATGAAAAAGAAATCATATGTCTGCATATTAATCAAAAAGCCGATTGCTTTGACCCCAGTGTCTGAATTGTCATTTCTTGAAACATTTAGAAAAAATTCCTGAAGTTCTGTATAGTTGGACAAAACTGAAGACATTGCCAAGTATCTTACGGCCCACCTTGTAGGACAGAATGGTTTCAAATTTGTAGAAGCATCTGCCTTCAGGTGAGCAAAAAGATCTAATCTTTTAGGTGAATCTCTCACAAAATGTATTAAGTCCTTCATAACATTTAATGCATTTCGACATTCTGGAACTGCTTTCACAGTGTCTTGTAGTGTTAGATTTAAACAGTGTGCAACGTAGTGCACAAACATAGTTCTCCATTTCCATAAACTTTGCCTGGACACCATTATATAATCCGGCCATGTTAGCTGAACCGTCAAAGCATTGGCCCCTACAATTAGATGTAGGCAAATCAAATCGCCTCAAAATGTCGATAGTAATATCAAACAGAGTCTTAGTTGTGGTACTTTGTATTGAGTATAGCCCTAAAAAATATTCTTCTATCTCTAGCGAAGCATCAAGAAATCTTATTCAGATACTAAATTGCCCTTTGGTGGCTATGTCTCTTGTTTCGTCTGCTATTATTGCAAAATACTCTGCACTCTTGACATTCTCCAATAATTTTCTAAGAAGTGTATGATTTAAAACGGCCAAAATTTCGTTTTGCTCATCATGGGATGTCCATTTGTAAGTTTCGTGCTGTAGCCATATTAAAAGTAGCTGGTTATCTTCACATCGAAGGCGTAATAAATTCTCAAAGTTAGTTGTTTCATCAGTATGTCCACGTATTGCAAGCTCCTGCACTGCTAAATAACGGAGGGAAGATATGATTTTTAATAAACAATCTCGGTTTTCTTTCATTTGTGTCAGTTTTTCTTTGGAAATCTGGCTAAATACATTGACATTCGATTTTAAGGATTTGAATTTCAGTACAGCTTCTCTGTGGCAGCCCGATGCTTCATGCGTTTTCAACTTTTCTACCCCTTTCTTCCAGTTCGCAAAACCAGTCTCCATGAAAGTTTTTTCCATTTTGTGAGAAAACTGAAAACTATTTTCTTCAAACATTTGTCTGCGAATTTCGCAAAAAATAACATCTTTTACCTTATTGTAATTGATCCATGCAAATTGCTATTTCCTAGAGGGCTGATAACAGCGATGTTTTTTTCCGGGGACAGTGTTTTTTGTCACCGCCACAGTTCCGTCACTGTCTGTGTCTTTGTTGTCACACACAGCACCACTAACACTGGGTCTAGCTTCACCATCGTTAACACTTGCCACATTCTAACATTTCTTCTTAATTATAAACTTGTCCATTTTAAGGGGCTCCGGAACGCCCTATACTTGCAATGTTAAAATAACGCTTATAAATTACATCTTTCCTCACAAAGTATTTGAGGTAGGAAGTTGAACTTTTTACAGATTATTTATTGGAATATGGGCTACAACTTAACACAGGGATTTTAGAAAATTTTAGTTCAGTTATTAAAGATGATTTTTTTTTCAATTGTAATGAAAATTCACAACACTTTCTTGCAATTTTTTATTTATATATTCAAAAATATACAGTTTTTTGGAAAAAGGCTGTGTTAAATTATGCAGAAGGTACTGTGTAACATTTACTGAAAGTTTGAAACAAATATGTTTGGAAGATCCTTAGAAAACGTGTAATTAGTATGAGAAAATAAAAGTTTTGGAAATCGAGCGACAAAGATTGGATTAACTTTTTAGTGCATTCCAGGTCCATAGGATGGATTATCTTCATCCTCTGCAAACTCCTCCTCCAGCTTCCTCTTGTTCCTCCTCCTGTTTACTCTTGCTTGTATTTCTAGACTCTTTACAGCCCTGTCTGCAGCCCGAAGGCGTTCCTTGTCTAAAGCAAGCATCGCTCGTTGTTGTGTTCGTAGATTTTGCTACCATTTTCTTCAGTTGCAGTTACTGCAATACTGTTCCAAAAGGTGGTCATGTATGAACACTTATCACATTTCAGTTGTATTTCACTAGCAAGTCCTACGTGCTTTATTATGGAGAGTTCCAGACCAACTTCACTACAATGAATACATCTTACACAGTTTGAAAAAACAGTTTGAGAACCGACATATCAAATATTTCATTCACATCCGATTCGCCCATAAAACATTAATAGTTTTCACTCATTGAACCAAGCTTCTTCTGTGAAGTATTTTCTTTCCCACTTTGACTCCTATGGGCAGGTGTACTTGAGAGGTTAGGTTCACTCACTTGGTTATCGTCTTTATTGTTTACAGTAATAACACATTCCTTTGGCTTTCCAACATTTCTCCTTTTCTTAAAAGCCTTCAGAGGATTTCTAATAACTTTACTTTTACTCATTATTATACTTCAACAAAACAGAGACTCAAGAAACAGAATTAATTACGAATATTTTCGAGATAACGACAGAGTAAATAAACATGAAACAATCGACAATCACACCAGTGATATATATTGAACCATCACAGGTTAGCCACAACACATACTTTATCTCACATCACTAAAATGTACCTGATGAACACGGACGTTAATAATAACACCATTTGACAGCAGTTTAACAGCGCCACAGTGGGTCACGCCCATGTAGAACACATTTCAAAAAAAATTTAAAAATAGTTGTAGTCTTCGGAATTGAATAAATTATATATCTATTAAAAGGTAATAGTCTGCAGATTCAGAAAACGCAAAAAAGTAAAAATTGAACTTTTCATGATTTTGAGCCTTTCCGGAGCCCCTTAAACTGGACAGTAAGGGACGAAAGATTAACAACTGAACCGAGTCACAGTTAAGACTAAATGACCACTGGCGATGCCCAGCTCCGGAATATTTACGTTCGCTGCCAACATTAGCTGCGGCCTGCGTAACAGTACTGTGCGCCTAACAAGAAGTAGCCATGTAACAATAGTGTTGATTATTGTCAGGGCCGGCTCTAGGGAGGGTGTGGGGGGGGGGGGGGTAGTAGTTTCTTTTACAAGCTGCCAGCAGGCTGCTGTGGGAGGAAGTGGAGCTCGTCCTAGCAGCCAAAGCGCTGCGAGCTCATGGTGAGCTTCCGTTCCCCGCATACCTCCGTACAGTAAAAGTGTGCGAATAGTACAGATGCACGGAACAAACCCTGTCACGACAATTAGTCATATGCAGAGGTTGGAGGAGTAGCAGAAAGGAATACGCAATAGCTCGTAAAATCGGTATTTTTTTCCTACATAATCATTAAATACTATTATGCAAAACTGTGTGTGCAACTTTTAACAAATTTCCCAGTAAAGGATGAGGAAGGGGGAGAGAGCGGTGAGAAATGCATGTTTGAATATTGGGGCGGCGGCGGCGGCGGCGGCGGCGAGGCCCCTGCTTTAACTATTGGGGGGGGGAGCACAAAGTATCTGGCCCCCCTAAGTGGGGGCCACTGATTAGGTCCCATAAATATCCGATGGGATTCATCATGTGCATTCAGGGTGGCTAAATCATTCGCTCGAGTTGTCGAGAACGTTCTTCAAACCGGTCGCGAACAGCCGTGGCCCGGCGACATGGCGCATTGTCATCCATAAAACTGAAGTCCATGAATGGCTAAAAATGGTCTCCAAGTAGCCGAACACATCCATTTGCTCCCATGAACGATTCAGTTGGACCAGAGGGCACAGACCATTTCGTGTAAACACAGCTACATCATTATGGAACCACCACCCACTTGCACAGTGCCTCGTTGACAACTTGGGTCCATGGATTCGTGAGGTCGGTGCCGTACACGAACGCTGCCATCAGTTACCAACTGAAATCTGGACTCATCTGACCTAATCAGTTTTTCAGTCGTCTAGAGTCCAACCGATATAGTCACGAGCCCAGGAGGGGCGCTGCAAGCGATGTGCTGCTAGCAAAAGCACTCGCGTCATTCGTGTGCTGCCATAGTCCATTAACGCCATATTTCGCCGCACTGTCCTAACGAATACGTTCGTCGTACGTGCCACACTGAGTTGTGCGGTTATTTCTCGCAGTGTTGCGTTGCATCGACAACTGTACGCAAATTTCGCTGCTCTCGGTCGTTAAGTGAAGGTGGGCGGCCACCGTATAGACCGTGGTGAGAGGTAATGCCTGGTATTTGGTATTCTCGACACACTCTTGAAACTGTGGGCGTCGGAATATTGAATTCCCTAACGATTTCCGAAATGGAATGTCCCATGCGTCTAGCTCCAACTACCATTTCGCGTTCAAAATCTGTTAATTTCCTTCGTACCGCTATAACAACATCGGACGCCTTTCCACATGAATCACTTGAATGCCAGTGACATCTATGTCAACTCGCTGCCCTTCTGCACTTTGTGTACGCGATACTATCGCCATCTGTATATGTACGTATCTCTATCCTATGATTTTTGCCACCTCAGTGTACGCCTCTGTACGCTCTTCTCATGATGACAACAAGAGTAATTGTCGGTGGCAACGTACTGGTTGCACAGTCTTCTTCGAACAAAGCTTTCTTCCAAGGATTCTCGTTTAAGTTCGCCGAGCGTTTCTATTACACTTTCGTATGGGCTCCACTGTTCTGATACGAACCTGACAGTGCGTCCCTGAATTTGTTGGATGTCTGTTGTCATGTCTGTGTGATAAGCCGCTAAGCACTGGAACGATACGCTAGCATTGTTCACACTAGCGTTTTGTGTGCCATAGAATTGTTCTGAAGAAGGCGTGGTTACCCATGCTGAAACCTAGGTAAACACCAGGTACTTTATGCAGTCGAGGTGGACTTTTTATAATTATTTCGATACTTACGATTGCTGATGCGCTGCAATACTGAAAGTTCCATAGCATTTCCCCAAAATTATACCAGCTAATCTAAGTCTCCCATTCATCTTCATTAATACTGATTTTACGTGATCGTCCTGTTTCATATCGCTTCTCAGTATACGATACTTCTACGACGTGACATGCTCAAGATGATTACTTCTTGTAATTAGATGATATCGGGTTCCTTCTCTTTGTTATAACCATTACCTTACACTTATCCACATTCAAAAAAATCTGCCTTTCCTTATGCCACGTAGAAGTTAAAAACACGCCTCTCAGCAATTCCTTAGGGTGATCCGGCGATGATTCTTCGATGTGTACAGCAGCATTCTCAGTGAAAAAATAGTTATTATGAAAGGCGTTCAATAAGTAATGCAACATATCTTTTTTTTTAAGCTGGTTGGTTTCGTTTAGGATTCCAATACACCATATATTCCCTCTATACAAGAGCGATGTACTCGAGGACAGTATTATGGAAATGGAAGAGGATGTAGATGAAGATGAAATGGGAGATATGATGCTGCATGAAGAGTTTGACAGAGCACTGAAAGACCTAAGTCGAAACAAGGCCCCGGGAGTAGACAATATTTCATTAGAACTACTGACAGCCTTGGGCGAACCAGTCCTGACAAAACTCTACCATTTGGTGAGAAAAATGTATGAGACAGGCGAAATACCCTCAGACTTCAAGAAGATTATAATTATTCCAATCCCAAAGAAAGCAGGTGTTGACAGATCTGAAAATTACCGAACTATCACTTTAATAAGTCACAGCTGCAAAATACTAACGCGAATTCCTTACAGACGAATGGAAAAACTGGTAGAAGCCGACCTCGGGGAAGATCAGTTTGGATTCCGTAGAAATGTTGGAACACGTGAGGCAATACTGACCCTACGACTTACCTTAGAAAAATAGATTAAGGAAAGGCAAACCTACGTTTCTAGCATTTGTAGATTTAGAGAAAGCTTTTGACAATGTTGACTGGAATACTCTCTTTCAAATTCTGAAGGTGGCAGGTGTAAAATACAGGGAGCGAAAGGCTATTTACAATTTGTACAGAAACCAGATGACAGTTATAAGAGTCGAGGGGCATGAAAGGGAAGCAGTGGTTGGGAAGGGAGTGAGACAGGGCTGTAGCCTCTCCCCGATTTTATTCAATCTGTATATTGAGCGAGCAGTAAAGGAAACAAAAGAAAAATTCGTAGTAGGTATTAAAATCCATGGAGAAGAAATAAAAACTTTGAGGTTCGCCGATGACATTGTAATTCTGTCAGAGACAGCAACGGACTTGGAAGAGCAGTTGAACGGAGTGGACAGTGTCTTGAAAGGAGGATATAAGATGAACATCAACAAAAGCAAAACGAGGGTAATGGAATGTAGTCGAATTAAGTCGTGTGATGCTGAGGGAATTAGATTAGGAAATGAGACAAAGTAGTAAAGGAGTTTCGCTATTTGGGGAGCAAAATAACTGATGATGGTCGAAGTAAGAGGATATAAAAGGTACACTGTAAATGGCAAGGAAAGCGTTTCTGAAGAAGAGAAATTTGTTAACATCGAGTATAGATTTGTCAGGAAGTCGTATTTGTATGGAGTGCAGCCATGTATGGAAGTAAAGCATGGACGATAAATAGTTTGGACAAGAAGAGAATAGAAGCTTTCGAAATGTGGTGCTACAGAAGAATGCTGAAAATTAGATGGGTAGATCACATACGTAATGTGTAGGTATTGAATAGGATTGGGGAGGAGTTTGTGGCACAACTTGACTAGAAGAAGGGATCGGTTGGTAGGACATGATCTGAGGCGTCAAGGGATCTTGAATTTAGTATTGGAGGGCAGCGTCGAGGGTAAAAACCGTAGAAGGAGACCAAGAGATGAGTACACTAAAAGGATTCATAAGGATGTAGGCTGCAGTACGTACTGGGAGATCCAGCTTGCACAGGATAGAGAAGCATGGAGAGCTTCATCAAACCAGTCTCAGGACTGAAGACCACAGCAAGAACAACAACAACAACAACATATTATTCCCCATTATTTTGGCTGCAAAACCCTATTTTTGAACATAATCTCCGTTCAATGCTAGTACCATACGCCTCTTACTGCGAGAGCATGTATGCCCTATGGTACCACTCTGCTGGTCAACGACGGAACCAACGTCTTGCTACTGCATCACCGACGTACTGCTTGCCGCGGGGAAGTCTGGAGGTGCGAGGTCTCGGCTAAAGAGTGAAGAAGAACGGCCCAATGAAGTTTTGTGAGCTCCTCGTAGGTGCACAGGCTTGTGTGAGACTTGCGTTGTCATGGTGAAGGAGAAATTCGTTTGCGTTTGTGTAGCGACGAAGACGCTGAAGTCGTTCCTTCAGTTTCCTGAGGGTAGCACCATTACACTTCAGGGTTGATCGTTGCACCATGAGGGAGGACGTCCAACAGAATAACCCATTTATAGGCCAATAAGACCTTCGCCATTTAGCGGCTGAGGTAGCGGCTTTGAACTTTTTCTTCAGAGAAGAGATCGTGTGGACCACTCCATAGATTGCCGTTTTGTTACTGGCTCGAAGATGATGAGCCAGTATTTCATCGCCCTTGATGATTTTCTACAAAAAACTGCCTCGTAACGCGCAACAAATTCCGCACAGATGTCCTTTCGTTGCTCTTTATGGGCCTCTTTCAGACGGCGAAGAACCCAGCGGACAGACACCACTGATTTCCCAAACTGGTGGTCGAGTGTGTCAGTACAACAAACACAGACGTCCAGCGCACAGCGAGGGATTGTGATCCGTCGATCATCACCTCTAACTAGGGTGTCTGCATGTTCCAGCATTGCAGGAGTCACAGCTGTGCGAAGCCGGCCCGGCACGTTGAATGTCGGAAAGTTTTGCACGATCTTGTTGCGATGGTGACTGACGCCTCGCCAAGCGACTCACTGTGCTTTTATTTACTGCTAGATCTCCGTAGACATTCTGCAAACGCCTATGTGTATCTGAAATGCTCTGATATTCCGTCAGAAGAAACTCAGTGACAGCTTTGTGGTTGGAACTCACCTCCGTTACAGAAGCCATTTTGAAGGCTACGTGTACAACCACCTATCGGAACTTCGTGAAACCGGGCTGAAGAGGGAATATTCCTCAACGTCTTACAAAAAATTTCGCGTTTTTCAACCGAAATTGGCCTAGCAAAAAATGTTGAATTACTTACTGAACGCCCCTTGTACTTTTTTCTAAACGTTTTACATTATTCGAAAAATGAATTTACAGTTATTTCCTGAATTCCGAGAGCACGTGAAGATGTTTTATTTCGACTGTTTTGAAGAAAACTAAGTGTGTAGACGGGAAAGTATTGTGGGTACGATGTGCTCCATTTCGAGTGTGCACGCGTGGAATCCGTTCCTGTGTTGTCGCCTTTGCCGTTGTCATGACTGGACTTTAATCCATGTATTCTGAAGGGTCGGAAGACTTTGCCTAATGCTTTCTGTCTGACTTTTGGGTTTGTTAACATGATGGGTTTGTTTGTGCATGTATAGTTGTAAGTGTGTTGTGTGAGGGGATCATGATTTATACAAGTTGTGTTTTTAGGATGTTTGTAGTTGATGTGGCATGGGTCTGAGCCCAGTGATGATATCAGTTGGTAAGGTGATATTTCGGCATTTTCGTAAAATGTTTGCGTTCTCGACTGTATTAGAGGCGATACAGTGGGCATGTTTGATTGTCGCCTTTACATCTCCTTCAAATTAGCAACTCGCCTACAACAGCAGTGTGGATGCTGACACGCCGTTCAGGTACGCGACGGAAGGTAAATAATCGTAAAAGTAGCCTGTAGCTTGTTCACCATAAAATAGATGAACGAACTTCGTGAAGAGAATTTAGGTCTTGCAGCATTAGAAGTTATCACGATCTTAAGCATATAATTCTTAAATTATATGTGCTTGAGCATATTCATTACCATCCTTCTTCGTCTTTATCTTCAAGATGCCTTGTTCGCTTGTAGCGGTCGCTGCAACTTACCAGTGATATTCCAGGCAGCGGTAGCAGCAGTAATGGAAGCGAAAGGCAACTGTCGTCCCCCGCATACGAAATGGACACTCCTACGCTAGTAGGAACAGAGCTCTGTAATCATCGACGAACTTCGCACAGTTAAGGATTTCGCTGCCTTGAATTAACTGTGGCCCACATGGCAATTTGTCAAAATGGCTCTGAGCACTATGGGACTTAACAGCTATGGTCATCAGTCCCCTAGAACTTAGAACTACTTAAACCTAACTAACCTAAGGACAGCACACAACACCCAGCCATCACGAGGCAGAGAAAATCCCTGACCCCGCCGGGAATCGAACTCGGGAACCCGGGCGTGGGAAGCGAGAACGCTACCGCACGACCACGAGATGCGGGCTACAATTTGTCAAGATTACACGCAGCGGAGTTGTACCACTGTGATTTTTGTAAGATTCACTAATTAAAGGAGTGACCCACAATTCAGGCACCTGACAGTGGTTGTCCAGATTGCGATATGCTCGTAAAGACGAGAATTCTGGGGCGCACAACTTAAACTGTGGACGTTAAGCTCGTTATTCACGTGGTTAGCGTCCGTGGCTGCGGATTAAAATACTTGAACATATAAATCAACTAGATACTTTACGCGCAAGTTGTAACCTGTCTCCGACTGAATTTAGGAGATTGTTGAGCGGTGTTTTCTCAGTAGTTTGGTATTAGGATTCCGTCGTCTCCGATAGCTCCTTACAGAGTCATAATTCACCGGCCGAGAAAAAAAATAGCAACACCAAGAAAGAATTTTGACATCTGCAATTTGTCTGTTCAGTTTTGGCTTTAGCTGTGTGAGAGTGGCGGAATAGCGCAACCATGAGGGTGCAAATCAGGTTTGCCTTGAATACGTGCTGTAACGGCCGTGAGCGTTAGTTACGTTCGAGATTGAGATTGGAAGTCGTGATTTGATGTTCGTCAAGAGTGCCTTTAAGACGACAAGGACACAATTTTCAACGCCTCACTGAGATTGAACGAGGCCGTGTAATAGGGCTACGAGAAGCTGGATGATCCTTCCGCGATATTGCAGAAAGACTGCTGGAATGGGGTGCGATTTCCTATGACAACAGGAGCAACCTCATGGTTATCTCAAGCACCCTGACTGCAAACTTGTATGTCAGTTTGGTATTCGACTTGTTGCGCTGCCAATCATGAGCAGCATTCCAACTGTAGTTTCCCAACAGGTTAACTCTCACCCACACACCGCTGTTGTAACCTATCATGCCCTGCAGTGTGTCGACATGTTGCTTTGGGCTGCTCGATCAACCATACCTGTCTGCTTATGAGCACATTTGGAACAGCATCGGACGACAACTCCGCATCATCCACAAAAAGCATTTGCCGTCCCCTGTTGGTTGACCAAGTGTACGGGCATGGAACTGCACCCCACAAACTGGCATTCGGCAACTGTACGATACAACGAATGCACACATTCCACATTCTGACTGTTACATCGGTTATTAATGTACCAGCATTTCACATTTGCAACGACTTACCTCGTCCATATGATGAGCGTTCGAAAAGTTCCTAGCCCAAGATACACTACGTGATCAAAAGTATCCGGACATCTGGCTGAAAGTGACTTACAAGTTCGTGGCGTCCTCCATCGGCAATGCTGGAATTCAGTACGGTGTTGGCCCACCCTTAGCCTTGATGACAGCTTCCACTCTCGCAGGCATACGTTCAATCAAGTGCTGGAAAGTTTCTTGGGGAATGGCAGCCCATTGTTCTTGGAGTGCTGCTGAGGAGTGGTATATATGTCGGTCGGTGAGACCTGGCACGAAGTCGGCGTTCCAGAACATCCCAAAGGTGTTCTATAGGATTCAGGTCAGGACTCTGTGCAGGCCAGTCCATTACAGGGATGTTATTGTCGTGTAACCATTCCACCACAAGCCGTGCATTATGAACAGGTGCTCGATTGTGTTGAAAGATACAACCGCCATCCCCGAATTTCTCAACAGTGGAAAGCAAGAAGGTGTTTAAAACATCAATGTAGGCCTGTGCTGTGATATTGCCACGCAAACGAAGAAGGTGTGCAAGTCCCCTCCATGAAAAAAACGACCACACCATAACACCACCGCCTCTGAATTTTACTGTTCGCACTACATATGCTGGTAGATGACGTTCACCGGGCATTCGCCATACACCCTGCCATAGGATCGCCACATTGTGTACCGTGATTCAGCACTCCACACAATATATTTTTTTTCCACTATTTAGTCGTCCGATGTTTACGCTCCTTACACCAAGCGAGGCATCGTTTCACATTTACCGCCGTGATGTGCGGCTTATGAGCAGCCGCTCGACCATTAAATCAGAGTTTTCTCACCTCCCGCCTAACTGTCATATTATTTGCAGCGGATCCTGATGCAGTTTGGAATTTCTGAGGGATGGTCTGGATAGATGTCTGCCTATTACACATCACGATCCTCTTCAACTGTCGGCGGTCTCTGTCAGCCGACAGACGAGGTCGGCCTGTACGCTTTTGTACTGTACGTGTCCCTTCACGTTTCCACTTCACTATCACACCTGAAACAGTGGAGCTAGGGATGTTTAGGAGTGTGGAAATCTCGCGTAAAGACGTATGAGACAAGTGACACCCAATCACCTGACCACGTGCGAAGTCGCAGAGTTCCGCAGAGCGTCCCATTCTGCTCTCACATGACTTCTAACGACTACTGATCGCTGATACGGAGTACCTGGCAGTAGGTGCAGCGCAATGCACCGAATGGGAAAAACGTATGTTTTTCGGTGTGTCCGGATACTTTTGATCACATAGTGTAGTTACCGTAATGTCTCGACAAACACCACCACCTACATTTATGGTGACCCTTTGTGGGTATACAAGTCAAATTTCGCGCCTCCAGCTTCGTTAGTTTTGTCGCTAGGATGCGTTGTATACCGTAGTGTAAGCAAAATGTCGAGGGAATCAAGAACCGTGCTGTGATTGAATCTGAAGGGAATGACGCCCAAGGAAATTGCGAAAGATATGCGGAATACACTTAGGGACAGTGCTCTGTCTTATGCAACAATGAAAAACTGAGTGTCTGACTTCAAACGTGGAAGAACGAGTCTGGGAGATGCGCCAAGGAGCTGAAGGCCTGTCACCGTTGCCACTCATGAAACAGTGATTGAAATTCACTACACGGTTTTGCTGGATCTTCGAACAACGTTGCAATACATTTAAACCACATTTGAAATCTCCCATGGGCGTGCTCATGTCATTATTTGTGGATACTTTGGGACTGCGGTAAGTTTTCATTCGGTGCGTCCCGAAAGACTTGAATGCAGATAAGAGACTGGAGCATGTGCAGTGTTGTGAAGAAATCGTCCGGCAATTTGAAGCGGATGAAGACGGCTTTCTTGCAAGGTATGTGACGATGGACGAAGCTAGGGTTTACCACTTTGTCCCTGAGACAAAACAGTCACAACAATGGAAACATCCTTCGTCCCCTGCCCCAAAAAAAGAATTACAGGTGCAAAATTCAGCCGGTAAAGTAATGGCATCGGTCTTCTGGGATTCAGAAGGGGTAATTATGGAGGATCACTTGCAAACGGCTAACTATCAATGCGTCATAGCACAAAGCCATCGCAACACTGGAAACTCTGCTTGACTGCGCCGGCCGCGATGACCGAGCGGTTCTAGACGCTACAGTCTGGAACCGCGCGACCGCTACGGTCGCAGATTCGAATCCTGCCTCGGGCATGGATGTGTGCGATGTCCTTAGGTTAGTTAGGTTTAAGTAGATCTAAGTTCTAGGGGACTGATGACCTCAGAAGTTAAGTCCCATAGTGCTCAGAGCCATTTGAACCATTTTTTTCTGCTTAACTGCGTTTTCGAATTGTTACGTGATACGCCATATTTTCCAGATTTGGTTCCATCAGAATTTTTTTCTTTTCTCATACCTAAAAACAGGCCTCAAAGGATGACGATTTGACAATGATGCAGTGATCTCTTGGTTGGACTCGAAATAGAAGACCTTTTATTTGAACGGTTTGCAGAAGTTATCTGAGCGTGCCCGCAAGTGTATTAGAGTACACGGGTATTATATTGAAAAATAAACTGTTGTTATTGCTAGGCTAGAAACTTTCCGACCCCTCTCCGTACATTAACCTGTGATCTTGCAATGTTACTCACTTAAATATGTTACATAGGCAAATGTACTGCAGAAATTTCATTACTCTAATTTTTTTTTTTTTTTTTTTTTTTTTTTTTTTTTTTTTTTTTTGTGTTGCGGCATTTTATGGTGGTTTCCAAATGTCCGGTGGTTCCATTCTGTGATTTCGGAACACTGAACGAAGACAGCTGCTATTACAGTGGGAGGGAAGGATTGGCGCAGCGTTGCAGGTAGAGGAGAAGGGTTCGTGGCGGGCGCACACAGAAGTGCCCCTGCCGCCACCGCTGCCTCCGAGGAGCGAACGGGTTTCGCATAAATATTGATGGCTGCCGGTGGCGCAAAAAGCGGCAGGCTCCTTTGTTCGCCGCTATAAATAGCCATCCCGCCTCCAAATAAAGGAAACTGCCGCCACTCGGCGCAGCCCGCCTCCATTTGCAGCGTTTCCAGTGTCCGCACGCGGCAGCGGACCTGCTGAACCTTAACGTACTACGCGAGGTCTGCGATTGCGCAGGTCACAGGTGTGTTGCTGCCAGATGGCCGCGGGAGAAATGCTCGCGGTTGACGTGCTGCAAGAATACGTTTGTAACATAATACACTACTGGCTATTAAAATTGCTACACCAAGAAGTGCAGATGATAAACGGGTATTCATTGGACAAATATATTATACTAGAACTGACATGTGATTACATTTTCACGCAATTTGGGTGCATAGAACCACCTTTACCCGTAATAACGGCCTTGATACGCCTGGGCATTAAGTCAAACAGAGCTTGGATGGCGTGTACAGGTACAGCTGCCCATGCAGCTTCAACACGATACCACAGTTCATCAAGAGTAGTGACTGGCGTATTGTGACGAGCCAGTTGCTCGGCCATCATTGACCAGACATTTTCAATTGGTGAGAGATGTGGAGAATGTGCTGGTCAGGGTAGCAGTGGAACATTTTCTGTATCCAGAAAGGCCCGTACAGGACCTACAACATGCGGTCGTGCATTATCCTGCTGAAATGTAGGGTTTCCTGGGATCGAATGAAGGGTAGAGCCACGGGTCGTACACATATGAAATGTAACGTCCACTGTTCAAAGAGGTGACCGAGACGTGTAACCAATGGCACCCCATACCATCACGCCGGGTGATACGCCACTATGGCGATGACGAATACACGCTTCCAATATGCGTTCACCGCGATGTCGCCAAACACTGATGCGACCATCATGATGCTGTAAACAGAACCTCGATTCAACCGAACAAATGACGTTTTGCCATTCGTGCACTCCGGTTCGTGTTTGAGTGCACCGTCGCAGGCGCTCCTGTCTGTGATGCAGCATCAAGGGTAAACCGCAGTCATGGTCTCCTAGCTGATAGTCCATGCTGCTGCAAACGTCGTCGAACTGTTCGTGCAGATGGTTGTTGTGTTGCAAACGTCCCCATCTGTTGACTCACGGATTGAGACGTGGCTGCACGATACCTTACAACCATGCGGATAAGATGCCTGTCATCTCGACTGCTAGTGATACGAGGCCGTTGGGATCCAGCACGGCATTCCGTATTACCCAGCTGAACCCACCGATTCCATATTCTGCTAACAGTCATTGGATCTCGACCAACCCGAGCAACAATGTCGCGATACGATAAACCGAAAGCGCGATAGACTACAGTCCGACCTTTATCATTGTCGGAAACGTGATGGTACGCATTTCTCCTCCTTACACAAGGCATTACAACAACATTTCACCAGGCAACGCCGGTCAACTGATGTTTGTGTATGAGAAATCGGTTAGAAACTTTCCTCATGTCAGCACGTTGTAGGTGTCGCCACCGGCGCCAACCTTGTGTGAATGCTCTAAAAGCTAATCGTTTGCATATCAGAGTATCTTCTTCCTGTCGGTTAAATTTCACGTCTGTAGCACGTCGTCTTCGTGGTGTAGCAATTTTAATGGCCAGTAGTGTATGTACATTTTTAGCCGTCGATACAAAATAATAAATTCTATTGGTGGCAGAAGACGATCTAGTTTAGAAGTGGCTGTAGCAGAAAGGGCATTATTAAGTTGCGTATGGAATTATGAATTATCACTCCGCAGCTCGTGGTCTAGTGGGCAGCGTTGCTGCCTCTGGATCACAGGGTCCCAGGTTCGATTTCCGGTAGGGAATTTTTCTCCGCACGGGGACTGGATGTTTCTGCTGGCCACATCACATCACCATCATTCGGGGAAAGATTGGGAATAGTACGGGTGCTGATAACCACGCAACTGAGCGCCCCCACAAACCAAATATCATCCTAATCATTACCACACGATCTGAAAATCACTGATTTGTAGAAGCTTTCGACTATATTTTGAACTAACCACCCACCGAATCTGCATGTACAGGATGTCTCACGTAATGTTTTTAATGCGGCGGATTCGACAAATGTAATGGAAATTTCGGGACTACCCCAATCAAGTTTAAGTCCGATTACTGTTTACAGCGAACAATGAGGAGCTGAAACGATATGACCACCTGATAATTGAATTGCCTCATGTTGAGAAACCAGAAGGAGCGGTCTGTTTTTACTAGGTAAAATCTTTCCAAAGCCAAGATCGTATAAATATATTTTTTTTGTTTACAACGACCGGTTTCGACAGATTTTGCTGTCATCTTCAGATCTTTATTTTTTATTTTTTTTTTTATAAGACGTGGTCATTCTGATTTGGAACCTCACGCGAGGTTCTCATGTCAGTGGATAAAATGTAGCATATTATACAAAGGTTTGTCACAAATAAAACATTTAAAATCAAAAAGCACCGTGTGCACATTGCTGTATCCATTTACATACACTCCTCCTAGGTGTCACGTCATAAAAATCACACTATGACGTGTCACGTCATAAAAATCACACTCCCGCCGGTGGTTAGTCCTCCCTCTGGCATGGGTGTTATTTGTTGTTCTTAGCATAAGTTAAAGTTAGTTTAAGTAGTGTATAAGTCTAGGGACCGATGACCTCAGCAGTTTGGTCCCTTAGAAATTCACACACATTTGATCATTAAAAAAATCACAGTGATATGACAATCGTCTGTAAATGCTAAACAGGGACATACACCTAACAAAGTCTGTCGACGTCATTGTAAATAAAGAAATATGTATGCGGACATTATAAAGTTTTTACCACCTGATAAATAGTAGAGACAGTGCATGGCATGGACTTGAGAAGCCCTTGGTAGGTATGTGATACCAGCTGCCTAAGCTTAATGCTAATACTGAAGAAGCACCAGTGGGACGAGTGTTCCGCAGACGATTTTGTGTGTGGATGAATTTCATTTCCTTACGGTTCTTCTAGTGAAGAGGTCTAGCATCCACCTTCCTCTCAATGTACGTCGTGGTTCCACGTTAAATCGGTTCGGATGGTTATTTCTAGATATTCAATGATTCCTGTGTTTGTGGACGGTAGTGTAATGAGACTTCAGCGGACCTTTATTCCATCTACAAGGGGGCTTCGAGAAGTGTTACACATTATTACGGAGGACCAAGAAACTTTTATTGACTGCTTCAAAGTACTACAGATACATGACGTCTCTGAAAACAATGGTCATGATGTTCTGCCGGTCGTTAAAGACCTCGACGATAGAAATCCGCTGCTTGGTAACGGAGCCATTCGAGAATGGTCCTATGGACGTCTTCATTGTTGGAAAATCTACCCCCCCCCCCTCTCCGTAAGTTCTTTCATCCTGCCGAAAAGATGGAAATCGCATGGTGTGGAATCTAGACTTCCCGATCAGGCACGTCTGTCAGTATTGGTCAAATTGTTGGCGTCATTTCACTATGGTTGGATGCACTATTGCATTTCTTCCATATACCGTCAAAATTACACGGTGAATGTGTGTGAAATTTAGACGTTTTGTCTGCAACAATTGTACTGCCCTGCCTACGTCAAACTTGGAGCACGTTTCCAGTTGCAACGTCTCCTCAGTCGTACTCTGTGACGGACCTGTTATTCCAGCCGTAGCAGAACTCTCTCTGCAGGGAACGTGGAACGTGTACTCTCTCCTGACGATGCGCCTCCATTCTTGCGCAATGGTATTAGCGTGGGACGACGTATGTAAGTTACTCTCTCAAGACGCTACGTACATCTACACACACACACTCTCCGTAAGTCTCTGTACAGTGCGCGGCGGAGCGGACATCCAGCAGAAATTAAGTTTTCTTTCCTATTCCATCAGTCTACACAGGTTGCTCAGCAACAGTCTGAAAGGCTTATAATGTTGTTGCTGGGTACGTTGTGACGAGAAATAATTGTTAAAGGAAAAGTTCGATACGGTGCGCCGTCTCCGAGTCAATAAGCATTGAAGTTAACCAATCAGACCGTTGCGTGCAGAAATTCAAGCGGCCCGCCAGAGATGGTGCAGCCAAACGTGTTCTTAATGTGGTTTCCTGAAACCGAAGAAGAGACACAAATTGTACGTGAGACGGTACTAGGTGCAACGTTAGAGTTATTTTTCAGTACAGCCTATCCTATACCACAAGCTTTTCAGACTGTTTCTGACCACCTCGTGTACCTCTGTACGCATCCTAACTTTTTTTGTTCTATTATTCTAAATTTACTCACCAGGGTTGCGCGAGAACTACCTCGTCATTCCTCCAAGATCACGTTATCGTTCCCCGAGCATTGTTGCTATACTTTGGTACGGGCTATACAAGTTTCAATCTACCAGGAAACACACATTCGCTTGCAGAACGAGAATTCATTCTGAAAAGCACGTATAACTGGCACACGGACAATCGAATACACTCTCTATAT
Organism: Schistocerca serialis cubense; assembly: GCF_023864345.2. NCBI lineage: Eukaryota > Metazoa > Arthropoda > Insecta > Orthoptera > Acrididae > Schistocerca > Schistocerca serialis. The sequence continues at coordinate 433,213,118 of NC_064646.1, forward strand.
GATTTTTTAAAATCTATTTGCGCGCGTCTACGAAAAATACAAACACCTATCGAACCCTCTAGGAGCTCCACACCAGGGGCATACCTGTGCTGTACGTTGGTTTACATCTGCATCTACGACCACAGTCCGGTAGCCACCATACCGGTGCATGGCGGGGGATACCTTGTACTACTAGTTACTGCGGATTTCTCTCGTCGAGGAACTGAAGCGTCAGTAGAATGTTTCGGCCGTCGTGTACAGGGAATTGCTGACTATGTTCGAAAAATGTCATGTATCTGTGTCACTTCGATGTTCAGAGCAGCATTTAATGGAGTGGGCGAGAAACGACTGCCTACACGATTCCGTACGAGTTAGTGTTTCTGTTACGTCTTCGGCGTCACTGAGCGAGGTGGCGCAGTGGTTAGCATGCTGGACTCGCATTCGGGAAAGCAACCGTTGAAACGCGCGTCCGGCCATCCAAATTTACGATTTCCGTTATTTCTCTAACTCGCTCCAGGAGAATGCCGGGATGATTCCTTTGAAAGGCCACGCACGATTTCCTTCCCTAATACTCATCTGTTGATCGAACCTACCGGTAACAAACTAGCAGCACGGACGTCATTCTTTAGTGATCCCAAACGCTCTAGCAGTACTCAAGAATGGGTCCCACTAGAGTGCTACAGGGTGGTCCATTGATCATGACCGGGCCAAATATCTCACAAAATAAGCGTCAAACGAAAAAACTACAAAGAACGAAACTCATCTAGCTTGAAGGAGGAAACCAGATGGCGCTATGGTTGGGCCGCTAGATGGCGCTGCCATAGGTCAACCGGATATCAGATGCGTTTTTTTTAAATAGGAACCCCCATTTTTTTATTACATATTCGTGTAGTACGTAAAGAAATATGAATGTTTTAGTTGGATCACTTTTTTCGCTTTGTGATAGATGGCGCTGTAATAGTCACAAACACATGGCCTTCAATTTTAGACGAACAGTTGGTAACAGGTAGGTTTTTTAAATTAAAATTCAAAACATAGGTACGTTTGAACATTTTATTTCGGTTGTTCCAATGTGATACATGTACCTTTGTGAACTTAACATTTCTGAGAACGCATGCTGTTACAGCGTGATTACCAGTAAATACCACATTAATGTAATAAATGCTCAAAATGATGTCCGTCACCTCAATGCATTTGGCAATACGTGCAACGACATTCCTCTCAACAGCGAGTACTTCTCCTTCCGTAATTTTCACACATCCATTTACAATGCGCTGACGCATGTTGTCAGGCGTTGTCGGTGGATCACGATAGCAAATATCATTCAACTTTCCCCGCAGAAAGAAATCCGGGGACTTCGGATCCGGTGAACGTGCCACCTGTCATGAAATATGCTATTCAATACCGCTTCAACCGCACGCGAGCTATGTGCCGGACATCCATCATGTTGGAAGTACATCGCCATTCTGTCATGCAGTGAAACTTCTTGTAGTAACATCGGTTGAACATTACGTAGGAAATCAGCATACATTGCACCATTTAGATTGCCATCGATAAAATGGGGGCCAATTATCCTTCCTCCCATAATGCCGCACCATACGTTAACCCGACAAGGTCGCTGATGTCCACTTGTCGCAGCCATCGTGGATTTTCCGTTGCCCAATAGTGCATATTATGCCGGTTTACGTTACCGCTGTTGGTGAATGACGCTTCGTCGCTAAATTGAGCGTTTGCAAAAAATCTGTCATCGTCCCGTAATTTTTCTTCTGCCCAGTGGCAGAACGGTACACGACGTTCAGTCGTCGCAATGCAATTCCTGGTGCTTAGAAATATTGTACGGGTGCAGTCGATGTTGATGTAGCATTCTCAACACCGACGTTTTTGAGATTCCCGATTCTCGCGCAATTTGTCTGGTACTTATGTGCGGATTAGCCGCGACAGCAGCTAAAACACCTACTTGGGCACCATCATTTGTTGCAGGTCGTGGTTGACGTTTCACATGTGGCTGAACACTTCCTGTTTCCTTAAATAACGCAACTATCCGACGAACGGTCCGGACACTGGGATAATGCCGTCCAGGATACCGAACTGCATACATAGCACACGCCCGTTGGGCATTTTGATCACAATAGCCATACATCAACACGATATCGACCTTTTACGCAACTGGTAAACGGTCCAGTTTAACACGGGTAATGTATCACGAAGCAAATACCGTCCGCACTGGCGGAACGTTACGTGATACCACGTATACGTTTGTGATTATTACAGTGCCAACTATCACAAAGCGAAAAAAGTGATCCAACTAAAACATTCATATTTCTTTACGTACCAAACGAATATGTAATTAAAAATGGGGGTTCCAATTCAAAAAAAAAACGCAGTTGATAACCGTATGACCTATGGCAGCGCCATCTAGCGGGCCAACCATAGCGCATTCTGGTTTCCCCCTTCAAGCTAGACGAGTTTCGTTCTTTGTAGTTCTTTCGTTTGATGCTTATTTTGTGAGATATTTGGCGGCCCAGTCATCATCAATGGACCACCCTGTATACGTGTCCTTTATTGGTGAACTGCACTTCATCTGGAATTCTACCAATAAACCGAAGTCGACGATTCGCCTTCCCTACAACGACCTTACGTGCCCATTCCACTTCTTATCGCTTTACAACACTACAACTAGAAATTCATCGACGGGACTGTCCGTGCGTTTAGAATATCACGGGCGAGTCCCCGTAGCAGCCGAAGACGACACAACACGCCTTCTGGTAAGCAGCAACGGCGCTCCGCAGGGCCGCCATGCCAGCCAGCTGTTGGCGTTTTGCCGGAAGCCGCGGCCCCTCCCTGCCGCTGGCAGCTTCCGGGATGCGCGTCGCACGTGCCCCCGCTACATACCACGTGGTGTTGACGGCCCACGCGTCTCCAGCAACGGCCGAGGTGAAGGCGTTGCACATAGTTCGATCTACACCCACACACACGCACGCAACAGCAGTGCGACCAATTCTCGAGTACTGTTTCATTGTTTGGAATCCTTATCGAGTTGGTATTACGACAGACATCGAACGCTGGGCCACGCTATCATAGAATCGTTGGAGGTCGGTATAGCCCGTACCAAAGTGTAGCAACAATACACGGGGAACTGAAATGTGATCTTGGAGGAAAGACGAGGTAGATGACTCCAGGACGATTGCAATTCGTGGACAAATGCTATACCGACATTTTTTTACATGTTTTATCTACAGACGTTTAATAACAGTTGATTAGCTTTGAATTAACGTTCTTCAAAGTACTCCGAAACTTAGTAACTAAAACAAGTTGTTAGCAACAGTAAATTCAAAAATAAGTAGGGTCTGAGAAATGTATCTTCAAAACATTACAACCGCCGGCAACTAAACGATCCGCTCTCCCAGCTTTACTACTGTCAGTACCTCTTTTCATACCTCCCACATTTCGCAGAATTTCTCCAGCATACCTTGGAGAACTATCACTCTTGGAAGAAAAGAAATTGCGGAGTAGGCCTAATGGCTTACCCACAGTTCCAGAAATTTCAAATATACGTGCTTCGTTCGTCCATCTCGGAAAAATAAAAATCCAATCCTGAAGTGTTGCATTATAATGAGAACGATGTTTTCAGTTACGATACAAATTCCTCGTTGTGAATACGTAGAAGACGAAAACATCCGTGGGTGTTTGAATAGTGATGCCTGTGACGTGAGATTGTGCAGCGGAAATTGTGAACAGTGTGTGTTTGATAGAGGAAGAAAATGAAGACAAGGCAGTCGAAGAACCCGTTATTACGCACACTAAGCCACTGAAATGCGTTGATCTGCTATCAGTGTGTGCAGGACAAAATTCTTTTCATCATAGCTATCTTTTGAATCTCCAGAAAATGACAAATTTTGTCACGAGAAAGCGAATGAAAAACGCAAACGGAAAAAAGATTGGAAGATTTTCCCCCCAAAGTGTACTGAAATGAAGAGATACAAAATACTGTGTGTCTTAGGTGTGATTTTTGTAAATAACTTATCAGTTTCAGGTTGCTGACGTGTAATTAATGGACTGGTCTTTCAAATCTGACAAGTAGCATGTTTTGTAAATACAATGAGGAAGCAGTTTCTGTTTTTCGTTCACGGTTTTCCTGGCGAGGAGTCTCGTTTTCTGGAGAATTTAAACATCGGGACAGTCAAACGAATTTAGACATGCGTACTCTAATAAGTGATCAATGCTTCCTTTTCATATCAATGCACAGCAAGAAGTCTGAAGGAAACCATCACAGAAGAGAACTTACTATCGGCTTTGAGTGAGTTGGAAATTACCGACCTTTTGCTTCTAGGGAAAAGGCTAGACAAAGATATAGACAGGAAATCGGCTACGTACGTAGTATAAGAGTAAAATACTTGCACGTACCAAAAGACCAATGGTAAATATTTCAAGGAAGTGTGACGGTCAGATATACATGAAAATATTCGTTCAAACACAACAAAATACATCGGCTTCAGTTTCTCAATTTTTGTTATAAAAACCAGATATACGTGTCCCTGATCATCAGGAGCTTGCTGTACTTTAACCATTTCACTACCATTTTTTTTCGGTTATTTCAGTATCATAGAAATAACAATATACGCTGTACTGAATTGCGACAGATCGGCCAGTAACGTAGACGGAAATCTTGAAAATAATTGGTTCATGGTTCTTAGCATGTTCACAAAATGGAACAAACCGTCTCCTGAACAGAGGCCGCAAGTATCTAAAAAAATTGTATTTAAAAAAATTATATGTCGTTGTTGTTGTTGTTGTTGTTGTTGTTGTTGTCTTCAGTCCTGAGACTGGTTTGATGCAACTCTCCATGCTATTCTATCCTGTGCAACCTTTTAAATCTCCCAGTACCTACTGCAACCTACATCCTTCTGAATATGTCTAGTGTATTCATCTCTTGGTCTACCTCTACGATTTTTACCCTCCACGCTGCCCTCCAATACTAAATTGGTGATCCCTTGATGCCCCAGAACATGTCCTACCAACCGATCCCTTCTAGTCAAATTGTGCCACAAACTCCTCCCCAATTCTATTCAATACCTCATTAGTTATGAGATCAACCCATCTAATTTTCAGCATGCTTCTGTAGCACCACATTTCTAAAGCTTCTATTCTCTTCTTGTCCAAACTATTAATCGTCCATGTTCCACTTCCATACATGGCTACACTCCATACAAATACTTTCAGAAACGACTTCCTGACACTTAAATCTATACTCGACGTTAACAAATTTCTCTTCTTCAGAAACGCTTTCCTTGCCATTGCCAGTCTACATTTTATATCCTCTCTACTTCGACCATCATCCGTTATTTTGCTCCCCAAATAGCAAAACTCCTTTACTACTTTAGCTGACTCATTTCCTAATCTAATTCCCTCAGTATCACCCATTATCCTATATAAAGTTGAATATTGCAGAACATACTTCTATTAATTTATAAGAGGCAGTCAAATGAAAAAGGGACAGATTGGAAAAGAGTGAGTAAACAGTTTAATATTTCAAAAGTGGTCGCCAACACTGTTAATACATTTTTCTGCTGAGAGACAAGATGGTCAGTGACTTGTTGATGGTGTGACCGAACGAAAGTGGTTTTCAAGGCAGTGCTACATTTTTGACTACGAAAATACAAATATACGTGAGAATGTATTTCAGTTGCCTACAAAGCCGCGACTGTACTCAGGCATGCACAACTTCGTACGAAGCAAATCGACAGCCACGAGTGTCTTGCTTCAGGACACCAAAAATACGGAAATTGTGGATTCAGAAGAAATCCTTTATTTGTCATGTTCAGAAATATGATTTCTTATTGATAACTAGTTTCGGCTTAATTAATTAGCTATCTTCAGATCTGCAATACATAGAAAATTTCATCTAAGAAAATAATACTGATACATCGTCAAAATGTTGTTTAAACTGCATTGCTTACTAGATAACCTGATGGAACAATAATGTAAAATTATTTATAAGACATATTTAAATCATGGCGTCTTAAAAATGTGTACACACTTTGAATTATGATAGAGCATTTATTTTCCTGTCTACAAGATTAACTTTCTGGGAGAAGTACGGCTAATAGCCCACTTTGAAACGAAACTGAATGTTGGTTAAAGTACATTTCCGAGTATGAGTCTCGACTAATTCCGTACTTATATCTTAATACCTTCAGCTACTGAAGGGCGTTGATGTATATCAACGAGGACAGTTGAAAATGTGTGCCCCGACCGGGACTCGAACCCGGGATCTCCAGTTTACATGGCAGACGCTCTATCCATCTGAGCCACCGAGGGCACAGAGGATAGTGCGACTGCAGGGACTATCTCGCGCACGCCTCCCGCGAGATCCACATTCTCACCTGATATGTCCACACACTACATTCGTAGTGTCTCGACCGAACACACTCATTACTCGTGGAATACATTCTTACCGAATCCCGTAAGAGTTCGGGTAATATGCACAGAAGAGGAAGGTCATGGTCGGTATTGCCACAACTATATTTTTATATGGATATGGTGTCTGTTCTTTCGGACACCGCTTGAATCTCATCGCAAAGTGTGTCCGGATTACGTGTTTTACGGCGGACACTATATCCTTCATTATGAACCATAAGAAACATCGATCGGCATAGGGTCTGGAGACTGTCCAGGAATCTCGACTGATCCTCAAAGTCCATTGGCGTGGTACATTTTCATCCAGGTAGGCCTTCACATTCCTGTGACAGTGCGTAGGTGGGGTTCATCTTCCAGGCATTGAAGCCTGTCATTAGCGTACATTGCCGAGTGCATTAAAAGAAATTCAACGAGGTGGCTGCCATGGAGACAACCAACCTCCCATTTGTTACGTAGGTGGCATAGTATTTTGATTTGCAGCGAGGTAGTTCAAATTTGATTTGAAGTTAGAGTTTAGACTGTGTTTCCATTGTCACATTTGAAGATGCTTACTAAGACCAAACGGCAGTCAAAAATGCAAAATAAAGGGAAAAATGTTGTTCCATCCAGTCACACTCATTCTGGTAGGATTCTGTCACTCAAACAGTTCGTGGCGGCTTTGGAGCTTAATGGAACTGACTCATTCCTGTTACCTGTTCTTGATACCAGTATACAGGTGAAAGTCACTCAGAGGCAGCTGTCGTTGGTGATGAGCTAGCTTTTAGTCGACTTCATTGTATCTGTAGCTCTCTGTTAACGCTCTGTGTGATAGAATCAATTTTTCTTTCTGCAGATTGCCGTCGACAATTCGATATTGCTAGCTGCTTTCATTTCGTGCTACTTTTTCCACATATCCACCGTTCCATTACGTTTTCAAAGCGTTCGATTACCGCGGCGAACAATATGCCTTTACAGTTACTTTTTCCTGACCTCGTGTTCTGCGATTCTTTCGTCCATTGTAGTGCAATAATTAACTCTGGGCGTAACGTAACAAGATCTATTGAGAGCTGTCCCGAATCGCTTTGGCGCTTCTCAGAATTGTGGAGGTGAATGACGCCGCAGTTAGTCAAAGAGTCCTGTGGGTAGCCGTTTAACACGGTTCCCATGCCAGAAAACCTCAACCGATCGTGTCTGTAAGTTAAAAATAATGGGAATACCTAATCAGAGAAATTGAAATTGTTAGCGACTCGTTAATTACTACACGTGAATGTAGTGATGGAAGAATGTCAGCTGGAGCTTCCGTTTATGTGCACTCAAAAATAACATTAGACATACGACACCTGACGCTCTTGGTGAATTTAAACCACACGTGTTACGTCCTTTGTTAATTTGTTGTTTGTACGAAATAGCGTGAAGTAACTTCAGAAGTTCACAAATTCTATCATACGTACATAGACGTCTATGTGAAAGTGGTAATTCCAGTCCCAAAGAAACCAGGTGCTGACAGGTGTCACCTGTTTAATAATTTATCGTTCCAAAATACTAACATGTGTTATTTTAGAAGAAAGGAAAAACTGGTAGACGCTGATCGTCGGGAAGATAAGTTTAGGTCCCGCAGAAATGTAAGAACACGCGAGGCAACAGAGACACTCTTAGAGTTTAGGTTAGTCAAAGGAAAAAGCATTTGCAGACATAGACAAAGCTTTCGACAGTGTTGATCATAACGCTCGCTTCGAAAGATAGCAGATATAAAATGTAGGGACCGATAGGTCATTTACAATTTGTTACGGAAACCAGGCCCTAGTAATGCAAGTCAAAGGGCATGAACTGGAAATTGTGGTTGACAAATCTGTGGGACAGGGTTGTAGCCTATCCCCGATTTACTTCAATCTGCACGTTGAGCAACCAGTAAAGGAAGCCAAAGGAAAAATTTGGAGTAGGAATTAAAAGTCAGCGAGAAGAAATAAAAACTTCGGGGTTTGCCGATGAGATTTTAATTGTGCTAGATGCAGTGCAGGACTTCGGAAGACCAGTTGAACGGAATGGACAGTATCCTAAAGGAGAATGTAAGATGAATATGAGCAAAACAGGGGTATGGAATGTATACGAATTAAAGTACGCGATGCTGAGGGAATTAGAATGGGAAGCGAGACACCAAAAGGAAATGAGTTTAGCTATTTGGGCAGTAAAATGGCTGATGATGGACAAAGTAGAGAGGATATAAAATAACAAGAAAAGCGTTTCTGAAGAAGAGAAATTTGTTAACCTCGAATATAAATTTATCTGGAGGTCAGCCATGTATGGAAGTGAAACGTGGATGATAAGCAATTCACGCAAGAAGAGAACAGAAGCTTTCGAAATGTGGCGCTACAGAAGAATGTTGACAATTAGATGCGACGATGACGTAGCTAATGAGGAGATACTGAATAGAAATGAGGAGACAAGAAATTTTTGGCACAACTTGACCAAAAGAAGGGATCGATTGATAGGACACATTCTGAGAGATCAAGGTGTTGGAAATTACATGAGCATATCCCGTAACTAACTGGGAGGTACTGAATAGAACTAAGGACAATAAAAATGTGTGGTACAACTTGAGTAAAAGATGCGATCGGTCGATGGGACACATTCTGAGACATCAAGAAATCATTAATTTTCTGTGGGAGGAAAGGGAAGGGCGTGAAAATTGTAAATTGTAGCGGGAGATTAATAGATGAATACAGTAAGCAGTTTCAGATGGATGTTAGTTGCAGTAGTTATTTGAAGATGAAGAGGCTTACTCAGGATACAGTGGCGTGGAGAGCTGCATCAAACCATTATTCGAACAGAAGACAACAACAACAGAAACAAAAACAACGTCCATACTCCGCAAGCCGTCACATGTTTTGTGGAGGAAGGTCGATGTGTAACTTCGTTCACCTATCCCTACTTCCGTTTACATCTGTACATACGCTGAACTTCTTTAGTCGAGACTACCTGCTGCGACGTCAGTGTGGAAATACAGTGGCTGAAAGGATAATGTCTCTCAGTTACTTTCTCCAAGAAAGAAAATCTTTCGACCTGCAATCGAGAAACATCGGACGTAGACTACCAACGGCGACCTCCTCCAAGACAAAAGCTAGAATGAGGGGAAGTCGAAGACAAAGAGTTAACGAAGCAAGACAGCATCCAGAATGACTCAACTAAGGTTGACATCAACTCTGAATTGACAACCAATGCTCCCCAGAGACAAGTGGAAGGACTCGTTCCTTGAAGAACTTCTGTCGCTCAGATGTTGACATTTCAAACCGTGACATACACCTTTCTCATTCATCATATGAGTACCTGTATACGACCTTTAGTTCAGTGTTCACATGCAATTGACGTTTTGATCCTTGTTCGGGTGTCTCCTGGCATTCTCCCTCTCTTATCTCAAACACTTTTATTGTTTGACTTCTGCAAAGTATTTGCGCTTTCTATCCTAGGTCTGAGTGCTATGTCGTCTGTGGCAAGATACTGCGGTAACAGGATCTTCGTGAACACCGCAGTAGTTTATGCGACATCACAAGAACCAGCTAGAGTCTCTCGGCATCTTCCGCGGACGTTGATTATTCACAGCTAAAGCCTGGCCGTCCCTTTTAAAGTGACGGGAGTGGAACCGGTGAAAGGAGCCGTCCTCGCAGTGAAATATACTCCCGCACAGCGAACGGCGTTCTCTAAACTCTGCAACAAGCACTAGCACATACCAGACTGACAATGTTGAAAACAAGTCTCGAAATAGAACGAATAACAGAGCTATATACGAAAGGAAGTACACTGACTGACAAAAAAAGTGAAGCACCCGAAGACATGGTCGCACACGTATACACCATGACCAGGTATTTATATGATTAGAGCTGCAGTTCAGTGCGGCAGGTAGAGTGCATTACTGTTGTTCGTGTTTAGTGTTGTTACCAGCCTGGTAGGGTATATAAGGGGCGTGGAGAGCATCAGGTGTTGAGTGATCACTGTGAATGACACGGAGATGCCGTGTACCCGTATGAAACTGCGTTATCAGCACCTAACGGAGGTTGAACGGATACTCCTTGTGGGTCTCCATTTCGCCGGACGGTCGAATCGTGCAATATCCAACTTTGTCGTGCTTAAAGATGTGATATGGCCCGTTTGTTGGACTACTTGGGAGCGTTAGGACAGGCAGTACGTGTTGTGTGTTTCGGTAGACCACATCTCACTCCGACAAAGGGGAATAGCCGTGTCGTGCACCAAGCACATCGTAGCCCGTGCACCTGGCACCCGAGGATTAGCAATGGACTCCCTGCAGCACTCTACGTCATCCTGAACCATTGATCAGAGACTGGTAGCAACCAAACTAGGAAATTACCGCCCATGTCGTAGGTAACACAGCCAAATGCGTTCGGAGCGGTGCAGCGACTGGGAAACATGGACTGCTAATGAAAGGTATCCCATTCTTCCAATGTTCCGGAGAGGAACAGTGGTGTTACTCCGGGCGTCGTGGTGTGAGAGAGATATCGGGTATGATTTCAGCTCACGGCTCGTAGTGGTTGAGGGAACCCTGAAGGCACAACAGTACATTACGGAGATACCACTGCGTCCTGATGTGTTACCTCTCAAGTGTCAGTACTGTGGTGCCATTTCTCATCAGGATGATACCACACACGCATGGCACATGTCTCTATGAAGCGTTATAGTGTTGTTGAACTGTTGTCGTGGCCAACAGGATCCCCAGATCTGTCTCCGATGGAACATGACGTGTGGGATCAGCTCATACCCCAACTCGGCCTCATTTCCAGTATCCGGGACACCAAGAACCAGTTACAACAGTTGTGAACCATCTTACCTCACCTTAAGGCGAATGCTCTTGGTATGCTGAGAACAGGGGTTTGAGTCCCGGTGTGGTAGAAACTTCCGTTTCACACGACGTTTTCATTAAATCACCGCGCGGGATTAGCCGAGCGGTCTAGGGCGCTGCAGTCATGGGCTGTGCGGCTGGTCCCGGCGGAGGTTCGAGTCCTCCCTCGGGCATGGGTGTGTGTGTGTTTGTCATTAGGACAATTTAGGTTAAGTAGTATGTAAGCTTAGGGACTGATGACCTCAGCAGTTAAGTCCCATAAGATTTCACACACATTTGAACATTTCATTAAATCATTCCTTCTTGGCTACTAACTCGCAACAGATTCTGCAGACAGCATCCACGTATACCACTGAATATACCTGCAAAAATTATAACATTGTGTAACGTGTGGTTCAGGAGACATCACGTCCTAAACATTGAGATGCGTGAAAAACTCCCTTTTCTTAAAACTGAGCGCAAATTATCTCGACTATATTCATCCAGTCGGCGGATGAAAAATCCAAAATGAACATAATTAGGATTTTGAGTTACCTTTAGCCGTAAGTTTTTACTTGCTTAACGCCAGGTATTTAACACGTTAGTAATCAGACGTCTGAAGCTGTATTACACGTGGGATATCGATTCTATAAATAATCGGGGGTGGGGATTATGGATTTTAAACACTTTATCTTTCGACAGTTATAGAATCCTAAAACATCGAGGATGTGTGTTTAACTAAGCTCCTCCCTCCCTACCTCCCTCCCTCCCTCCCTCCCTCCCTCCCTCCACCCCTCCACCCACGCACCCCACCGCCCACGCACCCCACCGCCCTGCCCCCCACAGTACTACGTGTTCAATGCGGGCGCCTCCATACACGGTGGAGTGCACAGGACAGCAGATCGAATTTCCGCAGCTTGTCTGCGCGCACAACCGTTCACTGGTCCACACAGGCTGTCGAAACGTGGAGAGCAAGCTCTCAGTGTTAGATGGAGAGCCCGCATAGCGCGACCCGCAGCTTTCTATTTGCTCGACCATCTTCCTAGCAAGAGATCGAGGAGAGAGCTGCGTTGAAATGCTTGTCGCGCACTCAAACTGCCGAACTTGACTGAGCCAAGGACGTATGCTCGATGTCTCTGCGTGTACTACACGACCCCTGTACTGTATTCAGATATGAGTATACGTAGTAGCTGAGTTATAAGGAAGGAGGAAGGATATCGTCCACCATTCGAGAATCTTTGGCCAGAGAGAGGGTGGGTTTGCCGCTGTAATTGCACATTGATTGTACATGGAAGAACGGAATACTATATCAACTCGGATCTGTCTAGGGCATTGGTTCCCAACCTTTCTGGGACCATTCTCCTGAGTGTAGTCAAATATTGGCTAGTAACCTTCCCCCCTCACCCCATTCATCAATATTATCGCATAACTAGAATGAAAAAGTATTCCCTTTGAGCACACACATTTTTAAAATGACGAAAGGTAAATGGCTCACACATTTTTAAAATGGCGAAAGGTTAATGATAATCCACGAGCAAACGAGTCAGTGAGACAATTGGTACGCTTCTTTCTAACAACCCTCTCTCTCTCTCTCTCTCTCTCTCTCTCTCTCTCTCTCTCTCTCTAATATATTAAAGAGAGAGAGAGAGAGAGAGAGAGAGAGAGAGAGAGAGACAGAGAGAGAGAGGGGGGGGGGGGCAGGGAGGGAGGGGGGAAGGGTTGTTAGAAAGAAGCGTACCAATTTTGTGTGTGTGTGTGTGTGTGTGTGTGTATATATATATATATATATATATATATATATATATATATATATATATATACACACTTACTCAGTGCATCGTGAGTTCTACTTACCATTCGTTCCCAGAAGAAAAAGCAAGCATCCGCTTGGAGGGTACACGCTTGTTACAAAGTATGTTTCCTCTGCACCACCTCTCTCCCAAGTGTCACTTGCTTTACGCACACCCTGCTCCCTCATTTAAAATCAGTCTAATTAAACTGTGTGCAACTATACTTTCGCCTACTGTTTGCGAATCACTTGATTGTTGGGCTCATTATTAATAATAATAATAATAATAATAATAATAATAATAATAAATTACAGCAGTGCAGCAGCCATTATATAAGGTATTCATTTTAACAGAAGACATCGAACTACCTCGAAAACGACACATCGAATCAAAAAAAGTTAGAATTCCAATTTGTTTGTTCGAAGGGGGACATCCAATGATATCACACTCGACCCGCCGCCCCACCCCGTGCGTGAGTGTCGGGGTGCAGTTTTGAAATCTTCGATGGGAACCCCGTATTTTAGGCAGATTACGATTCTACGGCAAAATATACATATGTTTCATCTGAAGCATTTTCTTCGTTTTTCCACAAATGACGCTGTGATTGGAGGAATACAAATGGATACACTCTCGTAATTTACGACTTGCTGCTCAATGGCCCTTAAATATTAAATGGCACACGGGAGCCCACCTCCGTGGTGCGAGGGTAGGACAGGCCAATATTTTGTAAATTCTAATTGGAAACCCCATTCGCAACGTTGTATTCCTCGGACATAACGAACACGGGACTACTTGACAAGCCACCATGGCCGTGTAGCAAACAACTCGTACCGCAACAGGCCGTATGCGATCGGAGCTCATCGTGCTGATGTAGAACAGATAGCGGCTCTGGCGTGTCAAATGGTCACCCGTTCGATATGTCAGAGGAATATAACGTTGCGAATGGGGGCTTCCAATTAGAAGTTATGAAAGACTGGTCTGTCCTACCCTCGCAGCGTGGAGTTGCTCTATGTGCCATGGGATATTCATGGGTCATTGGAGTAACACGTCATTACTATTGTGTACCCATTTCTATTCCTCTGATTACAACGACACCTGTGGCGAAACGAGGAAAATTGTTCAGACCAAACGTTTATACATTTATCCCGTGGATTTGTAATTTGCAATTAGAAAAAATAAAGACGGGCTTTTCAAGGTTGCCTCCCTGTCACCCACGCACAGGTCGAGTGTGGCATCGTTGGATGCCCCTCTCAAAGACAAACAAATTGGAATTATAACTTTTTTTGATCCGATGTGTAGTTTCGAGATACGTCATTGTCTTAACTTAAGATAAACACCCTGTATAGTTACTGTTTGTGTTGTGTTGTCAGATCGCTTATTGTTGCAGAGTGAATAGTGAATCAATGTTGGGCATACTGCAGGAACTGCTTGCAACTTGTTGAAGCTATTTTCACGAGATATTTAAGCGTGTCTGGTCTATATGTCTCAATTTTACTGTCATAGATGTAAGCACCATGTAGTGGATAAGCTATGCGTGGAAGATGATGACCATACATTTTATTTATAACCTGTACCCTTCACCATATTTTGTCACCAGTTAACGCCTCTTTTGGAAAGAATGTGGGAACTGGTAATTTATGTAAACAGTGTTACAGTCTTAAGAGGTAGTGAAAGTAGTAATTATCTTTTAAACGTAATTTAGTTTCGTGAACGAAACACTTTTGAACCATTTTAATTTGACTCCTCAATGTTTTTCCGATCGGCGTGTAACTCGCTCACCTTGGGAAGCACTGGTCTATGTAATTACTGAAGTATGATTAATCACTGTACACGTTCCATCTTAAGCAATATCAGAGTGAACTGAAAATAATCGAATTTTGTTTCGTTGATCTAAAACCAGTTCAAATGGTTCAAATGGCTTTAAGCATTATGGGACTTAACATCTGAGGTCATCAGTCCCCTAGACTTAGAACTACATAAACCTAACTAACGTAAGGACATCACACACATACATGCCCGAGGCAGGATTCGAACCTGCGACCGTAGCAGCCGCGTGGTTCCGGACTAAGCCTAGAACGGCTCGTCTACAGCGGCCAGCAAAACAATGTTTTTCGTCTTTGGCATTGCTTTTCGTACTTGTTTCTTTCGTTCTAATAATTAACACTTTCCAGATGTTGCTCTTGTTAATATTGTATTAGTAACTTACATAGTTTTGCTCTAGTTTCTGACTTGTCACACAGGCTCATCGTACCATACACACGGCTTCGACGTCGAAAGGAAGGTATAATCCAACTATTTACTGTGGCATTCTGAAGTTACGAGCTTATGTACTACACTTAAGAGGCAAACACGGGGAGTGTCATAATCCGATTTCACAGAAGCTTCGCTCTGTGGAAGAGGGTCAAAATTGCCGAACATGAGTCTCAGATTATTCGTAATATTCGACCACTTCTGTGAAAAAGACGGTCAAAGTTTTCGAGGTAATTTATGTGTCTTTTAGCGAGCAAGTAGTTCAACCATTGTAGTGGCACACTGGATAGCGTCGCATCGTCACGCCTTTGCTCCCCGTCTTCGAAACCCGCGCATTATTTTATTTTTCATTTACTTACCCATGCACGTAGAAGATTACTTACTCGTCTACTAATTGCGTGTCTGGTGAATGAATTATATAAATAAATAAAAGTAGAAAAGTAAATGAATAGAAAATTTATTTAAAATTGTTGTTGCTGAAATATTCCTATAGTTCATCTTAATTCATAGACAATTGGAAGCGCCAGTTTTCGGAAAAGTGATACTTTGTGTGGCTTGGCGCGAAATTATTGCCAACGCGTGAAATCTTAAGCAGTGTGAACCCCCTACCCACAAAGCAGATTGGAAGGACGTTAACAACAAGATCGAGTGGAATGCCACCCGAGCTAAAAGACATCTAAAGTATGTCGAAAACGTTGACTGGCACTTTCACAGAAGCGGTCGAGTATCTTCGGATAAGCCGAGATACCTTTCCGCTTATTTTGACTCTTCTTCCACTGAGCGAAGTTTCTGGGAAATCGGGTTGTGGAACTTGCCGCGTTCTCCTCGTTAGGGTATTTTTTATTCCAAAATGTGTCTTTACACTGGAATTCACTTCCGTGATTTTTACCAGTGCACAATTAAAGTCTTCAACACTTCACGTTGACAAGTAAATTATTGCATGAGTAAAAATCGAAATACCTATACAGATACGGCGAGATTTTTTTACTTTCGCACCCATTTTGAGTCTGTTAAACATCCTGATAATAGCAACGGTACGAGGAATTTTGGTTACGTGCCGAGGACGAGTTACGCATATGCAAGTTAATAACTGCAGACAGCCGTACTTTCCATGTTTAAAGCTCTTTACTTCTGACATAGAGAAGGAGCGTCTGTGGATTGACCTTTCAGATGCGCAGATAAGAATGTTCGTCGTCAATATACCAGTCCTCAAAAACACACGTGACAATGGCGCGGCGTAAAGTTTCCCCATACGTACCCTGCATATCTTGAAACTTACTACAGCGCAGACGACGCTCTTATTTTTATTGTTGTGAGAAAAGGAAGAGTAGCTACCGTACTCAATCGCGTTATCGAGACTCAGTTGCTATAAATTAAGCCGCAGCGGCACTGTCAAATGACTTCCTATTGCGCCAAAAAGCAAGTGCGCCGAAAAACAACGAATCTGAAACTGCGAAACA
Organism: Schistocerca serialis cubense; assembly: GCF_023864345.2. NCBI lineage: Eukaryota > Metazoa > Arthropoda > Insecta > Orthoptera > Acrididae > Schistocerca > Schistocerca serialis. Next base: position 433,229,821 of record NC_064646.1, read on the forward strand.
CTGAAATAATTTTAGCTACTATTTTTTGTGCCATATGTTTCAGGGTCGCCCCTTTCTCTTGAAATAAATTCTTAGTCCTGCCAACTCATTCTCTGTGACATAGGTACTAGGTGACATCAAAATCCTGTTATGACTACTATAAAATCAGCGCAATATCTTAATGATCGTTATAATCAGGAAGGGAACGACTTGGTCGTATATCAGTTTTATTCTCCACACGAATATCCATGAAGCGATTTCCTTCGCAGATGACCAACATCGGTTCGGGATCCTTTTCAGTTGTGTTTATTTCGCCATAATAAAATTTTATGGTCGCTCCGTACAGTACTGCAACCCGTTTTACAGTCGTTTGCAGCAATTTCATTCGAATGCCGTATAAGTTGCTGTGGAGTCGAACATCATGTCAACATCGAGGTAATGAGTGTCAGAAAGATATTGGGGAATTACTGACATTGCTTGAGGAGAAAGAGAAAATTCGAAGAATTTTTTGCGACCGGTTGGCAGTTCGTTTCTTTATTGAAAAATTCGGAGGTTACAAAATTGTCATGGATTTGTTCAAACTCTTTCAAAAGCTATCCTGGTATATTAGCCAGTGTTGTACTGTTTAAAGTCCAGGTAGCAGTACTGTCAGAAATATGAATGTGTGTGCGTGCTCTTACTCAACGAAATGAACGTGGAAAGCAATATTACGTTCAAAGACGGTACATTAGAAACTGGTTTCGTGATATTCGTAAACTAAATTACAGTAACTGTATCACTGTAGTTTTATAGTTCCGACATTAAGACAGGATGTGTGAAATATCTGAGTTCGAACTTGATAGTAACTTTGTAATCATTTAATGTTTCGGAGAGTCCTTAGAAGAAATGAAATAACGAGGGAAAGGACGTTGCGCTATCAAACATAATAAGTATACATATTCCCCACACTGTACAGTCCAAGCTTATATTTCTTATCAATAATTAGCTCATAATTTCCTTCTCCGCCATTGGCACTCGTAATCGCGTACCGGACTATGAAAATTTAAGCACGTTATGTAGACCTGTTTTATTATTTACGAGTTTTGAACAAAAAGCAAATTCATGGTTTTATTATTTCGTAGTGAAAAATCTGGAAATCTGCAGATTAAATATAGATAAGTGTTTTGTGTCATTCACTTCAGTTAGAACAACATGCAGCTGAGTATTATTGTGTACGCCTTCTTCCATTGTTGGAGATAACTTATTATTGTGTAAGGTGCATCAGTTACAATGTTGAGGAAACAAGCTACCGGAAGACTGCGTGTTCGGCTTTATGGCAGTGAGTACATTTACATTTAAAGTAAAAACTATGCATAAAGACAAAGCTGAGTGTATCGAAGACTGGGTTAAAGTGTGCTATTGAAAAGACACGCCCTCCCCTTTCCCATAAATCTTGGTTGAGGTGACAGACTATTCTGTTGCGCAGCCCGAGGAGTAGGTTGAAAGGTGACAGTTTGGTTCTGAATTGGCGTAGCCAACGAATGTGAAAGCAGAATTAAACGTTGTTTAGCTATGACGGGGACATAACAGGAAAGGGAATCGTGCTGATTAAAGTCGTGATTTATGAAGATACGAACAGCAACACGTCTTCCTTAAATAGGACCCTATATTTCTTTATTCTGTAATCCAGTTCTCTCCTCGAGACCTGTTCAAAAACATATCAGTGCGCCATTCACGTAAACATGACGTTATTAAAAGCGTAAAACGACGACGACAGCGAGATGTGGTCCTCCTGTGCAACTAAATAATAGTCTTTGTTTTCTGTCGTACACATTCTCTTTCTTTTATTTACGGAACATCTTCGGTGGTCTGTAATATTTGTTTGTCGGTTGTATATAGTGAATGAGTTACATTGTTTTCTCTCTTATTTTAATGTGTCTTTGCTGTTTATTCTGTTGCCCACACTCGCTTTTCTATTTTTATTTTTTTTCGGTCTTCCTATTTTTGCGTTGTGATGTCTGTGTGGATGTCTGTGAAACACCACCGAAAATCAGACATCCTAATGTACACTGTCAGCGAGGTAAACTCCAGGGCGAGGCGTGGTGCGCTGACTAGATCTTCCAGAAAAAAAACACCTTAGATAAAACGAAACAGTAATTTAACTTCATGAAAGCTGCGCTCCTAAAAGTTTTTTCGTTCATAACAATAAGCCTATAACGAAATCGGGATTGTTACCTAACTAATATGATGCGAAAAGGCGAGACTACGACAACTTATATGTTGTTTCTTGGTTCTACCTATGTTATCTTTATCAGGCGCCTCAGTTGAACTCAGTAGTTTAGTAGCACATAGTTTCTCAGTAACATATAGTTGTAAGGGATGAAAAGGCTACGAAAGTATGTAATAATCTAGTGAGAGTTATTTATTTTAGATTAATGATTCCAACCCCAAAGACTCGAACTCCATGTATAACAACATCTTGTTTATCTCTCATCGACGTCATATCTTCTGAACTATGTGTCGAACAATGCTATAATTCTGCAGGTACAGTCAGTGGTGTATGCGGATACTATCCGAAAAATGTATTACGGATAGAGTTAGTAAAAGAAATAATGAATTGAAACGTCGAGACTGTTGAAGTTCTGCTGCATGAACAGTGACTTGCAGTAAGCGATATTCTTTTTTTTCATTTTATTGTTTTGTGGAAGGTGTCAGCGAGAGAAAAGTTTGGAAAGGGCTTGAGATTGTGCGTAAACTTCATTGGAAGACTCTAAGTTCTCTCTTTCTCAAATAATGTGTGAACATTGTTTGCGTAACTAGTGAGCTGTGAGTTACGCTACCTTAAGACAATATTCAGTTTCTTACTTTGATCCTCGCAGTACCGACATATTTTCAAAACCTGCCGACATGTTTTCAATGCCAGTATCACTGCCGTCCGGTGTGGCCGTGCGGTTCTAGGCGCTTCAGTCTGGAACCGCGTGACCGCTACGGTCGCAGGTTCGAATCCTGTCTCGGGTATGGATGTGTGTGATGCCCTTAGGTTAGTTAGGTTTAAGTAGTTCTAAGTTCTAGGGGACTTATGACCACGCATGTTAAATCCCATAGTGCTCAGAGCCATTAAAACCACTTTGAACCAGTATCACCAAGGAGAAGGGTGGCGGTGGGAGGGGGGGGGGGGGATGTCGGGGTAGTTTTTGATCACCACAAACAATTTTTTAAAATGTAAGATTTCGTTAATGGATGCTGACTTTCACCGACAACGAACTTTTGAAAGAATTATTGATTTGTAAGTAGGGTCTTGCACATGGAAATCTTGAATTTGACGTTTACTGAAAAGTCACATTGATGACGACACTTAAATTTATCGGTTGAGTTTAAGCACGCCGTCTTCAGGCCACGAGTGGCCTAGTGGCCTACCGGGACCATCCGACCGCCGTGTCATCCTCCGAGGAGGATGCGGATAGGAGGGGCGTGGGTTCAGCACACCGCTCTCCCGGTCGTCATGATGGTATTCTTGACCGAATCCATTACTAGCTCCTCAATTGGCATCACGAGGCTGAGTGCACCCCGAAAAATGGCAACAGCGCATGGCGGCTGGTGGTCACCCATCCAAGTGCCGGCCACGCCCAACAGCGCTTAACTTCGGTGATCTCACGGGAACCGGTGTATCCACTGCGGCAAGGCCGTTGCCATCGGTTAAATTTAGCTGAAAAACTTAAAAGCTTTATGGTAACGGTAAAAGTTATGACTTAATTTAAAAAATAAATATATCTTTCAAAATTTTAAAACATAAAGCATCTGACGAGATTATAATATTTTCAAAAGGTGGGCACATGATACCCTCTCCCTCCATCTTGACACTGCGAAGATTAACACGCCATATTGTGTTAAACCTTTATCACGATATTATACCTCTCAATGAGTAGTTTACGACAACTTTTTAATTTTTAAATACTGTGATAAAATCAGATTTTTGTTGGCATTGGAAATCGTTGCATAGGCAACCAGCAATTGGGACCGGATGGCGATTTCAGCTATTTAAGCTATTTATTAGTACAGTGTTGACGTCATATGAAACCGCAAGAGCAGCAAAAGGAAAGCTGCCCGTCGCTATCACTAACCACTGGTTAAGGCGCTTGTCTCTGCTGTTTGTGACAGAGATTCCAGTTTTCTGTAAAGGCGCCGCGGCGGAAAGTTCCAGCAGAGGAGGGCTACAGCGTCGGCACAAGAAGCGCCTGTTCTGTCCCGTTCCGTCGCCGGGCAGACAGTAAACAGCCGCCCGCCCCCACCCAACACCTGCTTGTGTTTCACACGCTGCTCTCCCCAGGCAGGGCGTCTGTTCCGTCCTCATTAGCCAAGCCCGGTAGCGTGCGCTGTGGGAACGGCCTGCGCCGGTCACGCCGTGCAATTGGCGCTCCTTGTTACCTACACTGTGAAACAGACAGCGACACCGGACCGGCTTACACATATGTAGCTTCATGAACTGCTTGGTAGTTCTGCTCCGTGAGGAATTACTGGAATAAAAGCAGATGAGGAAATATCGCTATGCACAGCGCAAGAGGTCGCCAGTGTGACACTAGGAGTAGCGGACGGCTATGTTGCCATCATTTAATAGCCGTACCGCACCAAATGTGAGCGAAATACACTGGTGGCAATTAAAGTTGCAATACCGCGAAGGCAGCGTGAAACAGACGTCAAACTGGCATGAAGTATACTCCACGCTTGGATAAGCAAATTAGTAGCACTTCAGCCAAACTGCACAGGGTTTGAGTAAATGGTTCAAATGGCTCTGAGCACTATGGGAATTAACATCTGAGGTCATCAGTCCCCTAGAACTTAGAACTACTTGAACCTAACTAACCTAAGGACATCGCACACATCCATGCTGGAGGCAGGATTCGAACCTGCGACCGTAGCAGTCGCGCGGTACCGGACTGAAGCGCCTAGAACCGCTCGGCCACCGCGGCCGGCATTCGTGTTGGAGTAACCGCAGCTACATTCTGTATACGAGGAAAAATTACGGAGCGAGTTTATCATCCGGAAATCGCATTTGAATGTTGGTTGTTCATGAGAAGCTCGTGCTATGCCTCTTTGAAGAAGAAGAAGAAGCAGAAGAAGAAGAAGGTTACCAGTACGAATCGGAATTGTGCAGGAGGAGGATGATCGTGCCGTATGGAACGTGCTGTTTATCGTTGCGCTATATTTCTGTTCACTTTGGTCGGTATCCCACGACAGTCGTGCGAGTGGTGGAATAGGTGGGTTCAGAAGCCCTTATTCAACGCCATGTAGGATCTCAATGAGCCAGAACGGCTAGCGCCCGAGAGAAAAGACATACTGTCATTTGGCAGTGCAGGGTCGTAAGACCACATTACGTACCTTGAGTCAGCAAATATTTTTGTTTGCAACGAGGGAAGAAACAATTCAATGTGCCGATGTCTGGAGCACCTGGAGACAGCGGCCTGTATTGCGGCTTCCATCACGTGGCAACAGAGAGAGCTATGCCCAAGGCTCGTAGAAAAATAAGGTTTAGCTAGATTTTTAAAATCCACGTTTCCGAGGGTATAAACAAACCCCCGCGAGAAATCATGCGCAGTCATCCGCTTGATATATCCTGTATCCTTGCGTTTTTTGCAACAATTAGACAGCTAAACCTTTTGCAGACTTGTATCGCGAGCGAAAGCATAAAACACTAAGTCTATGCCTTTTGTTATATGTATGCGAGGTGCTTGTTATTTCGGACATGCCCGATGGGCTGTGAATCCATCTTCTTCGTCCGACAATGGATAACGCACCAACCTTGTGAGCAGAAGATCCCGGGTTTGAATCCCAGTCCGGTACACATTTTCACTCGTCGCCGCTGATTCCCTGTAATATCCCGATGCAGCTGACATCACCAATTCCTTTGCTTTGCTTTCCTTTCCTTCCTTTCTGCGCACCCCCCCGCCTCTTCCCCCCCCCCCCCCCCCCCCGCCCCCCTTGCAGCCGACAGCGCAACCCGACGTTGCTTGCACACACTAAAAAAACTTCCAGTTGAAAATCACTCAGTACACAGGAGTAACAAACCAAAAACGACAACATTCACGAAGAAACGCAGCCTCCAGCATGAAAGTAAGGGCGCGAGGTGTTCCAGTGTGACGTATTGCGCAGCGCTTGCTATGCCCCTCTGAGCATGCCAACGATGGTGCAAGCAGCTGCTCTGCACACAAGAGTGGCAACGTCGTATTTTCGAGAGAGTCCCCCGCGGCTACCCCCGTCAGAGGTTCGAATCCTCCCTCGGCCATAGGTGTGTGTGTGTGTGTGTGTGTGTGTGTGTGTGTGTGTGTGTGTGTGTGTGTTGTCCTTAGCGTAAGTTAGGTGAAGTACTGTGTAAGCCAAGGGACCGATGGCCTCAGCAGTTTGGCTCCATAGGAACTTACCAAAAATTTTTCCCAGTTCTGCTGCATACAGCACCATGATCAATGCATCCGTGTGTGGATAGTCAGAGGAGAACGAACGTTGCCAGATCGCACACGCCATAGCTATACGGACCCAGCACCTACTTTCATGGAACGGAGTGCCATTGGGCACACACCACCATCACCTCCTGTTCCCGTGGCCAATAATTTAGGCAGCAGCCGTTACAGTTCTCACATACTAAGGTCGCTGGCTCTGCCCTGTCCGAGACGTTATCTTAACAACAAAATACTGCGAGGCTGCATGTTGCGCGTGCTGTCCTGACTTACCTCGATGCGGAGGATGTCCGACTGTTGTATGGCCAGCACGTTCTCCTTCAACTCTCAGCCATTGAGAACATCTGGTCATGGGTTGCCGAGAAACTGGCAGGCCACCCCTGACGTTTCACCATAGCTGTTTGTTTCACTCAAGCAGATTCGAAGCTTGCTTTACTTAAGCAGCTCACATTTAGCCACACTAGTCGGTGTGGACACCGTTTCAGACCTCTCTAACCCAGAAAAGCACGAGCTTGTTACCGACAGTCGAACCCAGAGACTGCGCTTCGAGAGCTATTAAAGATAACCGCGGTGTCTTATCTATACTTCCATTGTTGTTGTTGTTGTTGTTGTTGTTGTTGTTGTTGTTGTCGTCTTCAGTCCTGAGACTGGTTTGATGTAGCTCTCCATGCTACTCTATCCTGTGCAAGCTTCTTCATCTCCCAGTACCTACTGCAACCTACATCCTTCTGAATCTGCTTAGTGTATTCATCTCTTGGTCTCCCTCTACGATTTTTACCCTCCACGTTGCCCTCCAATACTAAACTGGTGATCCCTCGATGTCTCAGAACATGTCCTACCAACCGATCCCTTCTTCTAGTCAAGTTGTGCCACAAACTTCTCTTCTCCCCAATCCTATTCAATACCTCCTCATTAGTTACGTGATCTACCCACCTTATCTTCAGCATTCTTCTGTAGCACCGCATTTCGAAAGCTTCTATTCTCTTCTTGTCCAAACTAGTTATCGTCCATGTTTCACTTCCATACATGGCTACACTCCATACAAATACTTTCAGAAACGACTTCCTGACACTTAAATCTATACTCGATGTTAACAAATTTCTCTTCTTCAGAAACGATTTCCTTGCCATTGCCAGTCTACATTTTATATCCTCTCTACTTCGACCATCATCAGTTATTTTACTCCCTAAATAGCAAAACTCCTGTACTACTTTGTGTCTCATTTCCTAATCTAATTCCCTCAGCATCACCCGATTTAATTTGACTACATTCCATTATCCTCGTTTTGCTTTTGTTGATGTTCATCTTATATCCTCCCTTCAAGACACTGTCCATTCCGTTCAACTGCTCTTCCAAGTCCTTTGCTGTCTCTGACAGAATTACAATGTCATCGGCGAACCTCAAAGTTTTTACTTCTTCTCCATGAATTTTAATACCTACTCCGAATTTTTCTTTTGTTTCCTTTACTTATACTTCCATACTAGTACATAAAGACAAATCGTTGTTCGTTACCAACACACACACACACACACACACACACACACACACATATATATATATATATATATATATATATATATATATATATATATATATATACTCCTGGAAATTGAAATAAGAACACCGTGAATTCATTGTCCCAGGAAGGGGAAACTTTATTGACACATTCCTGGGGTCAGATACATCACATGATCACACTGACAGAACCACAGGCACATAGACACAGGCAACAGAGCATGCACAATGTCGGCACTAGTACAGTGTATATCCACCTTTCGCAGCAATGCAGGCTGCTATTCTCCCATGGAGACGATCGTAGAGATGCTGGATGTAGTCCTGTGGAACGGCTTGCCATGCCATTTCCACCTGGCGCCTCAGTTGGACCAGCGTTCGTGCTGGACGTGCAGACCGCGTGAGACGACGCTTCATCCAGTCCCAAACATGCTCAATGGGGGACAGATCCGGAGATCTTGCTGGCCAGGGTAGTTGACTTACACCTTCTAGAGCACGTTGGGTGGCACGGGATACATGCGGACGTGCATTGTCCTGTTGGAACAGCAAGTTCCCTTGCCGGTCTAGGAATGGTAGAACGATGGGTTCGATGACGGTTTGGATGTACCGTGCACTATTCAGTGTCCCCTCGACGATCACCAGTGGTGTACGGCCAGTGTAGGAGATCGCTCCCCACACCATGATGCCGGGTGTTGGCCCTGTGTGCCTCGGTCGTATGCAGTCCTGATTGTGGCGCTCACCTGCACGGCGCCAAACACGCATACGACCATCATTGGCACCAAGGCAGAAGCGACTCTCATCGCTGAAGACGACACGTCTCCATTCGTCCCTCCATTCACGCCTGTCGCGACACCACTGGAGGCGGGCTGCACGATGTTGGGGCGTGAGCGGAAGACGGCCTAACGGTGTGCGGGACCGTAGCCCAGCTTCATGGAGACGGTTGCGAATGATCCTCGCCGATACCCCAGGAGCAACAGTGTCCCTAATTTGCTGGGAAGTGGCGGTGCGGTCCCCTACGGCACTGCGTAGGATCCTACGGTCTTGGCGTGCATCCGTGCGTCGCTGCGGTCCGGTCCCTGGTCGACGGGCACGTGCACCTTCCGCCGACCACTGGCGACAACATCGATGTACTGTGGAGACCTCACGCCCCACGTGTTGAGCAATTCGGCGGTACGTCCACCCGGCCTCCCGCATGCCCACTATACGCCCTCGCTCAAAGTCCGTCAACTGCACATACGGTTCATGTCCACGCTGTCGCGGCTTGCTACCAGTGTTAAAGACTGCGATGGAGCTCCGTATGCCACGGCAAACTGGCTGACACTGACGGCGGCGGTGCACAAATGCTGCGCAGCTAGCGCCATTCGACGGCCAACACCGCGGTTCCTGGTGTGTCCGCTGTGCCGTGCGTGTGATCATTGCTTGTACAGCCCTCTCGCAGTGTCCGGAGCAAGTATGGTGGGTCTGACACACCGGTGTCAATGTGTTCTTTTTTCCATTTCCAGGAGTGTATATATATATATATATATATATATATATATATATATATATATATATATATATATATATTCAAATAACCATTTGCAGGTTTTTTGTTAAATTGTGCTCTGATTTGAAAATGTGCAGTTTCGTTAACTTTTTCACAGTCAGTGTTAGGATAGCGGTGCATTTAAACCATTTGACAAATGGTTTCTCCCATCTAAAACTATGCAAAATACCGTTTAGTTAGCGAAAAATTGTCACGGAGATGCGCGCCAAACTCCAGTAGCAGACATTACAAGGGAGACGTTGAACATCACAGTGAGTTTTATCTTTAAAATTCCGAGTGTGTGTGTTCTTAGATGAAGTCAACCGATCTGTTTCCTCCTCCTCCAGATATCCTGTAAAAAGACTGTGAACGTAAGGTAAGAGAGATATAGAGCTCACACGAAGGCTTGCCAAATATCATTCTCCCCACGCACAGTTAGCAACTGGAATAGGAAAGAGGGGAAATGACAGTGGTACATGCAGTATCCTCTGCCACACAGGAAAATGTGGCTTGCCGAAGTATTGACGTAGCTGTGGATTGTATGGTACGGTAGCTATTTGTGGACGTAGACAATTATATGCCCAGATTTTTAAAAAGTCATTATTTTAGTTAAATAACACCTTATGCGGAAAGAAGGGCTCTGACAAAGTAGATTTGGCGTACCAGCTTCGCGTGTCTGTCTCAACCAGTCACGTTACGTGATTTTGTGTGTATCGATGGCAACGCTTCACTGTTGTCACCTCTCGGCAGATGATGACTGTTTTCGTCAGTAGCTGTAAGCGCTTCGCAGTTGAAAGTTAGAAAAAGCACTGTCAGCTTTCTGGGTTGTTCTTTCGCCGTGCTAAAATTATCAGCATAATAGCACGAAGCAGTGTTCGCTTGTAAGATTGTAAAACATCGTTTTCTGGCCGCCCATGTGTGCTAGCCATATTCGCTATTGCTATCGCGACGGCTAGATTTCGCCTGCACGGAAAAGGGAGCTCTTGTTCGACTTAAAAAAAAGAGTGTGCGGACTCCCCCTAATCCTCCTAAAGGGGTTGTGATCGGAGCCCGCATAACGGTCTTAAAGGAAGATTGACTTCCCTCTAAATGCTGGCATTAACGACATCCGTTGCGGAGAAAGTTCCAGTGAGAGTGGCCACATTCTTCCCCTTATTATGACCGGCTGGAAGGAGTATATGTTAAGTAATTCCATGGAGCGGTTTGGGTGCTCGCGAAATCGAGAAGTGGCCGGAGCCCTCGTGCTGGGTTGAGGTGGAAAGTCGTCGGGCCTCTGGGACGGAGTTTGTGTTTTAAAGTGGCTATCATTTCGGAAGTCGGGAGTTAGTGATCCTTCGTGATCAACAACGTTACTTTTGGAGTATGGAAATCATGCAAGTCGGAACTGCGTACTCGTGTGCGAGTGTCGTATTCTGCTTGGAAGGAATGAAGATTGGGTTTAACGTCCCATCGACATCGAGGTCACTAGAGACGGAGGTTCGAATGGCTCTGAGCACTATGGGACTTAACTTCTGAGGTCATCAGTCCCCTAGAACTAACCTAAGGACATCACACACATCCATGCCCGAGGCAGGATTAGAACCTGCGACCGTAGCGACTGAAGTGTCTAGAACCGCTCGGCCACACCGGCCGGCAGAGACGGAGGATAAGCTCGGATTTTGTCTAGGATGGGGAAGGAAATCGGCCGTGCCCTTTCCAAGGAAACATCCCGGCATTTGCCTGGAGCGATTTACGGAAAACATGGAAAACCTAAATCTGGATGGCTGGACACGGGTTGGAACCGTCGCCCTGCCGAATGCGAGTCCAGTGTGCCACCTCGCTCGTCTCTTCCGCTTAGAAACTTCCCTAATTTTCTAGGCGAGTGGTGGGCATTAGTGACTCTGGACCTGTTCCGTAAAAAGAGGCCTCAGAGCAGGCGATAGCCGGCTGGAAGTGATGCGGGATAAAAGCGACGAACATGGCTCGGGTTAAGTCATGCCAATAAATTTCATTTGTTACCGTGCAAATTTGCTTTTGCGCCTGTTGTGTGACGTTTTCACTATTCACCTGGAACTGTATTGCTAGCTTTTGTTGTGATAATTATCTGTGGGTGTTGGTCGTAACAAAATGGAGTCGGTGTATCGAACTGCTCCGCGGTGAACATGTCCCAGTCCAGTGGTCGGATCTCGTACTCTCTTTCCGAAAGTAGTTGGATCACTGTAGGGCTTTTACGAGTGTCGTTCAGTAAGTAATGCAACACTTTTTCTGAAAGCATGTCGGTTTCATTCAAGATTCCAATACACCATCTTATTTCTCACTCTTTCGGCTGCGAAATCCTATTTTTCAACATAATCGCCGGCCGAAGTGGTCGTGCGGTTAAAGGCGCTGCAGTCTGGAACCGCAAGACCGCTACGGTCGCAGGTTCGAATCCTGCCTCGGGCATGGATGTTTGTGATGTCCTTAGGTTAGTTAGGTTTAACTAGTTCTAAGTTCTAGGGGACTAATGACCTCAGCAGTTGAGTCCCATAGTGCTCAGAGCCATTTGAACCATTTTTTTCGACATAATCTCCGTTCAATTCGAAGACCTTATCCCGCCTTACTGGGAGGACTTGTATAACCGCATGGTACCACTCTACTGGTCGACGTCGGAGTCCTTGCTGCATCAATAATGTCCCTATCATCAACGTAGTGCTTCCCGCGGAATGCATCCTTCATGAGGCCCAACAGATGGAAATCGGAACGTGCGAGATCTGGCCTGTAGAGTGGATGAGGGAAGACAGTCCACAAGACATTTTGTGAGCTGCTCTCGGGTGCGCAGACTTGAGTGAGGCCTTCTATTGTCATGGAGAAGAAGTGTTTGATTGTGATCCATCGATTACTTCGAATGAGAGTGTCTGCACGTTATAATATTGCGGAAGTCGCAGATTTGTACGGCCGGACGGGCAGCTTTGCTCGATCATGTTGGGATGATGACAGGCGCTTTGCTGAACGACTCACCGTACTTCTGTTCTGTGTCAGGTCACCATAGGCATTCTGCAAACGCCTCTGAATATCAGCGATGCTCTGGTTTTGCTTCAAAAGAAACTCAGTGACAGCTCTCTGCTTGGAACGCACCTTCGTTGCAGGCGACATTTTGAAGGATACGTTTAGCGCTGCCACCATCAGAACTTCATGAAACTATGGGAACTGAAACGGGAATATTCCACGATGCCCCACAAGAAGTTCCGTATCTTTTCAACAGAAATTGGCCGAGAAAAAAAAGTACTGCATTATTTATTGAACGCCTCTGGTAATTCACTAATAATTCGGAGTTGTGAGAAGCTTAACGGTGTGTCGCGGTTAGACTGATTTTATCTGTGTAACTGTGCAGAATATTTATCAAGGTCCGCCAGTAAACGTTTTCGGTTAATCCTTGCAACAGTGCGTAGCGTAAATTGACTAGCGCGCCGTATATCGTGAAGAATGCGTGGATTCGGACCGCGGCAGCGACTGTGACTTAGTGCGATGCACGGACAAAAGGAACGTTACAAGATTTTAATGTCGTAAAGCGAGACACCGTTACATTAGTATTGGCTGGAATGACGGAAGTTCTCAGTGTTCGGGAGACAGAGCTGAAATAGCAGCCACTGAAGTCTCATGCTGAAGACACGTTCCATTTTTAAATTGACAGATAGTTGATCAAGGCTGCGAGATAGGAGATCCCGGACGGCGTTTGGCAGTCGCGTGGGCTTTGATCGATGGACGGCTAGTTAGCGACTGAGCCGCGGTAACGAGGCGACGCTCGGCTGTCGATATTAATGGCCCTGCCAAGGACGGGTGACGCAACCATGCTGGGCGCTTAGTAACTAGATCTGGGAGGAGCACAGCAGCAGCAGCAGCAGCCCAGGTGGACGTCCCGTTTTACTGCGGGCAGTGCCCAGCCAGAGAAAGTGGCCGAGGGGAAACGACAGCAGGTGACGCGGATAAATATTTGTCCTCGGAGCTCCTGCCGCCTTCATCTGCATAGTTGTTTCGCCCCGGTCGAGGACGTTCTGAGGCAAGTCCTTTACCACCTCAAGTCTGGTCCGTGACAGTCTCATCAACGAAACAGTAAACGGTGAAAGAGCGTATGTTGACATATTCGCAGTGCCCGGAATGTTTTAATCATTAACTTAGTACAAAACAAGTAACCCCCCTCCCCCGATCGCTCCCCCCCCCCCCCCCGGATTCTTTTTCAAATCGAACTTCCCTTTTTAACATAGCGTCAGACGTCTGATTACTTTACAAATGAGTCATTATGGTAATAAAAAAGAACGTAAATACCACTTACAGAATAGGCCCCTTGCGACTGGCTGTATGAGAAGCGTTCTAAGGTCGTGGGAGATGTTATCAACATGCTGGAATCCCTCCAGCCATTATTACCGGTAGGTGCACCCGGTTGATGCCTCTGCTTTTTTGTTGAAGCGGCTCTTCATATGGCCTCACAGCGACTGAATGGGCCCCTTGCCAGACCTCCTTACCTTAGAAAATAACTGAGGACGTAGCAGGAATCGAAGCAGAGTCCTTCAATCCAATGCTTTATTTGTTCAACACGCAAAACTCTAATTATGTAGGTTCCATTAGCTTCGAATTATTCATCCCAGCCTAATGAAAAGTATAAACGAAAACTGGTAAACCGGGACCGATGATCGAAGCAGTCTGGTCCCTTTAATCCCCCAAACCCACCACCACTGGTAAACCAAAAGATGCTCCCAGCAAGTGCCCTCATTATCAAACATTCGTTGAGTATGCAAATGGAAATAGTACCATGCTTCATGACAGAGCGTAGGGGAACGTAGCGGGAGGCCCGCAACGCCGTACTAGGCAAGGTCCTAATTCAGGTGGTTTGCCGTTGCCTTCCTCCGACCGTAATGGGGATGAATGGTGGTGGTGGTGGTGGTGGTGGTGGTGGTGGTGGTGGTGGTGGTGGTGGTGGTGGTGAAGGCGACACAACACCCAGTCATCTCGGGGCAGGTGAAAATCCCGCCGGTAATCGAACCCGGGACCCCGTGCTCGGGAAGCGAGACCGCGAGCAGCGGACTTTCGTTGAGTATAGTGTGGTAAGACTGGTTTGGTTTTCCGCTCAGTCCGGCATTGATTCTAGTTCTTGCTGTAGACAGGGTGTTACAAAAAGGTACGGCCAAACTTTCAGGAAACATTCCTCATACACAAAGAAAGAAAATATGTTACGTGGACATGTGTCCGGAAACGCTTACTTTCCATGTTAGAGCTCATTTTATTACTTCTCTTCAAATCACATTAATCATTGAATGGAAACACACAGCAACAGAACGTACCAGCGTGACTTCAAACACTTTGTTACAGGAAATGTTCAAAATGTCCTCCGTTAGCGAGGATACATGCATCCACTCTCCGTCGCATGGAATCCCTGATGCGATGATGCAGCCCTGGAGAATGGCGTATTGTATCACAGCCGTCCACAATGCGAGCACGAAGAGTCTCTACATTTGGTACCAGGGTTGCGTAGACAAGAGCTTTCAAATGCTCCAATAAATGAAAGTCAAGAGGGTTGAGGTGAGGAGTGCGTGGAGGCCATGTAATTGGTCCGCCTCTACCAATCCATCGGTCACCGAATCTGTTGTTGAGAAGCGTACGAACACTTCGACTGAAATGTGCAGGAGCTCCATCGTGCATGAACCACATGTTGCGTCGTACTTGTAAAGGCACATGTTCTAGCAGCACAGGTAGAGTATCCCGTATGAAATCAGGATAACGTGCTCCATTGAGCGTAGGTGGAAGAACATACTGACGAAACTAAAATGAGCTCTAACATGGAAATTAAGCGTTTCCGGACACATGTCCACATAACATCTTTTCTTTATTTGTATGTGAGGAACGTTTCCTGAAAGTTTGGCGTACCTTTTTGTAACACCCTGTATAGGTGGTGGTCAGGTGGCGCTTTGTCGCATTTCCCTAAACCGGTGTACTCAGCTTCCTTGGCCAGTGTGTCTTTTAGTGTATTTACCTTTATTCTGTTGTGCGCCTTAACCTCAAACCTATTGGTAGGCCTATTTAGGCGAGAAAGCTCGTGATCTGCTCTTATAATGCCGTGTGGTAGATAACTTTTGTTTTGTTGATATTATGGCATTTTAACAGCATGAACGTGAATCTGATAGAATAATGATGCTTTCTTCTTGAGTATGGAGAATCAATGAAGTATAAATTTGTCCCCTAGATTAGTCTTGTCTTCAACGAACGTATATCCTGCTCCGTCTTTTTGTCTATACCCATCTGTGTAAATCTATCTTCAGGATGACCACACGAACCGATTCGTACATAAGGGCACTATACTCATAAGGTACTAAAAATTATTACAAATTTAAATATAGTTTCTATTTCCTCATCTCAGTTACGTTTGTGCCAGGTTTATACAGTTTCAAATGTATTTCTACCCGCTTTTCCCAGAGAACACTAACAGGTTCTTCGATCAGACTTGTCATCGAATCGTTACCACGTGACGTACAAAAGAAACGTTTAAGTGAAATTACGGCACGAAAGATGGCTCTGCGTGTTTGTGAATCCCATGTAAACTCTTTGTCGGGTCGCAGTGCAATTTATAAATATCAGGCAGTAGTAGAAAAAACAGTATAGGATTCAAGACAAATTTCATCTGATTATTCCCAGCTGTCATCATAAACTTTGTGACTCTCCGTAATAGTCATTTCTATCACAATAATCTGAATATTATCGTTCATAAGAGCATAAAAGAGCATTATATAGCACTAAGAAGTCAGGATACAGCATATCGTGTTGGACCAGGAGCCAGTTTTATTACTGGTTGCTCATCCAGTCGTGGAAAAGGTTGTAAGCTCCACATGAATCGTTTATTTCACATTTTTGACTGAACCGTCTGCTCCGCTTGCATAGCTGTCATGCAAGTATCAAATATCATCATCATTGGGGTGATTTATTGTTAAAAAAACATCCTCTTCACTGTCAGATGCATTTACAAATACTTTCAGTGCTCGTCATAAAGGAATCTTTTTGTCGTGATAGCCACGCAGAAACTTCTATTCTAGGTACATGAAACAGTCGATGAGACTTCACTTGTAACGGCAATTATTTGATTTGAACATAATAAACTACATGAATTGTTCTACAGACATTCCAACAATACGCAACAAAAGACCTGCAGTCTCTTAAGATAAATAAATAAAGACAGCATTATGTATTTATCTCACACGTAGAAATAAAATTTTGCTACCGATATTTGTACATGGTGTGAATGTTTGAACAGCTGGGTCACAAGCGTAATAGCTTAAGCTATAACAAGGGGTAGAAAGCTTTACATTTTAGTCCTAAGTAGAATGTGTAGAAATACAAAGTATGGGCGTTAGCTTGGAGTAGCATAACTTCCCGCATTCTTCTTGATCGTTGTTCTTGGACTGTCTGCAAGACGCCTCAGTCGTTGACACTAAATGTCAGCAGTGATGGCTAAACTTCGGGAGAGCAATTCCAAGTACACCACACCGTCGTTTTTCCTCCAGATGCGTAACATTATGTTTCGTGGATGCGCGCATATCTTTGTACCGGTGAGTTGCAGGTTCAGCCATTAGTTTCTTTGCCGTATGTTATCATAGAGACACCATTTCTCGTTACCAGTAACGACACGGGATAGGAATTCTCGCTGTTGTTCACGAGCCAATTGATCACCAGCAAGCAGAGATTCACATATGGCCACCCACTGATTTTTTATGATTTTGGTTTAAAGCATGCGGCGCCCATAACCCAATTTTTGAACCTTCCCCATTGCATGTGAATGTCGCGCGATGGTGGAATGATCACATTTGCCAGTTCTGGAGTACACTGACTTTTATCACTGTGGATTAATGCGTTTAAACGATTTTCATCAAACCCCGAAGGTCTTCCTGAGCGTGGAGAGTCGTTAATGTCAAAACGACCCTCTTCAAAACGAGTAAACCATTTTCCTGCCGTGCTCTGTCTAATGGTATTATCCCCACACACAGCGGAAACAGTTCCTCTGCCCCGAATTCGGATGGATCTCCGCCTAGGTCCGAAAGATTCCTTTCCCCCGATGGTGTTCCGTTGTTACTTCCGCCGAATTTTATGGGAGTTTCGGGATGCTGTTGTTGTTTACACCGATGGCTCTAAATCTGCTGATCGTGTGGGATATGCCTTCACGTCCTATGTTAGGGCACGGAAAATCATCTCCTGCCACTTACATGTGGGGTGTTTACTGCGGAATTGATGGCAATTTCCTAGGCCCTTACCTTTATTAAACAGTCCCAACACAACCGTGTTTTGTCATGTATGACTCAATGAGTGGCCTTCTGGCTATTGACCGGTGTTTTTCCCAGCATCCCTTGGCCATCCATGACCATCTGCTCTTCACCGTGCTGCTTGTTGCCCGCATCTCGTGGTCGTGCGGTAGCGTTCTCGCTTCCCACGCCCGGGTTCCCGGGTTCGATTCCCGGCGGGGTCAGGGATTTTCTCTGCCTCGTGATGGCTGGGTGTTGTGTGCTGTCCTTAGGTTAGTTAGGTTTAAGTAGTTCTAAGTTCTAGGGGACTGATGACCATAGATGTTAAGTCCCATAGTGCTCAGAGCCATTTTGCTGCTTGTTCCGTTGACTTCCTTTGGGTCCCTGGCCATGTGGGTATCCCAGGTAATTAGCTTGCTGATCGTTTGGCTGGGGGAGCAGTGACTTACCCCCGTTGTCTGTAACCTCTCCTGCAGCGGATTTACGGCTTCACATCAAGTTCCACTTCGCACAATCATGGGCCTACTCTTGGAAGGCTACTCCCCTGTCTCATAAACTTCGTGCGATTAAGGTGACACCAGGCCCGTGGCGTTTTTCCTTCCGCCTCTTCCGAAAGGCCTCAACCACCCTGTGTCGTCTCCGCATCGCCCATACCAGGCTGACCCATGGTTTTCTTTTGAGTAATGAGCCACTCCCACTTTGTGGTTGTGGAGCCTTCCAGTCAGTAGCCCACATTTTGGTAGAATGCCCCCTTCTTTTGGCTCTGCGTACTAAGTACCGACTTCCCCGCACCTTACCTTTAATGTTGGCTGACGATTCCCCGATGGTCGAACTGGTTTTCAGTTTCCTCCGTGAAAGTGGTTTTTATTCTCAGTTTTAAGGTTGTTAATCTCACTCTGGTGTTGGGTCAGGGCGGTGAGGGTTGGGGTGTCTCCCACTGTAAGGTTTGTTCGGAGATTCCCGACTACCCTCCTTGGTCAAAATCCTCTTTTCTATCCCTTTGTTTTTATCACTTTTTAGAATTGGTTAGCCTCCTTTTCCCATACGCACTTCTACATTCTAGCGGTTGAACGCTTTTAACCCCTTCGTGGGCAAAATTATTGAGCAGGTTTTTTTAATAAGTGGAAAGCAGTTAGTAGTTAACAGATAGGTATATTTATCATACAGAATATCAAATTTGTTCCAACTGTGAAAGTGAGGTAACACAACAAGGTGGGAAGTATTCTTTCCACTGCCCTTCCTTGGAGCTAAATGAGAAAAACAACTTTTTCAATATATGTCATATTTATTTGATAAATTTTCTTCTCTTGTTACAATGATTGTTCACAATTACTTGCCATGAAGTTTTTGAGACATGGGTCTTTGCAAAGTGGTATTTGACAATATGTACAAACACAGCGAGTGCTCTTTTCCGCAGCTTTGGTACTACAATGACGGCACGTCCAGTAGGTTTCTCCTAAAATGGGTTGATGCTCCCCTACAGCCACATGACGAAAATCTTCAGGTACTTTACCCCTTTTTGCCAGAAAGACAGGTTTTTGTCCACGCCATTTTTGGGATGAGAAGCCATCGATCAATAGTCTGGCTAGATGGATCCTGTATGTGAGGTGACCATGCTGTCGACTTTCTCTTTTACTTATTTTCCAGAGTATAAAACTGTTCACTGCAGCAACATCCACCAGGAAATAAAATATTCTGTGCCACCATTTTACAGAACGTC